>NW_024070211.1:73856892-74343926 GCF_014754425.2 Oryx dammah
TCAGGCTGAAAAAATTCAGATTAACAACTCATCCTCCAGGGGTTGGGGGAAAAAGCCCTCAGGAGTGGAGACAGAAAATCCTTTACCTCAGACTCAAACTGGATGGGAGGGAGGCAGAAATAATCCATTCCCCAATTACCATTGCCTCCAAGAACCTGTCTCTTCTCCCTCCTGTTCATTTCCCACACTGCCATGAGGAGTATCTTCAGAAAACAAATTTGATCATGCTATTCATTTGCTTAAAAGGCTCTGATGACACTACACTACTTCCAGGATAAAGTCCAACTTCCTGGCAGGGCACGCGTGGGCTCCTCTCCATCTGATCAGTGCCACAGTTTCAGGCTTCCTCTACTTTGACTCACTTCTCATCATACGCTCACATTTGCATGGAATTCCCATTGTCAGGATGTCTGTTCCTATCACTAGGCTTTGGCACATGGTTTCAGTGTTTGCCTGCCTGAACCAGGACCCATTTCTTTATTAGTGTTTAAGTGAAGGAAACACACTCGATAAACAAGGTGTGGGCCATCTTGGAAGGCAAGAGAGGCCCTAGGGTATGGGACTGTCGGTTTTTTATAGGCCTGGGTAATTTTATAAACTAATGAATGGGAGGAATCTTCCACCTATTTTGCGGAAGGCCTCGGGATTTCCAGGGATTGGGGCATCACCCACTTTTTGACGCTTATGGTTGGCCTTGGAACTATCATGGTGCCTGTGGGTGTGTGGGACCCATTTCTTTTGATCTCATCCTTCATAATCCAGCTCAGATGCTTCCCACAGGTAGTAATTTATTCTATCCTATGTTCCCAGAGCCTGTTTTCACATTTATTACACTGCATTAAAATGATTCACTTACAATCATCTCTCCCAGTTAAAGAGTAAGCTCCAAAAGAAAGTTGTTTTCCTTATCTTTACACCTAGGAGATAGTCTTTTTAAAACAACAGATGTAGTGAGATGTAATCTATTTATATACTATTGATGCTGGGAGGGACTGGGGACAGGAGGAGAAGGGGACGACAGAGGATGAGATGGCTGGATGGCATCACTGACTCAATGGATGTGAGTCTGAGTGAACTCCGGGAGTTGGTGATGGACAGGGAGGCCTGGCGTGCTGCGATTCATGGGGTCGCAAAGAGTCGGACACGACTGAGCGACTCAACTGAACTGAACTAATTAACTCTTATAAAGTATCCAATTCAGTGCCTTTTAGTATAATTATGTAACTATCACCACTCTTTTCTTGTAAAATACTTCCATCACCCTCAAAAAAAGCTCCAAACCAAATAAGCAATCTCTTTCTGTCCCTCTCTCTTTCAAGACCCTGGCAACTACTAATCTATTTTGTATCTCTATGGACTTGCCTATTCTAGCCACAAAATATAAATGGAACCAAATAATATATGGCCTTTTGTGTTTGTCTTATTTCACTTAGTATAACATTTTCAGGGTTAAGCTATGTTATAGCATGCATCAGAACTTCACTCCTTTTTTATGGCTGAATAAGATTCCATTGTATGGATGGATACATATACACATATGTATAGGGCTTCCCCAGTGGCTAAGACAATGAAGAATCTTCCTGCAATGCCAGAGGCCTGGGTTTGATCCCTGGGTTGGGAAGATCCCCTCGAGATGGGAATAGCTACTAACTCCAGTATTCTTGCCTGAAGAATTCCATGAACAGAGGTGCCTGGAACCTACAGTTCACGGGATCACAGAGTTGGACAGGACTGAGCAACTAACACACACACACACACACCCCATATTTTGTTTATCCATTACTCAATTGATAGACATTTGGACTGTTCTCAACTTCTGGCTATAATGAGTCATGCTGCTATGACAATTACGTATAAGTTTTTAAGTGGATATATGTTTTCAATTCCCTTAGAAGCAGAATTGCTGCATCATACATTAAATTTGTGTTTTCACACTTTAAGAAACTGCCAGGCTGTTTTTCAAAGTGGCTACACCATTTTCCATTCCTAGCAGCAGTGTATTAGTGTTCTAACTTTTCTACATCTGTGCCAATACACGTTGTCTCTCTTAATTTTAGTCATTCTAGTGGGTGTGAAGTGGTATTCATGGTTTTTAATTTGCATTTCATATAATTTTTTTATTTTTATTGGAGTATGGTTGATTTGTATATATTTATAGTATTAGGTTCTGCTGTACAGCAAAGTGAAACAGTTATACACAACAATCTTAATAAATGTTTATATAATGAATACCCTTTGAATGCCCTGTGGTAGGAGAGACAGGGTGGGACCTGGGACCCTTTGCTGGTGCTTGCAACTGGACAAATGGCTCCTTGAGTAACAAAATACAAAGAAACTACAAGGGACTAAAAATAACTGTGTGCACTGTGCAGTTGGGGCAGGATACAAAAAGGTCAAACAACACAGCTGCTACTTCTGAAGAGCCCGGAGCAAAAACTGGGTCTTGGGAGCATAAGCAGGGTATTGCGCGTGCCCCCTGTACTCAATACTACCAAAGGGGCAAACTGCCTAAGCCACCCCTCCAGCCAAACCTCTGGACACACCCCTATTCTCACTCCACTTGCTCCTCCTGAATGGGAGAGCTAGCAAGGGAACCTGTTGTATATTCTTGCTCCCTTCTACTGCAGCAGGGGCCCCAGTAAAGCTTTGCCTGACTTTCTTGTCTCTGATCAATTTCTGCTGATTAAGAAGGCAAAAAAACCTGGTCCATAACAGTAGCACACATCCTATAAACACTGGTTAACAAAACAATTTCAGTTTCCTTTTCATTCCACAAACAATTGGGGATCCACAATGGGCTAACGCATCTAGTTTAATTTGGCAAGGTTATGAAGGTATTAAAAGACACTTACTCCTTGGAAGGAAGTAATGACCAACCTAGACAGCATATTGAAAAGCAGAAACATTCTTTTGTCAACAATGGCCCATCTAGTCAAGGCTATGGTTTTTCTAGTAGTCATGTATGGATGTGAGAGTTGGACTATAAAGAAAGCTGAACACCAAAGAATTGATGCTTTTGAACTGTGGTGTTGGAGAAGACTCTTGAGAGTCCCTTGGACTGCAAGGAGATCCAACCAGTCCATCCTAAAGGAAATCAGTCCTGAATATTCATTGGAAGGACTGATGCTGAAGCTGAAACTCCAATACTTTGGCCACATAATGCAAAGAGCTGACTCATTTGAAAAGACCCTGATGCTGGGGAAAATTGAGGGCAGGAGGAGACGAGGATGATAGAGGATGAGATGGTTGGATGGCATCACTGACTTGATAGACATGAGTTTGAGTGAATTCCGGAGTTGGTGATGGACAGGGAGGCCTGGCGTGCTGCAATTCATGGGGTCGCAAAGAGTCGGACACGACTGAGTGACTGAGCTGAACTGAACTGATGAAGGTAGACTTTGCAGCTGAAAGCCCTGTGTTGAAATCTAAACTCTGCTACTTATTGGCTACATGAACTTAGGGAGGTGATCTTTAATCTTTCTGAGCTTTATTGGGGCAGGGTAATATTATCTGCCTCTGGTATAGCCCTGAATGTAAGTCATGAGTTTTTAAGGGCTTGGAATACTCATTACAGTACATGTTAATTATCATCACTGAGTGAACTGAAGTTACAAAGGCAAACAAGAAAAATGCCTAATAATAGCACTATGTGATGTAAGCTGTGACAGAGATATTTATATGTTTCCACAGTAATGAGGCTACCCTCTTATCCTTATTATTAGGCTATTATGCAAACTAATTATATTATGTTTACATAGTGGCTTGAATTCTAAAATATATATTAATAAATATTCAAATTTAAGATGTGTTACCTTCAAGAAAGTAGTGCTTTAGCATACTGATAAACAAGAGATTTTTGGATAAGAATGATTTATACTTCATGAATATAGAGCTCCTGTGATCAATTTTCTTTTTTGCTGTCACCATCTTTTTTTCCAACTAGACAGTATGTGGGTAACAAAGTAATTTTTTATGTGTATGACATGATTTCTTATTTGCAGTTCTTAGGTCAACCAAACAAACATTTTTTACAATGTTGGCATTTAATAAAAAACATAAAGTTTGTTTTGAATTTGGAGTGCATATTTTTAAATTTCAGTGTGCTAAAGAGCCCTCCTTTTCAGTTCCATAGAATTTTTTCTCAGCAGACTGGTAAGCATTCTATAGATTTTTAATGCAAATATGGGTGTTTTAATGCAAGTAAATTTGCCTTGGGTGAAGGCCATTCTAGATGGCCTTGAGGAGAGTAGACCAGGGGACTTGAAGACTATGACAGAGAAAAGGCAGGCCGTGAGCCAGGTCAATGATGAAGTTCTATGGCAAGAAAAGAAAGATTAGACCATCAGAGAGAGGCTCGTGAGGAAAAAGAATTAGGAGATGTTGAGCTAAAAGCCTACAAAATGAAAACAAAGGCTGAGGGAAAGCAGAGACTGCAGTGTGACTGAACTTGGAAGCTGTCCGGAGGTCTGTTCCACAATGGAGAGAGAACTGCAGTCTGAAGTACTGAATTGGAAGCAGCTCTGGCTCAGGGGGGCTTCCCCAGTGGCTCAGACGGTAAAGAATTCACCTGCAATGCAGGAGACCCGGGTTTGATCCCTGGGTCAGGAAGATCCCCTGGAGGAGGAAATGGCAACCCACTCTAGTATTCTTGTCTGGAGAAACCCATAGACAGAGGAGACTGGAGGGGCTACAGTCCACGGGGTCACAAAAGAGTCAGACATGACTGAGCATGCACACACTGGCTTAGTGAGATTTGGAGAAGAGAAACCAAGCCCAAAGAAGATTTACCCTAAGCAGGAGCTGGATTTGTTACCCATATGAAGTTAGAGTCCTTTCTTTTGCTTATCTGTGAATCTCTTATGCACCAAGTTTCTCTTCAGCTATTTTATTTTGCATACATATATAATGAATGAAAGGGACCTCAGGAGCCATCTAGTGATCTAGGGACTTAAGTAGCTGGATAAATGATGCTGCTGGCTCTTAGGCATTAAGAGCCAAAAGAGGATGGGAAAAGAAGAGGTGAGGGGAAGGGCCCAATTTCCCACAGCTATTGCTAAAGCAAGGGATACCCATGAGATGATGGCAGGAGAAAATGAAAATTATAGAGGCAGGCTTCCTATATGATTACTCCACTCATTCTATTTTATCCAGAAACAGCCTTTAATTACTTGGAAATGACAATATAGACTACTATAGCCCATATCTTTCTCTCCTTCCATCTGGAGACGCCCTACTTTATCACTCCTTGGAAGCCAATGTAGGAAAATCCAAACATTGCAAAACCAAGAGAACTAAGGAAGTCATGCATGTGGAAGAAGGTGTAGAAGGAAGGAAGAATCTTGAGAAAGTGGACCCTGTCTGAGACAGTGACCTTGGTGATGGCTTCTAGAAGGAACTGGTTACTGAAGGGACAGCCAACTGGGCTGTGCAAAGTGTCACCCTTCTTCGTGGTGGTAGAAGTACTTCTTCTCATTTGAGTTGGACTTCAATTTGAGCTTCATTTGGGTTAATAAATAATCTTTTTAAAATGTAAATATATCTAGGATGGGTAAAGAACTGTCACTCATACATTTATATGGATTAATTTTATGCAGGGTGTTATTTACATACTTAATAACAGCTGCAGCAGAGGTATTAACCAGAGTCCTTGAGGCCAAGGCTGTGAAGGGTCACGGGGAGGTCCAGGTGGTGGGTGAGGGAGTATAATGAAGGGATTGAAGACGTGGCTGTTTACTGTTGCCAAATACCCAACATCTAACAGCCAGTCACTTATACCCATATACACTACTATAGTGCTAGCCCCGGTTCCATACATTTCTAATAAGCTGAGTTCTGTGACAAAGTATTCTGATTAAGAGAGGAGGGAGACAAAGGTAATGCCAATGTCATTCTGAATGAACACAAGGGGAGAAAGAAGACAAGAAAGAATAAAACTAATATAAAAATTCTGTCCAGGAAAATATTCTTTCATTTTCCTCCTCTTCCCAATCACAGGTCTCCCTGTACCCAGGACCCATAATCATACTAATATTAGCTCTACCTCAATCCACAGAGAACAAATTTGCCAAAAGCCCATATGCTGAAGACTAAGCCAAGGTGTCTTAAACAGTAAAGAATCTGACTGCAATCAGAAGTCCCGGGTCAATTCTTTGGCCAGGAAAATCCCCTGGAGAAGGGAATGTCTACCCACTCCAGTATTCCAACTTGCAGAATTCCATGGACAGAGGAGCCTGGCGGGTTACAGTCCATGGGGTCGCAAAGAGTCAGACACAAATGAGCAACTAACACTTTTACATGCTAAATGTCAGTACACCTAAAACCCAATTCACTGGAGACCAATTTGTCAAATGCACCACATTCATTGGCTTTATAAAAATCATTTTTAGAGTCCACAATGTTTTGAACATGAATTGGAAGAGTTAAGATGACTGTGGCAAATCAGGGACCCAGGGAGCTGGGACTCCTCACTCTTCCTGCCTGGGTTCATCCTCTCTCTGCCCTGCAGGTTCCCTCTCTGCTCCTCGAAGCCTCCAAGTCTCCCTTACTCTGAAGCTGACAGCCTGGGCAAGTCTCACACTAATACACACAATCTATTCCTCTGGCTTTGGGAGGTCCTTCTTCTTTGCCCCAACTCTAACCTCCAGATGCAGCAGCCACACGCTGGGACAGAGATAAAATGAACATTCCTTAAAATGCTGATACTACAGAAATATTCATAAGCTATTAAAAACCATCCAATTAGAACTGTTATCAACATTTCAGTTGAACAAGTTTTTGATGACAGTGGGCAAAGTTAATTTGGCAAAGTTTAATCGGTAAAATTGGAAGTATCCTAAAAATGCTAAATGTAGGCAACTTTTTTAAAAAAGGCTTTAAAAAAGGATCTGAAAGACATCAGTATAAATAGAAAAATTCCCATAGGAAATGCTGAAATTTTGGCAGCACTCAGAAGAACATGTTGGTTAAATTTCCTTAGGATCTCTCAACAAATTGAACATTTCTTAAGATGCATGAAGTTGGAGGGTATAAAGACAAAGGGCTAAGCAGCTACCTCACCTAAGGTCCTTTAAAGCACACTTCACACCTTGGCCAACAAACAAGAAAACAAATACAAAGCAAATCGAATAAAATGGTCTCTTCTCATTACAAGATTCCCATCTATACAAAACCATCTGTGTAAAAGGCATGCATTGAGAAATCTGTTTGAGTTAACACTAACCTTTTGAAAGATAAACACCTAATTCAAGAAAAGCAAGATTTGCTAAGGGTGATAGGTGATTTTTTTTTTAACTTTGTACACAGATATATTATTTTCTTTGGAGACACCTAAAAACAACAAACATACATATATACATATATATATATATACACACACACGCACATGCACACACACACGCACACACACACACGTGGGAACATGTGTTTCAAGTTCTTAATATTTATCTTAGGAACGAACTCAGACATAGTTCAACAGGAAATTTTAGTGGGAAAACAGCTACAAATCATGGTTTTAGTTATATATTTTTAAAATACCTAGCATATCCATTGATTTTTATAGACCAAAATATAACATAATAAACACTACTAAAATAAAAGTACTTTTTAAAATAAGAGAAAAATATATTGGAAATTCTTTTTTTCTTAAAACAAATGTGACAGAATGGCATTCTGGTATCCTAGAAAAGAAAAATGTACTAGCCCTCCAAATAGCATACAAAAAAATATAATAAGGTTCCACATAAAAAACATTACGTATTTTATGGAACTAAACTTGAGATTAAAATTTTAATTTTGCATTATGAGAAAATGTGTACAGACTTCAACTTCATTCCTATAATAGCAGATCAAATTCTTTCAAAAATTACAATTAAACTCCCCATTAACTCTCACACCATTTTGAACCAGAAGAGCTAGGAAAAAGACAGTTTGAATGACTATATGCTCCTCTAATATCTCTTATTCAGTTGTTATATGGCCTCCAAATAGCATTTGCTATTGTACAGACAATATAACAAATATCCGTATACCCATCATTCAAAATTTACAGATACTAACATTGTAATATTTACTTCTGATACTTTTTTTAAAATAAAATACTTCTGATAAAGCTGCTGCCACACTTTCAGTCTTCCTTAGACTCATTCTTCTCTTCTTTCAGAGGCAATAAATTTAATATGTATTCTTCCAATCTATGTTCACATATCTTATTTTATATATATGTATTCACAAATACATAATATTATTTGTGTGTTTGTGTGTGCTGTGCATTTAAAAAAATAACATCATGTTTTCAAAATATGGTCATGTTCATACATATAAACCTAAGTCATTCATGTTAACTTCTAAGTAGTATCTTGTGACAACTGATTTAGCCATTGTCCTACTGATGGACATTTTGGTTGTTTCCAATTTTTTTCATTCCAAAAAGGATCACTGAGTACACATCTTTGTACATGTATCCTTATATATATGCAGAAGAATGTATTCCTTGCTATGAAACTATTTTAGTTGTAAGAATGAGGTATTACCTCATACCAGTCAGAACGGCTATCATTAAAAAAGTCTACAAATAATAAACCCTACAATCCCACTCCTAGGCATGAAGGAGGAAACAGAACAGGCTCCGTCTTGAAAGCAGGACTCCATCTTGGACTGGACTATGGACTTTCATCTATCTGCCCAGTATCTATAAAAACGACAGACCAACTGGAAAACCAGACCCTCCCCCCCACCATGGAAGAGCCCCAGGGCTCATACCTAGACTCTAAGTCAGCTAAAAGAATACCCTAATTATCTGTGTGACCGAATAGAATCATAAATTCTATTATGCTTATTGGGGTATAACCACAGGCCTATTGATAATTGTCCACTGTTAACTACCTAGGCCTAAGGCATATGAATCATGAGTTATCTTTGACTGTATCTTTTCCTTTGTTCAGACTAGTTTCAGTGAATTTGGGGAGGTGGGTGTGGGCACGTACACTTAGAGTATATAAAGTTTTCACAAAAACTGGTCAGGGTCCTTGGCTAAGAGGAGACTCTGCCTTGGGCCTGCCGGTGTAATAAACTGCCCTCCACTATCTGCATTGTCCTTCTAAGTGAGTTTGTTTCCCGGAACACATGGCTACAACAGGCATGTATCCAGGAAAGAAGAAAACTCTAACTAGAAAAGATACATGTACTCCAGTGTATCAGCAGCACTATTTACAATAGCCAAGACGTGGAAGCAACACAAATGTCCATCAAGAGATGATTGGTTTAAGATGTGTCATACACAAACACACACACACAATGGAATACATTGTGTACTCAAGAATCTTCACAGCTTCTATTGGACATATTCTCTTTTTAAGAATGAAGGAAAATTCTCCCATTTTTGAGCCATTCTTTTATGTCAATTCTACAAAATTGCATGCAACTTTACAAATATTTTTAAAATATATAGTTTTATAAATATTTAATATCCTGCTAATTTGATTTTGAATTGTAAATGTCAAGTGTTCTGTTAGGGGTTTTTTTATGTCTTATTATGCTTTGTTAAAATGGAAAAATTATACATTTTTAGAATGTTTTTATGAGTAAATTTAACATACTGTAAAAACATTTTTTTAATGAAAAAAGAATGAAATAATGTCATTAGCAGCAACATGAATGAACCTAGAGATGATCATACTAAGTGAAGTAAGTCAGACAGAGAAAGAAAAATACCAAATGATATCACTTATAGGTGGTGTATATATATAAATAATAAATGGAAACTAAGGCACACAGAAGTTGAGTGACTTCCCAAGATCCCTAGTCAGCGGTAGAGAAAGGACTTGAACCAGGCGGACGAGCACCAGAGTCCTTGCTGTCAGTATTCTGTTTCTATGAATTCTTTACGTTGCCTCTTGCAGGCTCTGTGTGATACATGTTGGGAACACTTGACAAAATATAGTTCATTTGGAAAAAGAAAGTTGTTGGGTTTTTTTGTCTTTTTGTTTGCTTTTGTTTTGCCCATTAGCTGAGTATTTACCAAGTATCAGAACTGGGGTAAGCTCTCTCTCATACAGTATCTGTCACTTAATGCCGACAACCTATGAAGCAAGTAATATTCTAATCTGTGTATGTGGATCCAAGGCCCATAGCAGTTCCATAGCATGCTTAAGGTCTAACAAAGGAGTCTGCATGTCCAGCACAGATGTTTGGGCAAATGTACCAGGAAATGGATCCTGGTAAGAAATAAAAATTGTTGGGTCCCATAAAAATGCTTGAGCTGCAGTGCAACATCACTAATTATTATAGAATACAAGTCAAAACCACAATGAAGTATCATCTCACAACCAGTCAGAATGGCCACCATCAAAAAGTCTACAAATAATAAATGCTGGAAAGGGTGTGGCGAAAATGGAACTCTAGTGCACTGTTAGTGGGGATGTAAATTGGTGTAGTCATAAGGAAAAATCAGTATGGTGATTCCTCAAAAAACTAAAAATGGAGTTACCATATGATCCCCAATCCCACTTCCGGGCATATATCTGGAGAAAACTCTAATTCTAAAAGATACATGCACCCAGTATTCACAGCAGCACCATTCACAACAGCCAAGACATGAAGCAACCTGAATGTTCATCAACAGAAGAATGCAAAAGAAGCTGTGGTACAGACAGATACATGGGCAGAGAAACATAGCAATACCCCTCAGCCATAAAAAAGCATGCAATTATGCCCTCTGCAGCAATGTGGGTGAACCTAGAGATGATCAAACGAAGTCAGAGGAAGACGAGTATCAGATGCAATCACTATAAGCACTCTAAAATATGATACAACTCAACTGACTTACAAAGCAGAGACAGACACACAGACAGAAAACACCCTTCTGGTTCCCAAAGGGGAAAGGGGCTAGAGAGGAATAAACTAGGAGCATGGGATGATCTTCACAGGTACAAACCACTACACATAAAATAGACAAACATAAG
This sequence comes from Oryx dammah, assembly GCF_014754425.2. Classification (NCBI taxonomy): domain Eukaryota; kingdom Metazoa; phylum Chordata; class Mammalia; order Artiodactyla; family Bovidae; genus Oryx; species Oryx dammah. The sequence goes on from NW_024070211.1 coordinate 73,867,851, forward strand.
GTCCTACTGTACAGCACAGGGAACTATATTCAATATCTTATAATAATCTATAATGGAAAATTTGATCTCTGGTTCCTCTGCCTTTTCTAAAACCAGCTTGAACATCAGGGAGTTCACGGTTCATGTATTGCTGAAGCCTGGCTTGGAGAATTTTGAGCATTACTTTACTAGCATGTGAGATGAGTGCAATTGTGCGGTAGTTTGAGCATTCTTTGGCATTGCCTTTCTTTGGAATTGGAATGAAAACTGACCTTTTCCAGTCCTGTGGCCCCTGCTGAGTTTTCCAAATTTGCTGGCATATTGAGTGCAGCACTCTCACAGCATCATCTTTCAGGATTTGAAGCAGCTCAACTGGAATTCCATCACCTCCACTAGCTTTGTTCATAGTGATGCTTTCTAAGGCCCACTTGACTTCACATTCCAGGATGTCTGGCTCTAGATTAGTGATCACATCATCATGATTATCTGGGTTGTGAAGATGTTTTTTGTACAGTTCTTCCGTGTATTCTTGCCACCTCTTCTTAATATCTTCTGCTTCTGTTAGGTCCATACCATTTCTTTCCTTTATCAAGCCCATCTTTGCATGAAATGTTCCCTTGGTATCTCTAATTTTCTTGAAGAGATCTCTAGTCTTTCCCATTCTGTTCTTTTCCTCTACTTCTTTGCATTGATCACTGAAGAAGGCTTTCTTATCTCTTCTTGCTATCTTTGGAACTCTGCATTCAGATGCTTATATCTTTCCTTTTCTCCTTTGCTTTTCACCTCTCTTCTTTTCACAGCTATTTGTAACACCTCCCTAGACAGCCATTTTGCTTTTTTTCAGTTCTTTTCCATGGGGATGGTCTTGATCCCTGTCTCCTGTACAATGTCACGAACCTCATTCCATAGTTCATCAGGCACTCTATCTATCAGATCTAGCCGCTTAAATCTATTTCTCACTTCCACTGTATAATCATAAGGGATTTGATTTAGGTCATACCTGAATGGTCTAGCGGTTTTCCCTACTTTCTTCAACTTGAGTCTGAATTTGGTAATAAGGAGTTCATGATCTGAGCCACAGTCAGCTCCTGGTCTTGTTTTTGTTGACTGTATAGAGCTTCTCCATCTTTGGCTGCAAAGAATATAATCAATCTGATTTCAGTGTTGACCATCTGGTGATGTCCATGTGTAGAATCTTCTCTTGTGTTGTTGGAAGAGGGTGTTTGCTATGACCAGTGCATTTTCTTGGCAAAACTCTATTAGTCTTTGCCCTGCTTCATTCCGTATTCCAAGGCCAAATTTGCCTATTATTCCAGGTGTTTCTTGTCTTCCTACTTTTGCATTTCAGTCCCCTATAATGAAAAGGACATCTTTTTTGGGTGATAGTTCTAAAAAGTCTTGTAGGTCTTCAAAAAACCATTCAACTTCAGCTTCTTCAGCGTTACTGGTTGGGGCATAGACTTGGATTACTGTGTTATTGAATGGTTTGCCTTGGAGACAAACAGAGATTATTCTGTCGTTTTTGAGATTGCATCCAAGTACTGCATTTCGGACTCTTTTGTTGACCATGATGGCTACTCCATTTCTTCTGAGGGATTCCTGCCTGCAGTAGTAGATATAATGGTCATCTGAGTTAAATTCACCCATTCCAGTCCATTTTAGTTCGCTGATTCCTAGAATGTCGACGTTCACCCTTGCCATCTCTTGTTTGACCACTTCCAATTTGCCTTGATTCATGGACCTGACATTCCAGGTTCCTATGCAATATTGCTCTTTACAGCATTGGATCTTACTTCTATCACCAGTCACATCCACAACCGGGTATTGTTTTTGCTTTGGCTCCATCCCTTCATTCTTTCTTGGGTTATTTCTCCACTGATCTTCAGTAGGATATTGGGCATCTGATGACCTGGGGAGTTCCTCTTTCAGTGTCCTATCATTTTGCCTTTTCATACTGTTCATGGGGTTCTCAAGGCAAGAATGCTGAAGTGGTTTGCCATTCCCTTCTCCAGTGGACCACATTCTGTCAGAAAAGGCAGAGGAACCAGAGATCAAATTGCCAACATCTGCTGGATCATGGAAAAAGAAGAGTTTCAGAAAATCATCTATTTCTACTTTTTTGACTATGATCAAAGCCTTTGACTGTGTGGATCACAAGAAACTGTGGACAATTCTGAAAGAGATGGGAATACCAGACCACCTAACCTGCCTCTTGAGAAATCTGTATGCAGGTCAGGAAGCAACAGTTAGAACTGGACATGGAACAACAGACTGGTTCCAAATAGGAAAAGGAGTACATCAAGGCTGTATATTGTCACCCTGCTTATTTAACTTCTATGCAGAGTACATCCTGAGAAACAATGGGCTGGAAGAAACACAAGCTGGAATCAAGATTACCGGGAGAAATATCAATAACCTCAGATATGCAGATGACATCACCCTTATGGCAGAAAGTGAAGAGGAACTAAAAAGCCTCTTGATGAAAGTAAAAGAGGAGAGCGAAAAAGTTGGCTTAAAGCTCAACATTCAGAAAACGAAGATCATGGCATCCGGTCCCATCACTTCATGGGAAATAGATGCGGAAACAGTGGTAACAGTGTCAGACTTTATTTTATGGGGCTCCAAAATCACTGCAGATGGTGACTGCAGCCATGAAATTAAAAGACGCTTACTCCTTGGAAGAAAAGTTATGACCAACCTAGATAGCATATTCAAAAGCAGAGACATTACTTTGCCGACTAAGGTCCGTCTAATCAAGGCTATGGTTTTTCCTGTGGTCATGTATGGATGTGAGAGTTGGACTGTGAAGAAGGCTGAGTGCCAAAGAATTGATGCTTTTGAACTGTGGTGTTGGAGAAGATTCTTGAGAGTCCCTTGGACTGCAAGGAGATCCAACCAGTCCATTCTGAAGGAGATCAACCCTGGGATTTCTTTGGAAGGAATGATGCTAAAGCTGAAGCTCCAGTACTTTGGCCACCTCATGCGAAGAGTTGACTCATTGGAAAAGACTCTGATGCTGGGAGGGATTGGGGGCAGGAGGAGAAGGGGACGACCGAGGATGAGATGACTGGATGGCATCACGGACTCGATGGACGTGAGTCTGAGTGAACTCTAGGAGATGGTGATGGATAGGGAGGCCTGGTGTGTTGCGATTCATGGAGTTGCGGGGAGTCAGACACGACTGAGCGACTGAAATGAACTGAGCTGAAATGAACTGAATAATGGAAAATAATCTAAAAAACACATAACTGAATCACTTTGAAGTACATCCAAGACGAATTCAAATATTGTAAACCAACTATTCTTCAATAAAAACCCCAACAACAACAAAAACCGAATGAAATAAAATAAAGGTGCTTCCTCCAGACAGATCTTAAAAAAAAGGCCAAGATTATAACACACTAAATAATAAGAGAATCCCAAGTTCATAGTGATGTTTTTTAAAAAAGAAGAAATGAAAAGTTTTTCTCTACAGAAAATGCCAGCTAATGAAGAAGCAATGATGGAATTTAAAAAATCACAATTTCAAAACTGCTTCAGGCAAATATCAATGAATGCTAAAACCAAGGCATGAAAGGTTTTGGGAACGGTAATAGTCATGTGATCTCCAAGTATCACACCATAGATTACTTACTGATTGTAAAGAGAAAAGGGTACCTTTATAAATCTGTCTTATTTTGGAGAAGCTAATTTCATGTTTTGTCTATTCAGGCCAGTCTCCTCCGACGCTCACATTGTTTGCCTATTTTTTCTACTAGCTCGTTTGTTTTACTAGCTGAATTGTATAAAGTTATATACTTTGAACACTGCAATGCAAAATATCTTTACTGAGTATGAGACTTGTGTATGTCACTTTTTGTGGCAAATTTAATATATCTTTCCCTACCCTCAGGGTCTCAGATATAGTCTCCCATATTTTCTCCTGAAGGCAGGAATTCTACTTGCCTTGTTTTTCTAAGGAGCTGAATAGTGAGCACTGATCTATTACCTTTGAAAAATACAAACCACTCTTGCAGCCTCCTTATATCAAAGTCATCCTTTAGTTCTCAGAGCTTTTCCACCTTTACATGGAGACTCCTTTCAATAGCATGAACAACTGAAAATTGCCATTTAAAACAATATATGATAAAGTCATAGTTTCATGGTATTAAAATAAATAGAAAAGAATATAATCTTACACGAGTGAACAACATTTCATCCCTGAGCTCTTCAGACCTTTCATTTGGAGTCCAAGCTTCAGCAAACTGCAGGAAATCCCATTTTTCCTTATCACCCTCCTCGGCCTGAAGTTTTTCCTTCCTCCCATTCAGTGTGCTTCCTGTAACCTGAGCCTGTAAGATGGAAAAGTATATAGATTTTAGGACAGGTCGCCTCACAGCTGACATTTACTAAGCAGTAACCTGGGTTTGCATTTGAGTCACAAGCAATCCAATAAAGAAAATCATACTTTTTCAATATATCATGGGCTTTAGGAATCAAGAATCACTCAAGGTTCAAGAATCCTTTTGAGAAAGTGTAGGTTCTCAGCTTACAAAAAGGACTTGGGGTTTGAAAATGTTTTGTTTCCTTACTAGCTCATCCTCCCCTGGCCCCTAAAATGGTAGAGAAGGACTTGGAAGACAATAGGAACACATGTAAATTCATGTCTCTCTCTGATTACCAAGGACAGCAGGTAAAGCATTACCAACTGAAGCCTTTTCTGGACTTGGTCTCTATGAACATCAATATCTTAGTGTACGTATATATGCTTTGCCTGAAAACACCAAAACTCAGCCTCTTAACTCATACAAGCTATGAATAATAAGCTATGAGTAAGTTGGTAACCTGGTTTAAATTCAAGCTTTACCTTGCGATTCAACATTCCCCACATAAGGGTGTCTAGAGTCCCATTTGCAATAAGGTAGTGAATATTCACAGAACTGCATTGTCCAATCCGGTGGGCACGGTCTTCTGCTTGTTTTATATGTCCAGGGTCCCAGTACAACTCAGCAAACACAACATGAGTTGCAGCAGTAAATGTCAAACCCTAAGCAAAATAAAGTGAAGAAAAAAAGTGAACAGTGAAAGTGTCAGACGCTCAGTTGTGTCAGACTCTTTGAGACCCCCTAGACTGTAGCCTGCCAGGCTCCTCTATCCATAGAGTTCTCCAGGCAAGAATACTGGAGTGGGTAGCCATTCCCTTCTCCAGAGGATCTTTCTGACCCAAGAATCAAACCTGGTCTCCTGCAGTGCAGTCAGATTCTTTACTGTCTGAGTCACCAGGGAAGCCCAAAGTAAAGAAACTGAGATGCAAATAAACTGAGAATTTAACATAGAGCCATGTATAATAAAGTCTTTCTGAGTACATTCACTGGACAAGAGAACTCTGAAGGACTTAAAAACAAATCAGTCTTTCATTTTAAGTCAAATTAAGAAAATTTAATTCAGATAAATGAAGACTGCTTACTGCAAATTAGTCAGGTGAACTACAAAGAACATATTTAAAAGGTATTTCAGTATTTCAAAAGTCAGTTTGACAGATGTATACATAAACAAAATCACTTTATCCTCTGATGTATATTGGGTTCACATTACCACTGGAAAATCTAATAAAATACATTATAAATGAGAATATAATTCTAACACATGGTATCCATAGCAACTAGGCAGAGAGCAATGACATCCTCTATTCATTTAATTCATTCCGTTTTATAAAGCAAGAAAATCATGTCTACAGTCAAAGCCTTTTCTATCTATGGAATTTCTCATGCTGCATCCCAAAGACTCTGATGTTCACTGATTTGCATCTTGATGTATACAATACAGTTGCATCTTTGTGCAACTGTATTTTGTATCAGTTTGAAACAGTATGACATTAAAAGTATTAACTAGGTCTTGTTTTATAACTAATATATGAAATAATGCAAGTCTCTTCAAACTGTGTTAAAAAATGCATGACTTCAAAGTGGGTAGGTCAAGCGAAATGTGGACCACGCTTATGTTACTGCCACACAGTAGTGGGTGGTATTACGTGGTCAGTAGGAACACCTACTGTATTATGGTAGTGTCATCTAATCCATGGCTGTTGTTCACATGCCCTGGAACTTCTGTGAGTGGCTTTCATGACTGCTGTGCTGCTTTGATGTTATTTTAACTTAAAAGACTTCCCTGGTGCCTCAGACAGTAAAGCGCCTGTCTACAATGCTGGAGACCTGGGTTCAATCCCTGGGTTGGGAAGATCCCCTGGAGAAGGAAATGGCAATCCACTCCAGTACTATTGCCTGGAAAATCCCATGGACAGAGGAGCTTGGTAGGCTACAGTCCATGGGGTCACAAAGAGTTGGACATGACTGAGCGACTTCACTTTCCTTTCCTTTAACTTAAAATATTTTAATATCACTTAACAACATCATATTAGCATTCATTAAACAGTGGCACTCATTCTCAAGCTGAAGATCAGCCACTTTGGAACAGAACTTAGAAGTAATAAAAACATGGACAGAGTCAAGTAAACACCATGCTAAACTGTGCTGCCATTTAGGATTTGAAATGCTGCAAAATATCAGAGATAATGCAAAAAAATTAAGTAGCATTTAAAGTAAAAAGTATCATAAAAGTGTAAAAAGTATCATATGACCATACAAAAAAAAAAAGGGAAAATATGTTGGCAAGATCAAATCACTCAAAGATGCTATTAATACTAAACTACAATAGAAGATTCAGAAACATCCAGGACAAAGCCCTTTCTACTTTCCTTCATTCTGATGAAGATTTTATTAATAGTATTCAAGGGTATTAAGTTTTGAATTATACAAGGCCTTCAGGAATACAGTCTTGAATAGAATGTGAGTGCCTTGTACAATCTTAATTTCAGAAAGTCTTTTATCAGGTCACTCCCAGACTCTCCTGCCCAGATTCTTCCCACTTATCTTCTCCCAAGCTATTGGTACTCCCTTTCTACTTTTAATCTCTTTTTTTATATTTTCTATGGCTGAAATATTCTAACAGATATAAAACTCAGACTACTAGAAATTCAATCCAACATGAAAGTGTTGAGACAACCATCTTTTTGATTAGAACTCCTAGTGAGTTCTAGAACTTCTTCATCTTTATGGATTCTCTCCATATAGACAATTTTATATACATCAGTTAGCTCACTAAAAGGAGAACTTTGGCCCTGGTCCAGATTCCAGAATCCACAGAAGCTGCCAGATTTGCCATATACCAGGTTGGATATTTAACAACAATATGCTCAATTGCTTTTTCCTCTGTTAAATACCCTTGCTTAGATATTTACATCAAAATATTCTAGAATGCTAGTTGGAAAAATGTTCAGAAGGGTCCCCTTCTACAGTGGGTAGTACAGACCAATATCTATTCTTTTCTTACTCCTTTGTAATGTAACACCTGATGATCAATAAAGACTACTGTTTCCAGTTTCCTTTGAAGACAGTTGTGGCTCTGGGAATAACTGCAGGCCAGTGAAATGTAGCGTGCCTTTCTCCATTCAGCTGCCTGGATCAGAGTGAGCTCCAGCAGAACTCTTAGATGAGATACCTGCTAGGAGTGGTAACCAGCCTTGGACTGTCTGTATCCAAGAGTGAAATTTTGTTTATTTAAGTCCTTGTTAATTTGGATTTTCATTTACTTGTAGCCAAACCTAATTCTAAGGAACAGACCAAGGGCACTCCACAAAAAATTCAGAAAGACAGGAGAGTTCTTTTTTCCTCAGGCCACCTTGCCTCACAGACTCTGATGAAAACAACCAAGTAAGATAAGTGCTGTAAGAAAGGGATGAGAAAATGCTATACAAAAGATCATAGGAAAGCATTATAATGAAATTAACTTTACTCTTTCAGGAAATTCTTTACTTGAAAATTCAGGAAGCTTATAATCAGAGGCGTTGAGGTCTCCTTCTGTTACACTTTCTAGCACTCTCCAAGGTGGAATGAGTATCACACCAAATAGGAAGTTATAGTTAAGGTTAATGGCCTTTTTATTATCTCAACATCTCATTATCAAATTCAGACGTGAAACTTCTTACCTGACCAGCAGCCTGAATGCTGAGGATAGCCACTCGAGTCTCAGGATCCTTTTGAAACTGATTAACCAGATGTATTCTTTCTGAAGATGGAACACTTCCATCTATCCTGATGTAACGAGTCTAGCATCAACAACAAGGGAAATGGCAAAATTAGGACAAGCTCCATCTTATTATATACGTGTTACAGCTTATTTTTATGTTCATACAATAAAACAGAAACTGGTAAAAAAGGCTAGTAAACGTTGTATAAGTAGACTTTTAACCAGATTTCTTAATACTTGCTTATAAAAATTTCTTATTTTTAAATATTTTAGGCTACTTGAGAGTGGTATCTATGTCTAATTCATCTTCATACCATCAAGGCCAAGTGTGATGTCACAGATATAACAGGAGTTCCATAATCGTAACTGGATTATTGTCTTCAGTAATGTTCTAGGTAAAATGATATACAAACTTTAAAAGATGGATCAGACTAATTTTAAAGTTACAGAACCACTAATTCCAAAGTGAAAATAAAGTCAGACATGTGAGAAAAAGTGGATTCAGCCCATGTATTTGGGATTCAGGAAGAATAGTCCTGAAATGTCGTAACATTAACTGGGAAAACATCTTTTTTAAAGTAGCATTTGAGTCATCTTTTTCCCATTTTTAAATTTAAAAGAAATATGTGATTTGGTCATCTCCACTGAGGTAGGAACCAAGACACACAAATACATTTTTAAAAAAGAAGGAAATATTAAGTACTAAATTGAACCGTACTGTCTTTTAGGAACAATATGAGTTTAGAAAATATGAACAGTCAGTGTATGTCAGAATAGTTTTTAAAAACTTATTACTCAAATTTGTAAAAACAGGCATAAGCTCTGAATTTCAAACTGTCTCATTTTTATATGCACTTTTATGGAAAATATTGCCTTAAATACTTGAGACACAGTTTTATAAGTGAACCAGCAAATGAATGATTTAATAGAATGTCTCTTATCAACTTTCCTATGTCCCCATAAACAGATATAAATTGACCAGTGATCCATCAACAGAGACTATAAAATCTTCTGAGGGTGTTTCTAAAGAAAACATACTGTCAGACAAAGGAGAGTTTGGGAGAAATTAACCTCCAACACCATGACTACCTACAGTTTTAACTCTTAGTGGCATTAAACGGAATTCTAAACACACCAGTAAAGTGGGAGTGGAAAGAAGAGACACACTTGGAATATATTCCAATAGTTTTAAGGTATAACAGAATCAGAATTAAACATCTAATATTGTTCAATCATTTAACAATTATTTCTAAGGCTAATTAATTCTTCCTCAGAGGACCTATCACAGATACTATATGATAATGAGAAAGCATCCCTTTAATATATAGCAGTTTACTATGTTATATTATTATAAATCGTTCTATGAAGGAAAGACTAGAATTATTTCTTTGGTAATGTTAATGACTAATTAGCAAATACTTGAAAAAAGTACACAAAGTTTTAAAAAAGATGGCTTTATTCCTCCCTTTAAAAAAGCTAACTGCACCAGCAAGCGGTTCTGATGTTACATGGATATTAAGCTCTTACAATTTGTCAGGAACTTCCTCTGGCTGATCCAGAGCATCTCAAGAAGGCGTTAGCACACATAGAGGAGCGACAGGTTTAAACTTGGAAAGAAAAATGGCAGATACTGCTCTGATAGTGCTGTTGGGGAACAAGGTGGGCCTAAAGGCAGTGAAGCCAGCATGTTTCAGGGGGCTTACCTGGGTGTATGTTTCAGACTCACCCACACTAAATCTTAATAATAATATTCTATAAAGTAGGCTGCCTAGATGTTTAAAAAGTATGACTGCAGCTGGGTAACAAAACTGTCTTCCTTCCTCCTCAAAATCACCCACATTCTAGGCCACCATGTGGGTAAACAACAATTTTAACTGCCTATACCAATCTCAAATGGTTTATCCAGTAACAAAAACAGAATTCACCTGATAGTCTATCAAGGCAGCATAGTTTAATCCATCCATCCAATTTGATCAGTGGAGTATTATGACTGGTATAAAAGGGAAATGTTAGTAGTATATTATCAACACAATGGAAATATAATATTAGTGTATGTGTGCGTGCTCTGTGGTGACCAACTCTGCAACCTCATGGACTGTAGCCCGCCAGGCTCCTCTGTCCACGGAACTTTCTAGGCAAGAATACTGGAGTAGGTTGCCATTTCCTACTGGGATCTTTCCAACACAGGGATCAAACCTGTGTCTCTTGCATCTCCTGCACTGGCAGGAGGATTCTTTACCACTGCACCCCCTGTGGATCCCAATATTAGGATAATTTAAAATATATATATATTTGTATAATTTGCAACAAGATTTGTAATAATAATTTATAGATATACATCCCATAATCTGAAGAAGGCAAAAAAACCCCACTTCAATTATAAAAACTATAATTGATGTTTAGGATATAAAAACTGCATCCTAAGTAGTGTTTCCTAAATAAATGGTAACTTACCTTGTTTTCTATAACGGCTTCTGTGCAAGCTTGGAGCATGCTTAAATGGTGAGCAAAAACCAGAAATTTAAGTGAATCATTCTGAAGCATCATCTTAATATAATCCTTTACAGCACCTGCCTAAATATAAAAAGTTAAACCTCGTTAATGTCATAAAAATGTTTATAAGAAATCATGCCACTTTAGTAAAGCAAGAAAAGCCTGAAAATCAGTAAGTTTCTATGAACTTTAACTGTTTTGTCCTCAAGGCAGCCTATAGTAGAAGCCCACACCTAAAGCGACACATGAAAGAAGAGGAACATGAGAGGGAAAAAACTGAGCAGTAAAATAAAAACAAGGTAAGAATTTAGATGGAAAAAAACAACAAGATAGGGAAGGAGTCTCAAAGCAAAGTGGGTAGTCAGGTAAGCCATGGTGAGAAAGCAGTTGGTGGTTTTGTTCAGAAAGTAATTTTCAAAAAAAAAAGCTCATACAGAGGAGTAAGTGGAATAGAGTGAAGGAGAAAATGGAAGATAAAAAGTCAAACAAATGGCATTTTGTGTGTGTGGGAGAGAAACTGAAAAAGAATAAGAAAACTGAGCTGAAGTTTAAAACTGAGCTGAAGTTTAAAGGTTAAGGAAAGTTGTTTTTTCATGTCTTTTTAACTAAGAAACTAAGGTAGATTTACAAAAAGGCTGTTAAAGGTGTAGAAAGACTGAGAAAAATAAGAAATTAGGGGACTGTGCTTGTCTCCAGGATGGAGAAGTTTGCAGAAGAGGCTGGAGTGATGGGATTAAGAGCTCAGTAGGGAGGTGAGAGAGAACAGGGAGGGAGAAAAAGAAATCCTGAGGCAGAAGGGAGAAAAATCATGAAAGCTTATACTGAATAGGCTTTTCTTAGCTAGCTAGAGGCCAGGTTACTGGATAAGCATAAGAAATCAATATGAGATGAATTACAAAGGAGTTAAATTTAAAATGGATAGCAAGAATTAAATTTAAAACACGAATACAGTATCTCTTAACTGTTAAAAAAAAATTAGTCAGACATTTTGGGAAAAGATAGCAGGCTGAATATATTTAACCTCCACTCCTCAGTGCTATATTTAAATGATAGAAAAATGTATAGAGAAAAAGAGGTTGGAGAGGGATCAATAGCAACAAAACTTTGCAAGTGAAAAAGCAGACAGACGCCTGGTAACTGATTAGCCAACCTGACAGTTCTTAAGCTGCCAGTATGGAGTGCTGAGAAGTACCTGGTTTAAAATGGCGTGATCAGAAAAGGATCAGGAAATGTCACCTCTGGAAGTGAGGACAGGGATGTGGCTAAAATAGGAAGACTGTTTGAAAAAATATTTAAGTAGCTGAATATGTGCTGTGCTGATCCAAAGCCTTTCTCTACCCATTCCACATAAGAGGTGATCTCCCAATCCATCCTGGAAGAAAACTATAAATTTATTTTCTGGAGAGGGCAAAACAGAGGTTATCCAGATGGAGGAATCCTACACTGATGGTAGGTCATCCTGCAAAAAATCAAGGGGATTAGATGTAAGTTACAAAACAAATGGTGAGATCTGACCCTCTCTCTCCACTTTTTTTATTCCCTAGGGTCCCCAAACAGAGACTTAGGCAAGGGAGAAGAATCGTGTAAAATGATTCTTTTCTAGAAAAGCAGACCAGTTAAAAAAAAAAAGACTAAAGATACTGATATTGGGGTTAAGACATCCCAATCAGATCACTCAATTATTATCCTTCAATAAACATGGAAACTCTACATATCCATGAAGAGTTCCTAGTTAGCGTTTAAAGTCTTATAAATAAAAGCAAGCAAGCAAAAAAACCCACCAGACATTTGTGGAAAGCAACCTACATGAATAGATCAACAATGCACAGAGAGAAAAAAACCAAACTAGAACAGGATACTATAAAAAGAAAAAAAAAATAGTGGCGGGACCACTCAGAATTCTCTTGGAAATTAAAACTATAATAGAAGAAATGAAAAATCTACTGGTTACTAAGCTGAGGAAATCTTCCAGGAAGTAGATGGAAATATAAAATAATAATAAGAGAAAATATAAAATATAATTAGGGAACCAGACCATGAAAAAAATATGTGAATAATTAAAGTTCTAGAAAATAACACAGAAAAAAATAGAAATTAAAAAAAAAAAAGAATATTTTATAGAACTTAAAACTGGAAGTTCCCAAAATGGAAACTGGAAAAAGCCCAATGAAGATCCTTCATAACAGATGAAAATGGATCCAGAGCAAGTCCATAATCATGAAATCTTAGGACTTTGGGAACAAAGAAAGAACTCTACAAGTCTCTAGAGAAGGGAGGAACAGATTTCACAGAAACAAAACAAATAAAAAATCTGAATGGCATCGGTTATCTCAACATTGACACTGAATGAGAGAAAACAATTTCTAACTAACAATTCATATCCAGCCAAATTAAAAATCATATATAAAAGTAGAACAAAGGCATTTTCAGATATGCAGAGTTTCAAACAATTTTCTGCCAATGTACTCTTTCTTGGGAGGCTACTGGAAAATGTACAGCAAAATAAGGGAATAAAAAAAATAAAGAAAATTATATATATATTTGAAAAAGAAGTAATTCAGTACAAGGGAGAAATAGATAAAAATCCCTGATGAGATTTCCACAGCAAACCTAAAGAAAAACTGTCCAGACTGCAGCTGATCAAATGCTACAGGAGAAATTTTGTTAAGTGGATAAAATTGATGCAATGCTAACATTTAAAGATATTGCAAGGAGACTGGACAACTAAGGTAAAGTTTGAGGCTGAATTAGTGAAAAATGAGTCATAAAAGAAAAATAACATATCTATAGTATATTGTATTGTTCATCTGTAAATATTATAAACATGGTTCTAATAATGTACAAGTTGAATACTGATCAAGCCAAAATTAGTATAAATTTATATAAAATTAGCAAAACTATACCTTTCTCCCTCTCTTCATCCGTTTCTATCTATTGATCCATCAGTCTATCAATTTGTCTATCTCCCTATCTATCGCTGTTTGAAGAATGGGAACAGGGAAAAGGTCTGGATGTGAGGGTGGGGCTGAAGACTGAAAGGGCTAAAATTTTATCTTACATATAGAGAAACCAATTGATGACACCTAAAATGACACTTGCTGCAAAGCAAGCAGTAATTCCAACCAAGAAGCAAGATAAACCCATTGCTGAGGGATCTGAAGTAAATCCCTCAAAATCAGCTAGAAGAAAAGAATGTGGTTGCCTCCAGGGAATAAATTTAGGGGACTGTTATTTTTTCGAAATTTCTATTTTTCCTCATTAAATTATGATCAATATAGCTTTGTAATAATTTTAAAAATTTTAAATAGGAAATAGTTTAAAACATTTTAAAATTGAAAAATGCCAATTTAAATTTCACGCATATGACTATCAAGTCACAAGATTGATTCTCTCCAAGCTACATTTTGTACGTCTACGTTTTCCAAAGACTAAAAATTCATACAATGAGATTGGAGGCTGTTAAGAACTTTAGCCTTGGATTTCAGTGCCTCAGAAGGTGGAAATGAAGCCCTCTCAAAATAAGGAGCTATAAATTCCAGATATGTTGCCATGGTAACTGAACCACTTTAATAAACTGCATGTTTGCCTAAAGAGCTATATTTACTGTGATAAGCCTTTCAAAATGTACATGTCAAGTTGGAGTATTTTTAAGGTACATTCATTTTCCAACCACTGCAGGCTTACAGACTAAATAACCACTGCACCCCTACTCTCAGACACACTCCCCACTTCTACACAAGCAAGCTACTTCTACCAGTCTCCTTCATTGCCATCACTCCCTCCTCAGTATAACCAGAAACTGCTGGTGCCAAAGCTCAAGCCCCTTTCTGTCTATTCCTCCCAAACACAGGTTCAGAAAGGCTTATGGTTACTATTAATATTATAAATTCAATTAGATAAAGTTCAATGGGCTAAACAATCTCTTGGGACTAACCTGTTAGCTAGTGTTGTGATGTTGCTTCTGAGGAGAAAATGTGTTTGCAGAACCAAAAAATCTACACAGCAAAGGGATTTGGGGATTCTCTTAGGTTCTCAGGTCAGGGACTGCACAGGTTTGCATTTTAAAATGAACTATACATGCATTTTCCTTGTTCTGATTCTAGTCTGATTAAAAGTCACTACATTGTCATATTTTAAGTTATCTGAATAGAAGTTTGCTTTTGAAATATCTTAAGTGCATTTTATATAGGAACCACAGGTCCTGTTAACTATCAGTGTTTGGGTCACACCAGTTCAGGTTTTATAGAAGCTGTAGTACTCACGATTTCATTTCATTTTACTAAAATTGGTCTGTTAGTAATGTGTCTGTGAGCCAAAGTTCTAATTTAAATAATTAATGAAGACTACACACTACGTCAAGGCTATGGTTTTTCCAGTGGTCATGTATGGATGTGAGAGTTGGACTGTGAAGAAGGCTGAGTGCCGAAGAATTGATGCTTTTGAACTGTGGTGTTGGAGAAGACTCTTGAGAGTCCCTTGGACTGCAAGGAGATCCAACCAGTCCATTCTGAAGGAGATCAGCCCTGGGATTTCTTTGGAGGGAATGATGTTAAAGCTGAAACTCCAGTACTTTGGCCACCTCATGCAAAGAGTTGACTCATTGGAAAAGACTGATGCTGGGAGGGATTGGGGACAGGAGAAGAAGGGGACAACAGAGGATGAGATGGCTGGATGGCATCACTGACTCGATGGACGTGACTCTGAGTGAACTCCGGGAGTTGGTGATGGACAGGGAGGCCTAGAGTGCTGCGATTCATGGGGTTGCAAAGAGTCAGACACGACTGAGGGACTGAACTGAACTGAACTGACACACTATATCTCATTTAAGGAAATGCAGAAATAATGAGAATATGTTATATGATTTATTTCTTAATTTTTTTTTCAGTGAATAGGTACACATACTTTTTGAAGTAAAAGTAAAGAAAAACCTACATTGCATTAAAGACCTGAGGAAAGTTACTTTAAGTTGTCAGTCTTTAATCAAATAATAAGAGGGGAAAAGAGCAAAAAAACACCAAACCTGAGCTATGACAAAGACTTTCTCCTTGACCAAACTTCAGTTACGTTCCTCTTAGCCTTCTTCTTAATTAGGCCTCAATTTTGGCTTTCCAAGTCTCTCTTGCCTTTTCCAGGTCCAATTTTAGCAAGAATTCTGCTAAGTCAATTTATCAAGAATGCCCCCACTCTTGATACCTGATTAACTCTTGATATCTGATCAAGTTCCTAATCCTCACTATTTACAGCTAATTTCTTGGCCCTCTTTTTGCAATAATTCTGTTTTGACCTGGTTTTGATCTGATAAATGCACACATCCCTGCTGTAAGAAGTCTAGAATTACCAGTTATCCAAGAAGAAGAGTGAGTGACCAAAGGAACCATAACTGATTTAATGAGCAATCCAGTTTCACTGTACCAGCCTATGCACTTAGACATGCATAGTTTAATCTTTGAGACAAGCATGTGCTGCTGGCAGGAGCAACCAGTTTAGCAAAATCTCCCTACCCTTGATGTCTCCTCTTTTAATTTTCTGACCACTGACTCCTTTACCCTGCTTGTTGGCTATAAATCCCCAGCTCTTTCTACTGTGTTCAGAGCTGAGTGATCTCTCACCTCAGTTGCAAAAGAATTGACTCCTATTGCAAACTCTACTGAGATAGAGTCAACTCCTTGAATAAAGTCTTCCTTACTGTTTTAACAAGTATCAGAATAACTTTTTCTTTAGCACCTATAACTTGTAGCTAAGGGAGCATGAGCTAAAAAAAGCTTCTCCTTAAGTTTTGAAGTCCTCAACCCCAGACTAAATGGCAGATCTGTTTAGATATCTGGTGTGCGTGTGTGTGCTTAGTCATGTCCAACTCTGTGCCTAGATGGACTGTAGCCTGCCAGGTTTCTCTGTCCATGGAATTTTCCAGGCAAGAATACTCGAGTGGGTTGCCATTTCCTGCTCCAGGGGGTCTCCTTGACCCAGGGATCAAACCCATGTTTCTTGAGTCTCCTGTACTGGCAGGCAGATTCTTTACCACTGCACCACCAGGCACATGATTTGAGGACAACTCTTTAAGCCCCTATTAGTCAAGAAGAGGTGAACTGTGATTGGTCTCAGCAAGTTTAATACTTTCATTCCCCAGTGATTCTGCCTTGTAGGGAAAATGGGAAGTCTGCTGGAGGCTTCAGAAACAAAAACAAAAGAATGCTCAGTGACGAACAGACGCTATGGGAAACTTCCTTGCTTTGGGTGTTATGACCTGCACTTGACACCAGGGTTTCCCTGGTGGCTCAGCTGGTAAAGAATCCGCCTGCAATGCGGGAGACTCCGGTCAGATTCTTGGGTCAGAAGTTCCCCCTGGAGAAGAGAGATGCTACCCACTCCAGGATTCTTGGGCTTCCCTGGTGGTTCAGAAGGTTAAAGAATCTGAATGCAATGCAGGAGACCTGGGTTCAATCCCTGGGTTAGGAAGCGCACCTGGAGGAGGGCAAGGCAACCCACTTCACTGTTCTTGTTTGGAGAATCCCCATGGACAGAGGAGCCTGGCAGGCTACAGTCCATGGGGTCGCAAAGAGTCAGATACGACTGAGTGACTAAGCACAGCACAGCACACTGCAGCAATTACCCTGGGGCTACTGTGGAAGCTGTTGAGCAAAGTGGTGAACTAGGGCAGCCACAGTAGAAAGAGGAATCCAGATGCTTTGAAAAAACAAAAACAACCCTTTATTGAGATATAATTCACACACCATAACTCACCCATTTAAAGATTACAATTCAACAGTTTTTAGAACATTTAGAGTTGTGCATCCTTCACAATTTCAGAATATTTTCATTTCCCTAAAATCTTTCATCTCTTAGCAATCCCTCCACCTCCACTGCAGGCCCCTGTATCAACCTAGCTCTAGGCAAACACTAGTCTACTTTCTGTCGCTGTGGATTGGACGATTTTGACATTTCATACAAATGGAATCACACAATATGTAGTCTTTTGTGACTGGCTTATTAGCATAAGGCTTTCAATCCATGTTGTAACATTTTTCAGTGTTTAACTTCTTTTTTTTATTGCCAAGTAACATTCCACTGTGAGGACATACCACATTTTACTTGTCCATTCATCAGCTAATAGCCTCTCTGACTCTAGGTTTTATTCATTTATCTATTTCACTCTATAATGTTTCTTACTGATTTATAAATTTATGATAGTTAATTTGTCTTTTATCCTTTAAAATGATTTTAAATGAGGAACGGAAAGTAATAAGTAAAAGAGAACATTGCTTATTTACCCCTCTAACATCCCTAGTGGCTCAGGTAAAGAATCTGCCTGCAATGTGGGAGACCTGGGTTTGATCCCTGGGTTGGGAAGATCCCCTGGTGAAAGGAATGGCTATCTACTCCAGTATTCTCCCTGGAGAACTCCATGAGTCATGTCCACAAAGAGTCAGACATGACTGAGTGACTTTCACTTCACTTCACCTGCCCTGTAGACTACCACAAAGAAAGGCTAGGAATTTGTCTTCTGCTCTCCCTTTCCCTCTACCAGTGGTTGTTAATTTAGAAACCATTTCATCAACCTGAAAAAAACATTTCCAAATCTGGTAGAAGACAACTTTTTAGGGAAGAATGGTCATTCCATACTCTTGTCAGTGTTCTGAACATTTTTACAGAACCCCACACCAAAATTTTCCTACAGGAAACTTTCAAAGATAACTTGGGTGAATTACAAGAAGTATGATTTTCTTATGGCTAGGCATACTTATAAACACATCTGTAAATAGAAATCTAACATGTCTAATACATCTAATCTTTTGACACTGACCAAGTTCTGCAAGCAGCTTATTTCATGCCAAGAAGCAGAAGGGCTACAATACTGTATGTAAGCAGAGTGTAACCCCAATTTAACATCTTAACCTACACAATTTTACAAAAGAACCTGGGATCCTAAACCTTTCCATAAAACTTTTTGGAATAAGATATTATAATAAAGCAATTGTTCAATCTAATCTATTTTTCTATCTATCAGGCAAAGGTGGATGAGAGAGAATATTCCCATGAATAATCTACTCCACTGCGTTAACCAAATTTAGGCAAAGTTAGAAAGTAAAGGCAACATTACTATGGACTTTAAAAATATTTTTCATAAAAAGTTTATTTCATGTGAGTTTGATCATAAAAATCATTGCTCAAAGAGCTAATCTAACTCTTTAAAAACTGAATCAATTTTGAAAAACATTCTCAATTTCTTTCTAAACTCCGTCCATTGATCATGTCAATAAGGTAATCAACTTTGTATGATAAAGCATGAATAAATCTTATCTGGGCATTTAAATGATAATACATAGAATGTACAAATTTTTAAATTCTATATCTTCTCTTTCCATACCTGAACAGAGATGCTAAAAAATCAGTAACAGGGAAACAGAAGTCACCTTAAACCAGTGGTCACCAACAAATATTACAATTATTCTGTTACCTTAGTGGAATGATAGGTAAGTGTATGTACTTTGTAGCCAAACTGTACGTGTTCAAATCCTGCCTCCCTCATTTACACTCTGAGAGTCTCTGAGCAAGTCACTTAAATGCTGTACCTTGGTTTCCCCATAAAAGGGGATAAAAAGTATTTATTACACAAAGAGTAGTAGTAAAAATTAAATGAGTTCGTGAATAAAATATGCTTGGAACAACTGGCACATGGTAAACACTGTAAGAGTGTTAGCTCATATTTTTACTATATTTTTCCAGTAAACAGCAAAAACAATTTTAACCTCGCTACTTTCTTCAAAATCAGAACCTATGTCTCTCAAACTTCCCATTGCCCAGAGAAAACAGAATTCATCATTTGAGAATTCTGCTACTTTTCCTTACTTTAAAAAAAAAAAAAAAAACACCTCATTGTTCACTTCCTTTCCTTTCATACAAGAGACATATATCTTCTCTTCTTCCTCTACCTGTGACTCCAAACTTAACCACTTCTGCCACCTCAAAATGGATTCCCAGATAGCTCAGTTGGTAAAGAATCTGCCTGCAATGCAGGAGATCCCAGTTCGATTCCTGGGTAGGGAAGACCCACTGGAGAAGGGATAGGCTACCCATTCCAGTATTCTTGAGCTTCCCTTGTGGCTCAGATGGTAAACAATCTGCCTGCGATGCGAGAGACCTGGACTAAGCCACTCTTAGTTCTTGAATGAGTATCTTCCCATCTTTACTAAAGCCTTCCTCCATTCCACATAGCTATGTAGCTAATATACCACCTTCTTCCTCTAAAAAGAAAATATCATTGTTTTCTTTGTACTTTATTATTGCTGACCGTCTCCTTACTAATACAGGAAGCCTATAGCGCCTGGCTCAGGCAGGTTCTTCATCACTCAGCCACCAGTGAAGCCCTCAGAGCCAGAGACCCTTTCCTCAAAAGAAAAGAACTGTTTCAGGAAGAGGCAGCCTAGTCTCACATCTCAGTCCCTGTGCAGCACTGCGGTGACCTCACTGGACCTCACTGCATGGTATAAGCAGGGTTCCCCCTGCTTAAGCTGCGGAGGCAACACAGCAGACAGAAAATCCGCTTTGTGTTGAAAGTAATTTGCCTTTGCAAAGTTTTTAAAGCACTAAGAAATGCTGCCATCCCCACAGTGACAGGAAATTTAAAGTTATGGGTTGATTTCATCATTTTCTTAGAAAAATAGCTGGCATTTCTCTTAAAATGTTTTTTTCTAAAGAGATATGGTTGCAAAGTACCAGAAAATAACTTAGAGTTGGCTAAACCATGCATACAACTTACATCTGTTTTTTTTTTTTTTCCCTAGGACAGTATGGCTGACCTTAAATCTAAAGAATCTGTTCAAGACTTGTTGCTGAGAAGGCAGGAGAGGATGTGGGAGTGATGGATTGGGAGTTTGGGATTAGCAGGTGCAAACTATTACACAGAGAATGGATAAAAAACAAGGTCCTACTGAATAGCGTAGGGAACTGTATTCAATATCCTGTGGTAAACCATAATGGAAAATATAAAAAGGAATGCATAAATATCTATAGCTGCATCACTGTGCTGTACAGCAGAAACTAATACAACAGTCTCAATCAACTACAATTAAAAAAAAGAATCTGTTCATTTTCACATATTATATTCTCAACAAATATCACAGAGGAATAAAAATAATGGTATAGAGAAAGAAAAGTAATTGTAACTACCTCAGATTCTTCAACAATTGACTTTGTACTAAGCAACGTTAATTATTTTATGGTCATTTCCTTGGTTAGCACTTATCATTATCACTTATGCTTACCATTATCATTATTAAATTTCTTGTTAAGAAGTATCAGAAAAAAAGATCTCATAAAAGCAAACATGTTTAAAAATTCTACAGAGACCTCCCTGGTCAGGAACTGGATTCCACAGGCTGCAATTAAGTATTTCCATGCCACAACTAAAGATCCTGTACAGCCAAATAAATATTAAAAAAACAAAACTTATACAGCCTCTATCCCCCTAAGAAGTACAAGTATTTAAACTCAAATAGCAGAACAACATAAATGTCTGTACAGCACATGGATGATATATGTCAACACCATTATATAGTACTGCATTGTATATATTAAAAATTATCATATTAATATGGCCTAATTTGCTTCCTAATTGGAAGCACTGGAGTTGTTATTCCCATCTGCTTAAGACATTGTGAAAGTGAAAATGAAAGTTGCTCAGTCCTATCCAACTCTTTGCAACCCCATAGACAGTAGCCTACCAGGCTCCTTTGTCCATGGAATTCTTCAGGCAAGAATACTGGAGTGGGTAGCCATTCCCTTCTCCAGGGTATCTTCCCAACCCAGGGATCGAATTGGGGTCTCCTGCACTGTAGGTTAATTCTTTAGCATCTGAGCTACCCGGAAAGCCCCCTAAGACATTGTAGGATATGAGAAAAAGAGAAAACATGAGGAAGAAATCTATCCTGGAGGTTTATAAAAATAGTAAAGATGGAGATCCATTTGTCTGGAAGACTTTACACGGTAACTCTGCCTGGAGTAAAGTAAGAGGCCAGATGGCCCACAGAGGTCCTTTTGGGTCCATTGTTCTCTAACCACAATGAATAGAGAGTGTAAAAAGAGTGATATAAACAGATGTGGGAAGTACTTATTTCCTCAGAAGAGCTGACAAGGACAGGATTTTATACTTTACATGTTAATTTATTTATTATGAAGTTACACTTTTTAAAAATTAAATATCACAAATCATGAAGAGCTCATTTAATTTTAGGCAGTAATTAAATATATGCCTCTAAAAATAGCATATCCTAGAGAACTCCCTGACAGTCTAGTGGCTAGGACTCCATGTCTTCACTGCCAGGGGCCTGGGCTCACACACTGGTCTGGGAACTAAGATCCCATAAGACTAGTGTCATGGCCAAAAAAAGAGAAAAAAAGTAAATGAAATAAAACTGCATATCCTATAAATATACTCATACTCATATCCTATAAGATAGGGAAGCCTGGCATGCTGCAGTCCACGGGGTCACAAAGAGTTAGACACAACTGAGCGACTGAACTGAACTAATAAGCATACTCACACAAATGCATTTACTTGAAAACTCATTATTTTCTTCAAATGCCTTCTTTTTCTCATCAAGATTTTCAAATTTATATAAACTATCATTAGATAGTTATAATTATCTTTAAATTTCTCTATATAATTCTTCAAGTGATTCAATAAAAAGTAAAGCACTTCCAGTATGATGCTGCAGAGTATAAAACAAACCTTCTGTTACCTCATGGCTTGAGTCTTGCTGAATTTGGCACAGATCATACTTAATGAGGAACTGTGTTCACAAACATCAATCCAGTTGGCCAAGCAAAAAAATCTAGATCCTACTTTTACCAAACTCTCCTCCACATTCAATCAATCACTAATGTCTTAATATATGTTGAATTATTCCTTTCTTTCAATTTAAGATGTGGTACAGCCCCCACCCTTCGTTCAGATCATCTAGATGACCAGTGCAACATCCCTGCCTACAGGATTACTCCTTCCAGTGCATTCTCTACACACAGGCATACCTTGGAGATTCAATAGCAGATTCAACTCCAGATCACAGAAACAAAGCAAATATTTCAAGAAAGGGAGTCACATAAATTTTTGTTTCCCAGTGCATTCAAAACTTACATTTACACTATGCTGTAGTCTGTGAAGTATGCAATAGCATTATGTCTAAAAGAACTATATACATACTCAATTGAGAAATACTTTGTTGCTGAAAAATGCTAAAAATCTGAGCCTTCAGCATGGCGTAATCTTTTCACAGAAGAAGGGTCTTGCCTCAGTGTTGCAGGCTGCTGACTGGTCAGGGTGATGGTTGCTGAAGGTTGGGTGGCTTGAGCAACATCTTAAAGTAAGACAACACTGAATTTGGCTGCATTAATTGACTCTTCTTTACGTGAACCATTTTCTTGTGCATGCAATCTGTTTGACAGCATTTGACCCACAGCAGAACTTCTTTCAAACCTGGAATCAATCCTCTCGAGCTCTGTTGTGGCTTTTCCAACTAAATTTATGTCATATTCTAAATCCTTTGTCAGTTCAACAACCTTCACAGCATCTTCACCAGGAATAGGTTCCATCTGAATAAGCCACTTTCTTTAGTTACCCACTGAAGTGATTGCTTCTACTGAAGAATTATCATGACTGTCTGCAAATCTCCACTGATGGCAATCTGTTCTGAGACTTAAGGGGCTGGATCTGTGCTCTTAAAAGAAGTTCAGGCTTTATAAGGGCTCAAACAGAATGGACTCCAGAGGAAATTGTGCCTATCCTGTCGAGACTCTAGTCCTAGAGCATCATCCCTCAGCAGCTTGAAAACAAGTAGTGTGGCTGCCCTGTCACAGGTTAGGCCCCCTGACTAATGGCTCTGAGGGCATGGGCCACAAGAGGTGGCAGAAATGGATAAGTGGCCTGGATTTGGTTTATGCTTTTATTGTGGAATGCAAGAGTGCTTCTCACATAATAAATAAAGTTTTATCATGAGACTGCAGCTTTCAGTTGCATCTTGAGGCTCCACTTCTAGTTCTCTTGCTATTTCTGCCACATCTGTAGTTACTTCCTTCTTTGAAGTCTTGAACCCCTAAAAGTCATCCACGAAGGTTGGACTCAAGCTTCTTTCAAACTCTTGTTAATGTTGCTATTTAGACCTCTTCCCATGAATCACAAATGTTCTTAATGTCATCTAGAACGGTGAATCCTTTCCAGAAAAATTTCAACTGATTTTTCCAGATCCAAATTAGGAATCACTATCTGTGGCAGCAACAGCATTATCATATGTATTTCTTAAAGAATAAATGTTGAAAGTTGAAATTACTCCATGATTCATAGGGCTGAAAAACTGATATTGTATTAGCAGGTATAAAAACAACATGAAGCTCAGTGTACATCTCCATCACACCAGGTACTCACAATGAGCAGCAGTATTTTGAAAGGAATCCTTTCTGAGCACTGTTCTCAGTAGTGGGCTTAAAATATTCAGTCAATCATGATGTAAACAGATGTGCTGTCAGCCAGACTTCCTTGTTCCACCTCTAGAGCACAGGCAGAGAAGATTTAGCATAATTCTTAAGGGTCTTAGGAGATACAGAATGGTAAATGAGCACTCAATAGCTGAGAAAAGAAGAGAAGCAAAAGGCAAAGGAGAAAAGGAAAGATATACCCATTTGAATGTCGACCTCCAAAGAACAGCAAGGAGAGATAAGAAAGCCTTCCTCAGCGATCAATGCAAAGAAATAGAAGAAAACAACAAAATGGCAAACACTAGAGATCTCTTCAAGAAAATTAGAGATACCAAGGGAACATTTCGTGCAAAGATGGGCTCAATAAAGGACAGAAATGGGATGGACCTAACAGAAACAGAAGATATTAAGAGGTGGCAAGAATACACAGAAGACCTATAAAAAAATTTTTTTCTTGACCCAGATAACCACAATGGTGTCATCACTCACCTAGAGTCAGACATCCTGGAGTGCAGTCAAGTGGGCATTAAAGCATCACCAGGAACAAAGCTAGTGGAGGTGATGGAATTCCAGCTGAGCTATTTCAAATCCTAAAAGATGATGCTGTGAAAGTGCTGCACTCAATATGCCAGCAAATTTGGAAAACTCAGCAGTGGCCACAGGACTGGAAAAGGTCAGTTTTCATTCCAATCCCAAAGAAAGGCCATGCCAAAGAATATTCAAACTACCACACAACTGCACTCATCTCACATGCTAGCAAAGTAATGCTCAAAATTCTCCAAGTCAGGCTTCAAGAGTATGTGAACCGTGAACTTCCAGATGTTCAAGTTGGATTTAGAAAAGGCAGAGGAACCAGAGATAAAATTTGCAACATCTGCTGAATCACTGAAAAAAGCAAGAGAATTCCAGAAAAGCATCTACTTCTGCTTTATTGACTAAGCCATAGCCTTTGACTGTGTAGATCACAACAAACGGTGGAAAATTCTTCAAGAGAATGGAATACCAGACCACCTTACCTGCTTCCTGAGAAATCTGTATGCAGGTCAAGAAATAACAGTTAGAACTTGACATGGAACAACAAACTGGTTCCAAATTGGGAGAGAAGTATGTCAAGGCTGTATATTGTCACACTGCTATTTTACTTATATGCAGAGTACATCATGTGAAACGCCAGGCTGGATGAAGCACAAGCTGGAATCAAGATTTCTGGGAGAAATATCGTCAATAACCTCAGATATCCAGATGATACCATCCTTATGGCAGAAAGCAAAGAAGAACTAAAGAGCCTCTTGATGAAAGTAAAAGAGGAGAGGGAAAAAGTTGGCTTAAAACTCATCAACATTCAAAAAACGAGATCATGGCATCCATTCCCATCACTTCATGGCAAACAGATGGGGAAACTATGGAAACAATGATGGACTTTATTTATTTGGGCTCCAAAATCACTGCAGATGGTGACTGCAGCCATGAAATTAAAAGACACTTGCTCCTTGGAAGAAAAGCTATGACCAACCTAGACAGCGTATTAAAAAGCAGAGACATTACTTTGCCGACAAAGGTCCATCTAGTCAAAGCTATGGTTTTTCCAGTAGTTATATATGGATGTGAGAGTTGGACCATAAAAAAAGCTGAGCACTGAAGAACTGATGCTTTTCAACTGTGGTGTTGGAAAAGACTCTTGAGAATCCCTTGAACTGCCAGGAGATCCAACCAGTCCATCCTAAAGGAGATTAGTCCCAGGTGTTCATTGGAAGGACTGACGCTGAAGCTGAAACTCCAATACTTTGGCCACCTGATGCAAAGAACTGACCCATTGGAAAAGACCCTGATGGTGGGCAAGATTGAAAGCAGGAGACGGGGATGACAGAGGATGAGATGGTTGGATAGCATCACCAACTCGATGGACATGAATTTGAGCAAGCTCCAGGAGTTGGTGATGGTCAAGGGAAGCCTGGTGTGCTGCAATCCATGGGGTCACAAAGAGTCAGACACAATTGAGTGACTGAACTGGACGACCTGAGCACTGGCTTCAACTTAAGTCACCATCCACATTAGCTCCTAATTAGGAGAGTAAACCTCTCCCTTTAAGCTTTGAACACAGGCACTGACTTCTCCTATTTAACTGCATAAGTCCTAGATGGATCTTTTTCCAATAGAAGGCTGTTTCATCTACAATGAAGATCTGTTGTTTAATGTTCAGTTCAGTTCAGTTCAGTTCAGTCGCTCAGTCATGTCCGACTCTTTGTTTAATGTATCCACCTTCATTATCTTAGCCAGATCTTCTGAATAGCTCGCTACAGATTCTACATAAGCACTTGCTGCTTCATCTTGTATTTTTATGTTATAGAGATGACTTCTTTCCTTAAACTTTATGAACCAACCTCTGCTACCTTCAAACTAGTCTTCCGTAGTTTCCTCATCTCTCTCAGTCTTCAATGAATTGAACAGTTAGGGCCTTGCTCTAGATTAGGCTTAGGCTTAAGGGAATGATGTGACTGGTTTGATTGTCTTTCCAGACCACTAAAACTTTTCCCATATCATCAGTAAGACAGTTTTGTTCATTGGAGCAACATTTTTAATTTCCTATAAGAACTCTTCCTTTGAGGTCACAACCTAGCTATTAGGTGCAACAGGCCTAGCTCTCAGCCTACATCAGTTTTCAACATGACTTCTTCACTAAGCTTGATCATTCCTACTTTTGATGTAAAGAGACACATGTGCAGCTATTCCTTTCACTTGAACACTGCTGAGGCCTATATAGGGTTATTTACTGGCCTATTTCAGTATTGTTGTGTCTCAGGACACAGGGAGGCCTGAGGGGAGAGAGAGAGACAGAGGAATAGATGGCCGGTGGAGCAGTCAGAACACAAACAAATATCTTAGTTAAGTTCACTGGCATATATGGACACTGTTCGAGGCAGCCCCCAAAGAATTACAAAAGATAACTGATCCCATCAGAGATCACCGTAACAAACCTAACAATAATGACGGAGTTTAAAATATTATGAGAATTGCCTAAATGTGACACAGGGACATGAGTGAGCGAATGCCACTGGAAAAATAATGCCAAGAAGACTTGTTTGACGCACAGTTGCCAGAAACTCTCAATTAGTAACAACAACAACAACAACAAAATGTAATCTGCAAGGTGCAATAAAGCGAGGTTCAACAAAATGTGGCATACCTGTAGCTACTGTTCTTTTTGTAAAGTGCAAATCATATCATTTTACTCTATTCCACAATATCTGATTGCTCAGAACCCTTAGGATAATTACACATCTTACTTGTTCATTCCTTGGAATCCTGAACCCCCAAGACTTGACCAAGTGTTTCCTCCCAGGTCCCTCTTCAATATCCTGTTTTTCAGGCACTCAATATGCTCTATTGTAGTTGAACATTTATTTTTACTGTCTTCCCCAACAGACTCCAAATTCTTTGAGAGATAGACACCATGTCTTGTTCACCATGCCTCTCTCACACCAAGCATAATCCTTGCCACATAGTAGGCACTCAATAAATATCTGCTGAATTAGTTAGGAAAACACTTAGCCAAAGAAAGGAAGCTACATTAGTAAGCACACAACACAATTACCAATTTGTAATGTGTGGTATTTTAAAAGTTCATTAACAGATAGATTTGAGAGAACTCTGAAACACATTTTCTCATGGAAACAATATTAAATGTAAGATACCTCCCCTCAATGTTACCTACAACTACAACATAGGTAAACTGTATTATCTATAATTACTTTGGACTCTATTGGATACCAATAATATTTCTGGGGACAATATATTAAGAATTCCAATCTGGTAATGCTATGAACTAATTATTTCTGGTTACAGCACATGAATAGACATAACAGTTACAACTTACATAGGTGATTGAGGACAGAGGTTCTAATAGGCAGGGAAAGTAAAAGGACTGAAAACTAGGAAGTCGGGGTAGCCTTCTGCTACCGATAATTTTGGGGAATATGTTCCAAGCTGGAACAACTAACTTTTCATCTCTTTACTTTTCTTCAAGGATTCTAGGAATTAGGTGCAACTTCCTATCGACTATCAACACTTCTGACTTCCAACTAGGGTTTCTTACCATACGCAGGAAATTATCTAAACTGTTCTAATATATAAAGGCTTCTCCCAGCAGGAGACATGGGAAGATCCCCTGGAGGAGGGCATGGCAACCCACTCCAGTATTCTTGCCTGGAGAATCCCAAGGATAGAGGAGCCTAGAGGGCTACAGTCCATGAGGTTGCAGAGAGACAACTGAAGTGACCAGCACCCATACATATCAGCACTTCCGGCTCCAAGTGGGTCTTTTATCAAATGCAGGAAGTTATCTAAAAGGTTCTCATGTACATTCTTTTCTTTTAAGCTGTATTCTACAGTCAGTACTAAGAACAAAGAAAGCTAAGTGAGCAAGCAAACAAATGAAAAACAAGACAGTTATCAACGTTAAGAAAAACAACAGTTGTCAAAGAAAAGAAATGTAATTATAGCTCAATTG
The DNA here is from genome assembly GCF_014754425.2 of Oryx dammah. Lineage (NCBI taxonomy): Eukaryota > Metazoa > Chordata > Mammalia > Artiodactyla > Bovidae > Oryx > Oryx dammah. The sequence goes on from NW_024070211.1 coordinate 73,896,361, forward strand.
TAAAGTGTTTAACAGAATCATTATAGTGTAAACAATGAACACTGATCAAACCAAAAATTATGATATGGGAAAATGGAACTGGGGGGATGTATTGCAAATATTTTCTTCCCATCTATATTTTGCATTTGCATTTTCAGTGCCACAATGTCTTTCATATGTAACACTTTCAAACACCATAAATTTTAAGGGTTTGAGTAACACTTTTGAACAACATAAATTTTAAGGGTTTGAGTCCCATTTGCTTTTCCTTTAAAGAATGTGCATTTTGTATCCTATCTAAAAAAATGTTCCTATCCAAAAAAATCTTCCTATCCAAAGGATGGGATATTTTAAAATATGTATGTTACTAAAATTTTACAAATTTACTTTTATATATGTATGATTCGCTTCAACTTAATTTTTATGTATGGTGTGAAATAATGATCAAGGCTCATTTTTTTTTCCTTTTGCTTATCTAACTGCCCTAATACCAGCTGTTGAAAAGACTATCATTTCCCTATTATCTTGTGCCTTTTCTTAAGATCAGTTGATAATCAGTATGAATATCTCCAGGCTTTGACTGAGTGGATCACAACAAACTGTGGAAAACTCTTAAAGAGATGGAAATACCAGACCCCTGACCTGCCTCCTGAGAACTATGTATGCAGGTCAAGAAGCAACAGTTAGAACTGGACGTGGAACAGACTGGTTCCAAATTGGGAAAGGAGTACGTCAAGGCTGAATATTGTCACTCTGCTTATTTAACTTAAATGCAGAGTACATCATGAAATGCTGGACTGGATGAAACACAAGCTGGAATCAAGATTGCTGGGAGAAATATCAATAACCTCAGATGACAGCACCCTTATGGCAGAAAGTGAAGAACTGAAGAGCCTCTTGATGAAAGTGAAAGAGGAGAGTGAAAAAGTTGGCTTAAAACTCAACATTCAGAAAACTAAGATCATGGCATCCAGTCCCATCACTTCACAGCAAATAGATGGGGAAACAATGGAAACAGCGACAGACTTTATTTTTTTGAGCTCCAAAATCACTGCAGATGGTGACAGCAGCCATGAAATTAAGACGCTTGCTCCTTGGAAGAAAAGTTAAGACCAACCCAGACAACACGTTAAAAACCAGAGACATTACTTTGCCAACAAAGGTCCGTCTAGTCAAACGTGTGGTTTTTCTAGTAGTCATGTATGGATGTGAGAGTTGGACCATGAAGAAAGCTGAGGGCCGAAGAATTGATGCTTTTGAACTGTGGTGTTGGAGAAGACTCTTGAGAGTCCCTTGGACAGCAAGCAGATCCAACCAGTCCATCCTAAAGGAAATCAGTCCTGAATATTCATTGGAAGGACTGATGCTGAAGCTGAAACTCCAATACTGTGGCCACCTGATGCAAAGAACGGACCCATTGGAAAAGACCCTGATGCTGGGCAAGATTGAAGGCAGAAGAAGGGGATGACAGAGGATGAGATGGTTGGCTGGCATCACCGACTCGAGGGACATGAGTTTGAGTAAGCTCTGGGAGTTGGTGATGGCCAGGGAAGATGGCGTGCTGCAGTCCATGGGGTCGCAAAGAGTTGGACATGACTGAGAGACTGAACTGAACTGAAGATAAATAATTGATAAACATGATTGTTTCAAAACTTAAAATTTCTGTTCTTGAAAAATACAATGTTGTTACTGAAAAAAAAAAAAAAACAATGTTAAGAAAACAGAAATGGATCCACAGACTTGGAATAACTATTTGTAAATGACAGATATGTTAGAGACCCTGTTTCTAAGATATATCAAGGGCTCATATAACCCAGTATAAATATGGGTTGATGTGAGCAGACACTTTACAAAAGAAAATGAATGGCTAAAAAGGAAATGAAAATATGTTCAATATCATTAGACATTAAGAAAAGGTAAGTTAAAATAACCACGAGACATCACCCATACCGAAAAGAATAACTAAAATTTTAAAAAAGATTGACAATACCAAGTGCTGACAAAGATGGAGGACACTGGAACTCTCCTGTGTTGATACTTGGAATGCAAAATGCTATACACTTTGAAAAACAATTTGGCAGCTTTTTATGAAGTTAAGTCTATGCTTTCCATATGACCCAGCAGTCTTTGTTCCAGTTATTTACTCATGGCAAATGAAAATGTGTTCATACAAAGACTTGCACATGAATGATTATAATAGACGTGTTCTTAAAGGCACAAATTGAGACTACTCCAAATAACCACTAACTGGTAAAGGAAGTTCTAAAAATTGTTACATTAATATAGATATATAAATATTAATATATCCATATATTGAAATACTATTCAGCAATAAAAATGAAAAAACTAATTTCACATGCGAAAACATGGATGAATATTCAAAAACTTTCTGCTAAGTGAAATAAGCCAGACACAAAGCTATATACTATGGGATTCCATTTTTGTGACATTCTGAAAAACACAAAACTAGAGTGATATAATACTTTGGCCACCTGATGCAATGCCAATACTTTGGCCATCTGATGTAAAGAACTGACTCATTGGAATAGACCCTGATTTTAGGAAAGATTGAAGGCAGGAGAAGGGGATAACAGAGGATGAGATGGTTGAATGGCATCACCGACTTGATGGACATGAGTTTGAGTAAGCTCCAGGAGTTGGTGATGAGCAGGGAAGCCTGGCATGCTGCAGTCCATGGGGTTGCAGAGTCAGACACGACTGAGCTGAACTGAACTGAATAGTGATAGAAACCAGATCTGTGAGCACCAAAGTCTAGAAAGGTGTGAAGGAAACATCCACAAAGGTGCATGAGGAAACTTGGGGGTAATAGAAATGTTCTCTATCTTGATTGTAGTGGTGATTAACGATATATGTTGTGTTTCATCAAACAGTATGTTTTAAAAAGAATTTCACTATATGTGAATTATACCCTAAGAAACCTCTTTTTAAAAAATTATGTTATAAAGGAAATCTCAGATTTGGAGAAAGATGACATATTAGCATATAAAAGTTCAATGCTAATATGTCATCTTCCTCCAAATCTGAGATTTCTTTTATAACAAAAATTTTTAAAGAGGTTTCTTAGGATATAATTCACATATAGTTGAATGATCCTGGTAAAAACAGCAACAAACAATGTGTGATGAATCTATCTGACAGTCATATTGAGATTTAAAAACTAACACTCTAACTTACACTTTAGGACAAATAGAATGTAAACACAACTATATCTGGAGGAATGTAAAAACATAATACCAACTAAAAATGATTGATATATAAAAAATATTACTAGTAGCCATTTTGTAGTAAGACCATGGCAAAAGCTGGCAAAAATGATGAATATATGTAAGTCCTTTCAATGAGAAAGCATAAAATATACTCCCTCATCAACATATACCCAAAGAAAAGGATCAATATATGAACAGGTAGAGGGGATTTCCCTGGTCGTCCAGTGGTTAAGAATCTGCCTTGCAATGCAGGGTACACTGGCTTGATCCCTTTTTGGGACCTAAGATCCCACATGTTGCAGAGCAACTAAGCTCACACCACAACTTGCTGAGCCCGTATGCCACAACTAGACAGTCTATGAGCCATAATGAGAGAGCCTGTGCCCCACTATGAAAGACCCTCCATAACACAACAAAGATCCCACATGCTGCAACTAAGACCCAGTGCAGGCAAATAAATAAGCACCACAATCCTACTCCACATTAATATATATGAATATGAATATATATATATATAGGAACAGGTATAACAGTGCTCATTATACTGTTTACTTTGAATATGTCTGAATTTTTCCATGATAAATACTTAAAAAAATTAAATGGCAAAGACATGATGTAGTATGCAACTAGGTTGCTTAATTTAAAAAATTAAATACATTAAATAATTTGTATCAACACAAACATAGGATGATCAGGTAATGTGTACCTTGGCAATAGCAGTTTGTTTAAACATGCGAGTAATCAACCCCATGACAGTCTCGGTGGCACCTGAATATGGAGCTCTCATTAATTTTTCCCACTCTTCAAAGCTGGAATTCAATTCCTATGTAGGAGAAAATAACAATGTTTAGAAATACAGTATAAAAATGACAGCAAATAATGTAATAATGAATCATGTCCTACTTATTTTCTTTTTTTATATATAAAAAATACATATATATATAAATTCTCAAAGATACCAGTGTGTTCATTTAAAAACATCAGTGTGGAGGCAGGTCAGACACGTGTTTGTGCTAATGACAGAAAGCAATGACTAGGTGTGGGAGAAAACCAAGCCCTTTGCTAACACCATAAATCAAACAGTTGCAGCCTTCTCTTACAAAGGAACATTTAGTAAAGCAAAAAATAAAAACTTTAAGAAAAAATTTAAATAAAATAAAAACTTTAAGAAAAAATTTAAATAAAATAAAAACTTTAAGTAAAAATAGAAACAATGCACAGTAGCAAAAATATATATGGTAGCAGAGTATTTAATTTAATGGTATGATTTTATTTAAATAAGCCTTAAGACTTGGGGAATACTGTCACATAAAAAAAGTGATATGATATTGACACTTTTTCTTTTCTTAAAAAAATGGATACAGGAAATAAGACCACTTTTATTTTACTTATAATATATTGCTCAGTTTTTTTTTTAATATACTAAATGCTTATTTTAAGCTTTGAAGATAAAACAAGGAAATAAGTAGTATTTGCTGATAGTTATACCCAGATTTGAAGAAATTTCAGAGATTACACAAGCATCGTACTCCCCAAAAGTAAATGTGATAAGGGCTGGGAAAAACACAATTTTGGTTTTCTAGTAAGTTGAACTTCACATCCTACAACATGGTCACAGAGTTTTAAGATTTCCAGAATCAGGGGATGCAACCAAATTATTCTAGGAGACAGCTACGTGTACTTAAGAGCAAGAAACTGAACTTTTCTTGCTAATTACTTACTGGGCTTCACATCCTACAAATACTTAGAATTCTTAGTACTAAGTCTATGCAGCAATTGAAGTGGTTTTTTTTACCATTCAGCAGAAACATATTTTTTAAAGACTAAGATACTGAGTCTTTTCACATTATTTGATGAATAAATTTAAATTCTTCCTGCTCTTTTCTTGAAATGATATAAGACAATTCATATGGCTTTATTAATTAAAGCTATTTTAAGACAGTGACTTTTTTTCCTTCTGTGAAATATGAAATATGTGCAATCTTTCATATTATAATTTAAAATGATTTCAGATATGACTTTCAATCAAACATGGGTTCTCACCTTGGCTGCTGCTGATGGAAGATCAAATGGAATACGCTGTCTGATTTTAGGGGGCAGCTGGGTTAAAACTTCAGCCTTTAATCTTCTAATCATTATGTCACTTAATAGCTGATGAAGTTCATTAAGATTTGATGCCCCTCTGCAATCCCACTGAGGTCTTTTACCAAAATATCTGTTAGTAGTATGAAGAAAAAAAAATGTAGCAAAGCTGGATGCTAGAGTAAGAAAACAATTTATTCAATGTGCTCTTCCTTTTAAGATAAGGAGCCATGATACTGTTTTTAGTTTTTTTACTGAATGCAAATTAGTTTCAAAAAACTCTTCTTTAGAAATAGTAATGAATAAGATTATACATTACTCTCAGCTATAGGAAATGTTAATGTTTAAGCATAGTGTTTACGTTGAGTTAAAACAAGGCTGATTCATTAGAAAAGACCCTGATGCTGGGAAAGATGGAAGGCAGGAGGAGAAGAGGACGACAGAGTATGAGACGGTTTGATGGCATCACTGACTCAATAGACATGAGTTTGAGCAAGCTCCGGGAGTTAGTGATGGACAGGGAGGCCTGGTGCGCTGTAGTTCATTGGTTTGCAAACAGTCGGACATGACTGAGTGACTGAAATGAATATAAGGCTGAGCAAAACTGATAACCCTGAATACCACTGGCATTTTGGGTGACCTCACATAAGGCACTGTGTTTAGCAGATCTAGCCCTAATTAAGCACTAACTGCCAGAACACCAGTCAGGCTATGTACCAACCAAAACCACCTAAAACATTTTCTACAATTATAGGAGGCAACATTATCTCCCACTGAGCTTTTATGCCCAGCAGACAGATCACCTGGTGAGCTCTTCTTCCTCTGAACCACTGAATTGAGAGCAAAGGCAGGGAAAAAGGTACAAATGATTTATGAACAAGAGATTGGGAGAGAAAACATCAGAGGATATTCAACAAACGTTTAGAAGTCAGACAAGCAGTAGATGACTTGACAAAAGAAAGCAAGCAACACCTCAAAAATGTTTGCAAAAGGGAACTTATCCTCTAGATCTTTGAGATCAGGAGTTGGAAAGCACCAAGCACCAGGGGTAGGTATTACATTTGGTGGATATACTGAACTTGGACATCAAGACAGCTGGCCTAATAGCATCCCTTTATCACTGTGACACCCCACACAAGTCCACAAAATTCACAATGGTCTTCTGGGAGCCAAAACTACTGAAAATAGCTACCAGAGAATAATTAACAAAGGAAAATTTCCTGTTAGGTTGCATTATAATTATTAATATTAACAATTAAATAGCTTCATTTTAGTGGGATTTGGTGGTATTTTAATACAGAGTGTTATTTTGAGAAACCTGTAAATTGCTGATACTGATTTTTTTTTTAGGTTTATGTATTTTGATAGCAAACATACAGGAATAGTACCCAAAACATTAAAAACATGTATTTGCATGTAGAACTGATTAGAAACGTATAGTGAATGGATGAAACTTCTGTGTGATAAAATGACAGACACCATTTAGTTGTCATCAATAAGAAATTCTTGCTTCTTTTTTTTTTTTTTTAAACTAAGTGCTGGCATTGTAAAAAAAATAAGTTTAGTTACAACTGCTATAAGTTGAATTACTGAAATCTGTTCACTGAAGTATTTTGACTTCCTTTAATGCTTTATGTCTGCACACAATTAAAACTTTACACACTAATAACCCCAGTGTTCAATGCAGCACTATTTGCAATAGCTAGAACATTGAAGCAACCTAGTTGTCCATCGGCAGATGCATGGATAAAGAAGTTGTGGTACATACACATGGTGAAATGTCACTCAGCTATAAAATGCATTTGAGTCAGTTCTAATGAGATGGATGAACCTAGAGCCTATTATACAGAGTGAAACAAGTCAGAAAGAAGACAAATACCATATATTAATGCATATATATGGGATCTGAAGATGGTACATATGATCCTATGTACAGTGCAGCAAAGGAGACACAGATGTAAAGAACAGATTTTTGGACTCAGTGGGAGAGGGAGAGGGTGGGTTGATTTGAGAGAACAGCATTGAAATATACGCAGTATCATATGTGAGGCAGATAACCAGTGCTGAGTCTGCTGTATGAAGCAGGGCAGCTACAGCCAGCGCTCTGTGACAACCTGGAGAGACAGGGTGGAGAGGGAGTTGGGCAGGGGGTTTTATGATGGAGGCGACACGTGTATATCTATTCATAGGTATACATGTGCCGATTCATATTGATGTATGGCAAAAACCATCACGATATTGTAATGTAATTGTTCTCCAATTAAAATATATTCCTTTTTTCAAAAATAGAAAAATATTTGCTATTACTCAATTCTATCACCTATTTTTCCATTCACAATCAAGACAATTACATTTTGACATCATGGTTAAAAAAAACGAATACCTGTCAAATATATCTTAATAAAACTGAGAAAAAATAGAACAGGAAAAAAAATCTTATGTTTAGAATTCCATATAATAAGAAAAAAGATACTGCTCAGTGCTAAAAAAGAATGAACTGAAATCATGAAAAGCTGTGGAGGAAACTTAAATGCATATAACTAAGTGAAATAAGCTAATATGAAAAGGCTACACTGTATGATTCCAACCACCCAGCACAGTCAAGACAGTATGGAGACAGTAAAAAGATAAATGGCTCCTAGGGACTACAGAGGAGGTAAGGATGATTGGGTGAAACACAGGGAATTTTCAGGGCAGTGGAATTATTCTATGGGATACCACAATAGTGGATACATGCCATTGCACCTCTGTCAAAATCCATAGAATGTGTAATACTGAGGGTGCACCCTAACGTAAGCTATGGACACAGGATGATAATGATGTGTCAGTGGAGTGCAATGACTCTAAAAATGTGCATTGTGTTACAGAATTTCAATGGTGGGGGAGGTTGTAGATTTCTGAGGACAGAGGGTATATCAGAACTCCATGTACTTTTCACTCAATTTTGCAGTGAACCTAGCTCTGCTCTATATAATAAAGTTCCAACCAGTAATGCTGAAGAAGCTGAAGTTGAATGGTTCTATGAAGACCTACAAGACCTTTTAGAACTAACACCCAGAAAAGATGTCCTTTTCATTACAGGAGACTGGAATGCAAAAGTAGGAAGTCAAGAAACACCTGGAGTAATAGGCAAATTTGGCCTTGGAATGCGGAACGAAGCAGGGCAAAGACTAATAGAGTTTTGCCAAGAAAATGCACTGGTCATAGCAAACACCCTCTTCCAACAACACAAGAGAAGACTCTATACATGGACATTACCAGATGGTCAACACCGAAATCAGATTGATTATATTCTTTGCAGCCGAAGATGGAGAAGCTCTATACAGTCAACAAAAACAAGACCAGGAGCTGACTGTGGCTCAGATCATGAACTCCTTATTACCAAATTCAGACTCAAATTGAAGAAAGTAGGGAAAACCACTAGACCATTCAGGTATGACCTAAGTCAAATCCCTTATGATTATACAGTGGAAGTGAGAAATAGATTTAAGGGCCTAGATCTGATAAATAGAGTGCCTGATGAACTATGGACTGAGGTTCTTGACATTGTACAGGAGACAGGGATCAAGACCATCCCCATGGAAAAGAAATGCAAAAAAAGCAAAATGGCTGTCTGGGGAGGCCTTACAAATAGCTATGAAAAGAAGAGAGGCGGAAAGCAAAGGAGAAAAGGAAAGATATAAGCATCTGAATGCAGAGTTCCAAAGAATAGCAAGAAGAGATAAGAAAGCCTTCTTCAGTGATCAATGCAAAGAAATAGAGGAAAAGAACAGAATGGGAAAGACTAGAGATCTCTTCAAGAAAATTAGAGATACCAAGGGAACATTTCATGCAAAGATGGGCTCGATAAAGGAAAGAAATAGTATGGACCTAACAGAAGCAGAAGATATTAAAGAAGAAGTGGCAAGAATACACGGAAGAACTGTACAAAAAATATCTTCATGACCCAGATAATCATGATGATGTGATCACTAATCTAGAGCCAGACATCTTGGAATGTGAAGTCAAGTGGGCCTTAGAAAGCATCACTATGAACAAAGCTACTGGAGGTGATGGAATTCCAGTTGAGCTGTTTCAAATCCTGAAAGATGATGCTGTGAGAGTGCTGCACTCAATATGCCAGCAAATTTGGAAAACTCAGCAGTGGCCACAGGGCTGGAAAAGGTCAGTTTTCATTCCAATCCGAAAGAAAGGCAATGCCAAAGAATGCTCAAACTACCGCACAATTGCACTCATCTCACACGCTAGTAAAGTAATGCTCAAAATTCTCCAAGCCAGGCTGCAGCAATACGTGAACCGTGAACTTCCTGATGTTCAAGCTGGTTTTAGAAAAGGCAGAGGAACCAGAGATCAAATTGCCAACATCTGCTGGATCATGGAAAAAGCAAGAGAGTTCCAGAAAAACATCTATTTCTGCTTTTTTGACTATGCCAAAGCCTTTGACTGTGTGGATCACAATAAACTGTGGAAAATTCTGAAAGAGATGGGAATACCAGACCACCTGACCTGCCTCTTGAGAAATCTGTATGCAGGTCAGGAAGCAATAGTCAGAACTGGACTTGAAACAACAGACTGGTTCCAAATAGGAAAAGGAGTACGTCTGCTGCTGCTGGTGCTGCTAAGTCACTTTAGTCGTGTCTGACTCTGTGTGACCCCATAGATGGTAGCCCACCAGGTTCCGCCATCCCTGGGATTCTCCAGGCGAGAACACTGGAGTGGGTTGCCATTTCCTTCTCCAAGGAGTACGTCAAGGCTGTATATTGTCACCCTGCTTATTTAACTTATATGCAGAGTACATCATGAGAAACGCTGGACTGGAAGAAACACAAGCTGGAATCAAGATTGCCGGGAGAAATATCAATAACCTCAGATATGCAGATGACACCACCCTTATAGCAGAAAAGTGAAGAGGAGCTAAAAAGCCTCTTGATGAAAGTGAAAGAGGAGAGCGAAAAAGTTGGCTTAAAGCTCAACATTCAGAAAACAAAGATCGTGGCATTCCCATCACTTCATGGGAAATAGATGGGGAAACAGTGGAAACAGTGTCAGACTTTATTTTGGGGGCTCCAAAATCACTGCAGATGGTGACTACAGCCATTAGATTAAAAGACACTTACTCCTTGGAAGAAAAGTTATGACCAGCCTAGATAGTATATTCAAAAGCAGAGACATTACTTTGTCGACTAAGGTCCATCTAGTCAAGGCTATGATTTTTCCTGTGATCATGTGTGGATGTGAGAGTTGGACTGTGAAGAAGGCTGAGAGCCAAAGAATTGATGCTTTTGAACTGTGGTGTTGGAGAAGACTCTTGAGAGTCCCTTGGACTGCAAGGAGATCCAACCAATCCATTCTGAAGGAGATCAGCCCTGGGATTTCTTTGGAAGGATTGATGCTAAGGCTGAAACTCCAATACTTTGGCCACCTCATGCGAAGAGTTGACTCATTGGAAAAGACTCTGATGCTGGGAGGGATTGGGGGCAGGAGGAGAAGGGGACGACTGAGGATGAGATGGCTGGATGGCATCACTGACTCGATGGACGTGAGTCTAAGTGAACTCCGGGAGTTGGTGATGGACAGGGAGGCCTGGCATGCTGCGATTCATGGGGTCGCAAAGAGTTGGACACAGCTGAGCGACTGAACTGAACTGATTAACATAAAAAAGTGCAGAGGATTTGCATATCAGTCTCTGCCCTGAACATTTCCAGGATTCCCCCACACCAGAGCCCACTAGGGAGACTGATCTTAGCAAAAGGTGCCTGAGCTGAGGTCAGACTGCTTTAAATCTTGGGCTGCTGCTGCTGCTGCTAAGTCACTTCAGTCGTGTCTGACTCTGTGCGACCCCATAAATGGCAGCCCAGCAGGCTCCCCCGTCCCTGGCTAGGGCCGAGGAATTTTCAAAGGCATGTGAGACTTTTTAAAAAGTATCAGAAATGAAGTAAAAAGAAAATGTTTGGCTCCAAAATGCCAAAACAAATTGCAAACTTAATATGTATTTAAGAAATACCTACACAATTATAGCATTAAAGGCCATGGCAATAGCTTTAGTAAGGGTATTCCATGAAATAATTCATTTAACTTGCAACAACTCTAGAAGACAGCTAAAGCACCAGTTACCATCCCTATTTTATGAATGAGGAGACAGATGCAAAGAGAGGTTGAGGAATTTCCACAGTATCACAGATGGTAATGGTGGTAATGGAATTTGAGTTTAATCATCTGACTCCAACGTCTGACTTGACTAAAACTCAACTTTCATATAATAACACGAACATTGTATTTCATGTTCTTGGGATTATTTTGATATGCTTGAGTTTGTGTGTGTGTTGGGGGGGTGTGGTGTACAAAAACAGGAGATTCTGGGACTAAGAAACATTTCTTACTTTAGCCTTTTCTTGCCTGATTCTCAGCTGCTAAAATGTGTAAAATGAAAAGGTCCACTCTTTGGGGGGAATGGTTAAATAGAATGTAAGTCATGCCAAATATGGACTATTAAACAACTACTTAAGGGCTTCCCTGGTGGCTCAGAGGATAAAGTGTCTGCCTATAACGCGGGAGACCCGGGTTTGATCCCTGGGTCGGGAAGGTCCCCTGGAGAAGGAAATGGCAACCCACTCCAGTATTCTTGCCTGGAAAATCCCATGGACATTGAAGTATGGTAGGCTACAGTCCATGGGGTCGCAAAGAGTCAGACATGACTGAGCAACTTCACTTAAACAACTATTTACTAAGAACCAGTTAGATTATATGTATGAAGAAAAACATCAATGATATAAGACAGATAAAAAACTGAAGGTTCAGGGTAATATGTTTAATATGAAAGGTTATATATCTGTGTATGTATCTGTACATGTGTATATATCTGTATAATAATGGAAACAGTGCCAGAAGAATACACATCAAAATAACATTGCTTATCTTGGAGGTAACGGTGATTATAAGGGGTTAACATAAAAACTGGGTTGTTTTTTTAATTCAAACTCCCATTTTGTTTTTATAGGCATACTTCAGAGATACTCTGGATTTAGTTCCAGACCACAGCAATGAAGCAATATCACAACAAAGCGAGTCACACAAATATTTTGGTTTCCTAGTGCATATAAAAGTTATGCTTATACTATACTGTATTCTCTTAAGTGTGCAATAGCATTATGTCTAAAAAAACAATGTATATACTATAATAAAAGTACTTTATTGCTGTAAGATACTAGCTATCATCTGAACCTTCAATCATAATATTTTTATATAACATTAAAGATCACTGATCACAGATACCATCACAACTATAATAATAAGAAAATGTTTGAATTATTATGAGAATTATCCAAATGTGACACAGAGACATGAAGTGAGCAAATAATATTTGAAAAATGGTGCTGATACAGTTCTTTGATGCAGGGTTACCAGAACCTTCAATTAATATTATAAAAAAAAGTTACATGAGAAGCTCAATAAAATGAAGTATGCCTGTATTCTGTCTTAACTGTTTATAATCAGCAAATGCTTTTGTACACCCATGGTGGATTCATGTCAATGTATGGCAAAACCAATACAGAATTGTAAAGTAAAAAAAAAAAAAAAAAAAAATTCAATTCAGGAAATATCACAACAAATTTCACAACTTAAAAAGCTTATAAATATCTACATGTATTTTCAGGAAAAAAATTTCCACATTCAGGAAAAGATTTTTATTAATTAACTGGATACAACTATAATCACAACTATAATGTTTTTCTTACAATTTCCACTGCTTACACTTTGATTACCTCTTCATAGAACAACTCTGTAATATTTTCTTTGAAGAAACAGGGTAATTCAGGTTTACTCAAGCATGGATTATCAAATTTTATTTATTAATAATAAGTTTCAGGTTCATAATTGATCAGCATGTTGTATAAAATTTTTTTAAACTGTCAAACTTGAAAACACTTCCATCAAGATTCTACCATATGTGAGCTGTAAGAATTGGAATTATTTATGTATTAATCCTCTGGCTCTGTATATTTCAACCTTGTTTCCCTCCACTATGCATATTCTTCCAGTACAGGTGACGGAGGACAAGTTCACATTGCAGTACAACGGCCATCCTTGCACTGTGAGTGTTCCTGGAAGCCATTCCTACACTGGCATGGCGGACTATTACCTAACAATGTCTAAACAAAGGAAATTACTCAGAATTACATAAACTCGAACAAAATGTACCCCAATACCATCTCCTCTTAGCCTGATACATAAAATGCTTGTTGACCTCCAACACCACCAGACAATTAAATAAATACACGTCTATCTATGTACATATATATGAAAATGATGAACTGAAAAGATCTTTCAATCGATTAAGATTAAATAGGTTACTTCTATAAATTTTACAAGATACAAAATAGTGAAAATTGCCCAAGATCTTCCCAGAGCTTTGAAAGAGTCCTATATAAGCAAGGGATTCTCAAGTTTAAGGTTCATTAGTTTCATGGGAAGGAAAGAAAATTATAAAACAAATACAGTTCAGTTCAGTTGCTCAGTCACGTCCAACTCTTTGGAACCTCATGGACTGCAGCACACCAGGCTTCCTTGTCTATCACCAACTCCCAGGGCTTACTCAAACTCATGTCCCTCGAGTTGGTGATGCCATCCAACCATCTCATACTCTGTCATCCCTTTCTCCTCCTGCCTTCAATCTTTCCCAGCATCAGAGTCTTTTCCAGTGAGTCAGTTCTTTAAAACTCTAAAGTACTGGAGTTTCAGCTTCAGCTTCAGCATCAGTCCTTCCAATGAATATTCAGGACTGATTTCCTTTAGGATGGACTGGTTTGATCTCCTTGCAGTCCAAGGGACTCTCGAGAGTCTTCTCCAACACTACAGTTCAAAAGCATCAATTCTTTGGTGCTCGGCTTCTTTCACAGTCCAACTCTCACATCCATACATGACTACTGGAAAAACCATAGCCTTGACTAGACGGACCTTTGCTTGCAAAGTAATATCTCTGCTTTTTAATATGCTGTCTAGGTTGGTCATAGTTTTTCTTCCAAGGAGTAAACGTCTTTTAATTTCATGGCTGCAGTCACCATCTGCAGTGATCTTGGAGCCCAAGAAAATAAAGTCTGTCACTGTTTCCATTGTTCCCCATTTGTTTGCCATGAAGTGATGGGAACGGATGCCATGATCTTAGCTTTTTCAATGCTGAGTTTTAAGCCAGCTTTTTCACTCTCCTCTTTCACCTTCATCAAGAGGCTCTTTAGTTCCTCTTCACTTTCTGTTATAAGGATGGTGTCATCTGCATAGCTGAGGTTATTGATATTTCTCCCTGCAATGTTGATTCCAGCTTGTGCTTCATCCAGTCCAGCATTTAGCACGATATACTCTGAATATAAATTAAATAAGCAGGGTGACAATATACAGCCTTGATGTACTCCTTTCCCAATCTGGAACCAATCTGCTGTTCCATATCCGTTCTAATTGTTGCTTCCTGGCCTACATACAGATTTCTCAAGAGGCAGGTCAAGGGGTCTGGTATTCCCATCTCCTTAAGTATCTTCCACAGTTTGTTGTGATCTACACAGTCAAAGGTTTTGGCATAGTCAATGAAGCAGATGTTTTTCTGAAATTCTCTTACTTTTTCTATGATCCAATGGATATTGGCAATTTGATCTCTGGTTCTTCTGCCTTTTCTAAATCCAGCTTGAACATCTGGAAGTTCTCAGTTCATGTACTGTTGAAGCCTAGCTTGGAGAATTTTCAGCATTACTTTGCTAGCATGTGAGATAAGTGTGCTCATCTCACAAAACAAGTACAGTGGCAATGAAATAAGGTGTATCCATGAAAGAGGAAAGGTATAAATGAATAAGAAAAAAATTTAAAGGACAAAGTTGCAGCAGTTTGGTTTAGGGTAGAAATAAACATTTAAACATAAAGGAAATTCAATTCCTAACAACCTAAAATTAATAACAACAACAAAATTTCAAAGGTTTCTAAAGAAGTAATGAAGCATGACTCTTTAAACTTCTTTTGGAATTAATACAGCCATTTCCTCATTCACATTTACAAGGTAAGTAAAAATTTGTTTCTCCTTTGCTCTCTCTCTCTCTCTCAGTTGCTAAGTCATGTCCAGCTCTTGCTGCCCCATGGACTGTGGCCTGCCAGGCTCCTCTGTTCATAGGATTCTCCAGGCAAGAATACTGGAGTGGGTTGCCATTTCCTTCTCCAATTCTAAACAAGAATAATTAGAAACTTCTTTGTATCTTTCTTTTGCACCATGTATAGTTTAAAAGAGGCATTTCTTAATAAGCACTTAATAGTAGCTTACAAGGGACTTCCCAGGTGGCTCAGTGTTAAAAGAATCTACCGGCCAATGCAGGAGACACAGAAGACACCAGTTCAATCCCTGGGTCAGGAGGATCCCCTGGAGGAGGAAATGGCAACTCACTCTAATACTCTTGTCTGTAAAATCCCTCGCATAAAGTGGCAACCCACTCCAGTGTTCTTGCCTGGAGAATCCCAGGGACGGCGGAGCCTGGTGGGCTGCTGTCTATGGGGTCGCACAGAGTCGGACACGACTGAAGTGACTTAGCAGCTTAGCAGCAGACAAGCCTGGCGGGCTGCAGTGCATAGAGTCACAAAAGAGACAAACATGACCGAGCACAATTAGTTTAACATGATAAAATAGGAAGCGTGGTAAAGAACATGTACACTTATCTTTGTTCCTGAAACATGTACACACAAGCATACACAGAGTCAACTTTGGAAACCAGCTTCTGATTTTCTTTTCAAAGTTAACTTCTCTTTTGTCCTTTTGTAGCAATCCCTTTCTTCCACTCCCAGTTCCTGGGAAACACTGACCTGGTTTCTGCCCCTCAGTTTTGCACATTCCATAACGGTATATAAACAGAATCATACAGTATGCAGCCTTTAAATCAGATTTCTTTCACTTAGCACACTGTATTTAAAATTTATGTGTACTGCTGGATATATTAGTAGTTCATTCCTTTTTATTGCTGAGTAGTATATCCCACTGCATGGATATTTTATGATTTGTTTGTACATTTACCAGCTGAAGGACATCTGGATTGTTTCAAGTTTTAAGTGACTATTAAATAAAACTGCTGTAAACATTTGCATACATATTTTTGAATGAACATATGTTTTCATTTATCTCAACTAAATATTCAAAATGGGATTGCTGGGTGGTATGTTAAGTGTATGTTTAACTTTATAAAAAATTGACATACTTTTTTCCAAAAGTTTATATGCTATTTTACATTCCTATCATTAATGTATGTGAATTCCAGTTCTTTGGCATCATGCATTAACATCATTTGGTATTTTCAATTTGTAAAAGTTTTATCTATTCTAATGCATGTATTTCATTGCAGTTTTAACTAGCATTTCTCTAATGACTAATGATGTTGCATCTTTTCAAGTGCTTTTTTGATCTCACCTTATCTTTTTGATATCTCTTTGCTTTATAACTGAGTTTTGAGAGATCTGATATGTTCTTTTATAAGTTTCTTTTGTATATTTTAAAATACATGTATTGATACACATATATGAATTTATATATTCCTTTATCAAATATGTACTTTACAAATATTTTCTTCTTGTCTGTGTATTATCCATTCATTGTCTTACCAGTGTCTTTGGAAGAGACTTTTTCAATTTTTATGAAGTAAAATTCATCACTTTTATCTTTCACAGTACATGTTTTTTGCATCCTGTATAAAAATATTTGCCTAACTCTAAGTCATAATGTATTCCTTTGTTTTCTTTGAGTTTTATAGTTTCAGGTTTTACAATTTAGTTTACAATCCATTTTTAATTAATTTTTTCATTTTTTAAATTGTGATCAATATACATAAAATTTACCATCTTGACCATTACTAAGTATGCAGTTCAATGGTATTAAATACATTCATAATGCTACATAACCATTGCCACTGGTGATCTTCATAAATTTCCGATCTTGTAAAACCCAAAGCATATACCCATTAAACAATAACTCCTCATTCTCTCCTACTCGCAACCCATGACCCATGGCAAGCACCGTCCTACTTTCTGTCTCTATGATTTTGATCAGGTAGATCACGTAAGTGGATTCACACAGCATTTGTCTGCTGGAGACTGGTTTATTGCACTTATAATGTCCTCAGGATTCATCCATGTTGTGGCTTGTGTCAGAATTTCCTTCTTCTTTAAGACTGAATATTCCATTGTATGTATAAACCACATTTTGCCTATCTATTCATTCATGGATACTTGATTTGCTTATTGTAAATAAGCTGTTTAACTCACTGTGAATAATGCTGCTATGAGTAAGGGCACAAATACCTCTTCACTACCCTGCATTTAATTATTTTGGGAATACAGCTGGAAGTGAAACTCCTGAATCACATGGTGTATCAGCTCACTGACTTTTGGCCTCCAAAATTTCTGATTAAGACATCAGCTAATAATCATTCTAAGGATCCCTTCTACACATTGGGTTGCTTTGCTCTTGCTATCAAGATTCTCTGTCTTTAGAAAGGTGGATCATAATGTATCTGGATATGGGCCACCTTTGGTTTATTTTACTCTAGAGTCTGTTGAACTTTCTGGACGTTTATAATGTCTTCCATCAAATTTGGGAAGTTTTTAGTCCTTATTTCTTCAAATAATCTCAGCTCCTTTCTTCTTGTTTCTCTTGGGAATCCACAATGCAGAGATCCTATGGGTTCTGTTCACTTTTCCTCATTCCTCTTTCTTTTCCTTAGATTTGAAAATTTCCATTGTTTTATCTTCGAGTTCTCTGATTCTTTTTATCTTTTAATTTCTTAAAATATATATATTTTATTGAAGTATAGTTGATTTACAATGTTTCAGGTGCACAGCAAGGTGATTCAGTTATACAAATACACATATATGATTTTTGAAATTATTTCTCATCACAGGTTATTACAAGATATTGACTATAGTCCCCTATGCTATTCAGCAAACCTTTGCTGCTTGTTGTGTATCTATTTTTTAATCAGAAACCTAGCATTCTATTCATACTAAGTCAAACAAGTGGAATCAAAATGTCATAATTTTTTAGTTAGGCAAAAATTTGTAAGTTTTCTAAAATATAAATATTATACATATTTATATATATGTATACAAAAGTTTTTCTACTACATTTGATAAAGGCTTGAAAAAGATCATCAAAAGAAACAGAAGAGATGGAAAAATTGGAGACAAGTTCTGCCTGATCAAATCTGCTTTTGAATTCCTCTAGGGAATTTTTCTTTTCAGTTATTTTACTTTTAAGCTCCAGAATTTCTTTTTAGAATTTTTAAAGTTTTCTCTTTATTAATATTTCCATTTTGTTCATTCATCATTTTCTAGACTTTTTCCACTTCTTCCTTTAATTCTTTGAGAATTTTTTTTAAATTAAGCACTATTTTTTTTTAAACCAAACCACTAGGAAAATATACCACAGTCTAGAAACAGCAAACAGACAGGCTATATTATCACTTCAAGCAATAAGTAGGTAAAAAGACAATAAGGTCCTTATCAAAATGATAAGACTGGGGTGAGAACAATGCATGTTATAAAGGCCCTGACAAAAGTGGTATTTGGTAATAGAGGACTGTCCCTTTTTTGCTCTAAAGGAGTCATATCTCACCCCTGAGTTGCTTACTTTTCCTCCCCTGACCTGTGTATTGCCAGAAGATTACCTCACTAGACCTCTGTTATTTTAGGGGGCAAAGTAAGCAATACTGGGTTTAGACTTTCTTTCGATTCTGGTTTATGAAAACCAGATTTTCCAAAGCCAATACTTCCTACTGCTCTTAATTAAGCAGTTCTTTCACTGTTTCCTCTTTCACTGTTCCTTCCTGAATCCTAGCATACAGCACAGTCAAAGTGCCCTTCTCCTTCAAGGGTGAGTGTCACTGCAAGATTGTCTTGTCACCATGCTGACTCTGCTGCAGACAGCCTCAGGGCCCATCATGGCTGCCAGCAAGAGGCAAAGGTTTGCTTCCCCTACTAGTGTGGTATTGCTTCTCATATTTTTACAGGTGGAAAATATATAATGTGTGAGAATTTTAAGAAATGTGCATCTACATCTTGATGGCCAGAAACGAATATCCACAAGGAGAAACGAATATCCACAAGGACCCTTTCAAATTTTGTATCCAAACCACTTCTCCCAACTCTACATCTTAAATTAACTTTGTATCATTGTATATAAAACAAAACCAAGCAAAACAAAACTGCAGAAGCCCCATTTCCTTCTAAATTAGCAACCTTATGGATTTTGTTTTAATACAGTTTGTATTAAATACAGTTTGTGGAAAATGCTATAGTGATCCTTCTGTTAAACAGGAGATTGACAACAAATAGAAACACCTCTCCTCACATTTCACCAGATCATAAGCAAGTTAGATGAACCTGCCAGCCTCTTGGTGTCTGTCTATTCAGAGAATCTGGTACCTTGGAGACTATGACTTGGTACAAGGGAGACTTCCTATTGCCAGATAAGCACCTGCAGCATAAAGAAGAAGTACATTTTTTAAAAATTCTCTTGCTTTTTCTATAGTCAAAAGCATGTTAGCAATTTGATCTCTGCCTTTTCTAACTCCAGTTGGCACTGGGAAAGACTAGAGATCTCTTCAAGAAAATTACAGATACCAATGGAACATTTCATGCAAAGATGCACACAATAAAGGACAGAAATGGCAAGGACCTAACAGAAGCAGAAGAAATTAAGAAGAGGTGGCAAGAATACACAGAAGAACTGTACAAAAAAGTCTTCATGACCCAGATAACCACAATGGTATGGTCACTCACCTAGAGCCAGATATCCTGGAGTGTGAAGTCAAGTGGGCCTTAGGAAGCATTACTACAAACAAAGCTAGTGGAGTGATGGAATTCCAGTTGAACTATTTCAGATCCTAAAAGATGCTGCTGCTAAAGTGCTGCACTCAATTTGTCAGCAAATTTGGAAAACTCAGAAGTGGCCACAACTGGAAAAGTTCATTTTTCATTCTAATCCCAAAGAAGGGCAATGCCAACAATGTTCAAACTACCACACAATTGCACTCATCTCACATGCTAGCAAGGTAATGCTCAAAATCCTTCAAGTTAGGCTTCAACAGCATCTGAACTGAGAACTTCCAGATGTTCAAGCTGGATTTAGAAAAGGCGGAGGAACCAGAGTTCAAATTCCCAACATCCACTGGATCATAGAAAAAGCAAAAGAATTCCAGAAAAACATCTACTTCTGCTTCATTGACTAAGCTAAAGCCTCTGACTGTGTAGACTCCAACAAAGTATGGAAAATTCTTCAAGAGATGGCAATACCAAAGCACTTTACCTGCCTCCTGAGAAACCTGTATGCAGGTCAAGAAGCAACAGTTAGTACTGGGCATGGAACAACAAACTGGTTCCAAATTGGGAAAGGAGTACACTAAGGCTGTATATTGTCACCCTGCTAATTTAACTTACATGCAGCGTACATCATGCCAAATGCTGAGCTAGATGATTCACAAGCTGGAATCAAGACTGCCAGGAGAAATATCAATAACCTCAGATATGCAGATAACACTACCCTAAAGGCAGAAAGCAAAGAGGAACTAAAAAGCCTCCTGATGAAGGTGAAAGAACAGAGTGAAAAAGCTGGCTTAAAACTCAACATTCAGAAAACTAAGATCATGGCATCCATCCCCATCACTTCATGGCAAATAGATGGGGGAAAAGTGGAAACAGTGGCAGACTGAATTTTCTTGGCCTTTAAAATCACTGCGGACAGTGACTGCAGCAATGAAAAGACGCTTGCTCTTTAGAAGAAAAGCTATGACAAACCTAGACAGTGTATTAAAAACCAGAGACATTACTTTACCAACAAAGGTCCATAGAGTCAAAGCTATGATTTTTTCAGTAGTCAAGTATGGATATGAGATAATGAAGGCTGAGCACTGAAGAATTGATGCTTTCAAACTGTGGTACTGGACAAGAGTTGCTTGGACTACAAAGAGATCAAACAAGTCAATCCTAAAGGAAATCAACCCTGAATGTTCATTGGAAGGACTGATGTGGAAGCTCCAATAATTTGGCCACCTGATGCAAAGAGCCAACTCATTGGAAAAGACCCTGATGCTAGGAAAGATCGAAGGCTAGAGGAGAATGGGTGACAGAGGATGAGATGATTGGATGGCATCACCGACTCTAAGAACATAAGTTTGAGCAAACTCCAGGAGACAGTGAAGGACAGGGAAGCCTGGTATCCTGCAGTCCCTGGAGTTGCCAAGAGTGGGACATGACTTTTTGACTGAACAACAACAACAAAGGCTATAAAAGGGAGTGACAGAGACACAAAGGGAGAAAACAAAGTAAGAGATAAAAGGAAATAAAGTGGGGCAGTTGGGCTGCCATTACAGTCCTAGCTGGACGCAGAAAGTATGGTATACGAAAATTTCCAGTGAGAATTATTCAATTATTGTATTGAATCTATATAATGATTTGAGGAAAATGGTTATTTAAAAAATACTGATTTTTCTAGTCCATGAACAGAGTGTTTCACTTCATTTATTTAAATCTTTCAGTTTTTTTTAATGTGTTACAGTTTATATTTATCTAATTCATAAGAAAATGTTTAGAAATGGGAATAATTTAATGTAAATAAACCAGAGGGAAAAAGTGAAGTAGGAAAGCTCTATTATAGGAAGATAGACTAAATAATAGGAATTATTCAGAGTGAAAAGACTAAGAGAGTTTATAAGTAGAACTGATAAAGAGCAACAGTCTAGGTAAATAGAACATAAACTTGTTCCTCAAATCCTGAAATATTAGGATGCTCTGAAACTCAGGAAAAGTGTCACCATGAAAAGAACAAAATGCACATTACAATGTAATCAAGCTGCAGAAAAGAGGAACCATCAAATTGTGTTATTTTTTTCACCCTAACCATATTCAGTTGATGGCATAAAGGTATGAAAAATGCTGTTAGAAAACATGAAAAATTTCTCTCTTCACTGCAGTCACACAAGTGGCTTTGGAAATGTTTAACATTTAGTGAACTGACTTTAAGATGAAGGATTTTGCAAAGTCCAGTGTTCTGAAACAAAATAGGTGGCTCAGAACACCTTATATGTTTACCAGTATAACTGGACACTCGAGTGCTCTAAACTTGAAATTGAAGGAAAAAATATAAAAGCCTGCTATATCAGTTAAGGGAGTATAGGATTTCAGATGCAGCCAAGCCATGTGCATGGGACAGATGGCTTCTCAAGAGTGCACTCATTTCCTGTTAGTAAAGTTCTTTGAGCTCTGCAAAACAGGAGATTCTGAAGCGCTCAGAATCAATTTGGTGAAAAGGAGCTCAAATGTGTAGAAGAAATTCACATAAATGGAAGTAATGTTTTATGTTTCTTAAGCCGAGCCAATCTCCAGATGTATGTGAATTATCAAAGTAACTGTAATCAGGACCAAAAGCAGCTGAATAAGCTGAGGCAAACTACTCACCCAAAGTACTTCTGCAATTACAGAGATAAACAAATATATGAATCCAAGAACTATTTTGCTGGCTATTTAGATAAATTTAGGAGCAAGTAAAAAAAACTACCTGGATAAATGAAAATATGTTATTTCAAGAAATAACTCAAGGTTATAACATAACTTAACAGCAGCATGCAAACCTGAGATTAGAATCATCAATACCCTGAGTGTAAGCTTCTCAATGGCAAGGACCATGTCTTATCTATCTTTGTATTCCTAGACCTAGCATGGTGGCTAACATATAATAAGTAGCTTATGAATTAATCAACGAATGGATGAACTGACTAATGAATACACCACACAGTTACTGAGGAGAGCAATTCTTTAGCCAGCAAAAGCTAAAACAACAACCAGAGTTTGGAAAGAGATGGTGGTTAAACATAACAAACTAATCACATTTATCACTTGTTTCTATTATTATAACATCAAAGGAAAGGAATTTAAAAGCTATTACATAACAAGGACAAAGACAATGAGAGAAAAGAGAGAGAGGGAAAGAAACAGAAGTTGAGCATTTCATCCAATTTTTGGAAAACAGAAAGTAAATAGAGGAGATGTCTTGGTTAAAACATGGTGCACTGAACCAACAAACATTCATCCTCAATCAAAATGAGTACAAAGAAATAAAAATACATGAGCCTACTAGGAAAAATAGAATGAAAATCAAATAACACAAACAATGTTAACATACTTCTACAAGCAGGAAAAAAAAAATGTGACGACACTAACAAATATAGAAAGCTGAATACCAGGGACCTAAAGAGTGGTGTGCACAAAATTCTAGAATGTGTCAGCAATGAAAAAGATCAGGTACTTTAGAAGGTGGGAATAAGTGTGACATGATAGCTAAGAATAGGAACATTGGCAAAAAAAAAAAAAGGAACATTGGCTCAATCTCTGGTCCAGGAGGATACTACATGCGGAGAGCATCTAAACCCAAGTGCTACAACCACTGAGACTGACTCTACAGCCCGTGAGGCACAGTATTGAAAGACTGAGCACCCACAGCCCATACTGCACAATAAGACACCACAATGAGAAGCCCGCACACCACAACTGGAAAGCAGACCCTGCTCACTGCAACTAGTGAAAGCCTGAAGGCAACAAAGCCTCACTGCAGCCATAAACAGATAAAAATTTTATAAAGCCCTCATCAAACACTACTAGAGAATGCTAGCAAAACAAATTATTATTTTGAAAACTCAAAAAGAGGAGAAACTAATCATTTTACCCTCCCTTTTACATTTTTAAATCTATCTTAAAATTTTTATGTATTTATTTTTGGCTGTGTTAGGTCTTCGTTGCTGCATAGCTTTTCTCTATTCGCAGCAAACGAAGGCTACCCTCTAGTTGCGGTCCTCTGGCTTCTCATTGCAGTGGCTTCTCTTGTTGCGGAGCATAGACTCTAGGGTGCAGGCTTCAGTTGTTGTGGTTTTGGGCTCTAGAGCACAGACTCAATAGTTGTGGGGCATGGGCTTAGATGCTCTGTGGCATGTGGGATCTTCCTGGATCAGGAATTGAACCCATGTCTCCTGCACTGGCAGGCAGATTCTTTACCACTAAGCAGCCAGGGAAGCCCTATTCTCCATTTTAAACAAACAGAACCACTGAATGTCTAAATAGTGGATGAGGTGAGGATCCTTTACAGAGGTATGTTAGCTAATAAATGAAGAAAGAGTATCCAAATATTACCATTTGCAATGTTTAGTGATTTAATAAACAGTGTACCGAACATTCACAGCTACTAACATTACACAAAGGAAGGCCTTAGATATCATAGGCCTTCTAATGGAAAAACACAACATCCTTAGAAAAGCAGAACTGCTAAAAAAAATTAAAGTCTCTGCATCAAATACAGAGGACAGAAGAACATGTTAAACAATACCGTGGAGATGTAAACAGCAAAACCCAGATTACAGCAACAATTTAGTTTTTTCAATAAATTAAAAATAATCAAACTCAGAAATTGAGGAGAAATCTGAACACTAACAAAGACTTAGGACATCAAGAGTGGGATCTATGATTTGTAACATGTGAGCCTTATTTGAGTACTGACTCAAACAAACAATGGGGGAGAAACTTATGAAACTGTAAAATTCTGACATTCACAAAATAACTGAGTATTGAAATACTGATGAGGTTTTTTAATGTTATTAAGGGATTATTATTAATTTTAATCTTTTTATGCATGATAATAGTATAATAACTTTTTTCTTAAAAAGAGTCCTTACTCTCTAGATATATTTATTAAAATATTTTATGGATAAAATGTGATATCTAGGCTTTGCTTCAAAATAACATGCGGTGGTAGAGGTAAGAGGGTCAGGAAGATCCCCTGGAGAAGGGAATGGCTACCCACTACAGTATTCTTGCCTGGAGAATTCCATGGACAGAGGAACCTGGCAGGCTACAGTCCATGGGGTTACAAAGTTGGAAATGACTGAGTGACTAACACACTTTCACAGAGGTAAGTGAGAGCATAGCTAAACCAAGGCTGGCCGTAAGTTGACAAAGGCTGATGCTCACTGGGTATGTGAAAAGTACATGGGGGACTCATTATTTTGTTCTCTCTACTTTTGTGTATACTGAATTTTTTCCATAATACAACATTAAAAAGACCAGAAAATAAACTAAGAAAGAAAAGTCTTCGAATACAGAATGCAAAAGAAAACTCAAAAGACAGCTTTGCACCATGGCTAAAGAAAAACCAATCCAGATTGGAGCAGAACAGAAGGCTATGGGAAGGAGGTCTCCAGGAAATAACAAGGGAAAAAGGAAAAGATTATTTTATGTGCTTGTATGACCTTTTGGAAGTTGACAGATCTGTTAGAGTCTCTGAGTAAAAACAAAAAAAAAAACCACTGATGGCAATATAAAAACCAAAAGATAGAATAAAAGAGAATAATTAAAGATAAAAAGTTGACCAAGAAAGGAACACTCAACTATTGGATTTACTAGAGAACAACATTAATTTAGCCTATGTATTCTATTTAGTCAACTATATAAACATGGATACTGAATTACCAAATAATTCAAATATAGGAAAGAGAACAGAAGAAAAGTGGTGACAAAAAGCGTTTCAACTTCTTCTCTTTCACTTTTTAGTTTTGTGATTTGGACAAGTTCCTTAACCTTTCTAATTCTCAGTTTACTCCTCTGTAAAATGGACATATTATCATCAACCTTGTAGCATTGTTGAAAGAATTAAAGATAATACATCTAAAATACATGGCATAGTATCTTTTTAAAAACATTATTTTGCGTATTTATTTTTAGCTGCATTGGATCTTCGTTGCTGTGCACAGACTCTCTCCAGTTGCGGAGGCAGGAGCGCCCCTTGGTGGCAGTGCATGGGCTTCTCACTGCAGCGGCTTCTCTTGTTGCACAGGCTCTAGGCATGCGAGCTCAGTAGCTGTGGCATTTGGGCTATAGGCCATGCAGGCTTTAGGGCGAGCAGGCTTCAACACTTGTGGCACACAAGCTCAGTAGTTGCAGCTCATGGGCTTCAGTAGTTGCAGAAGCAGGCTCTGTAGTTGTGGCTTCTGGGCTCTAGCACACAGGTTCAGTAGTTGTGGTGCACCGGCTTAGTTTCTTTGCACCATGTGAAATTTTCCTGGACGAGAGACTGAAGCCATGTCTCCCATGTTAGCAAGCAGATTATTATCCACTGTGCCACCAGAGAACTCTGGCAGAGTATCTTATATATAAAATGTAATACCATGTAGCCAATAAAAATGATATATTTTAGTTATTGATAAAGGATGACAATGTAAAATTGTGCTCAATGAAAAAGCATATTACAGAAAAGTATGCATAATATGACTCTATCTATATAAAATTGCCTATCTATCTACCTGTCTCCCTACCCCCATGTATCTAATAGAAAGGCTATCTAGAGGGAAAGTTTAAAAATATTGATACATTAGGTACTGATTATCTCTGGACAGTGAGAGTTCAGTTGATTTGTTCTTATTTAAAAACACTTTTCTCTTTGAATTGTTAAAATAATTATAAACCATTTTCCCCAAAGTAATAAACTATCTTTAAAGAATCTGCCTGCAATGGAGGAGACCCAGGTTCAATCCCTGGGTTGGGAAGCTTCCCTGGAGAAGGGAATGGCTACCCACTCCAGTATTCTTGCCTGGAGAATCCCATGGACAGAGGAGCCTGGTGGCCTACAGTCCATGAGGTTGCAAAGAGTCAACACAATTGAATGACTAACTCTTTCTTTCATCTTTACAGAAGTAAAACTAAAGAAAATAAAACAACTTATAAAGACAATGGGGTAAAGTGATACACTAAGTGAAGTAGCAGATGATAGCATCACCTGTAGGCTATGTTAAAATTTAAAACTATATAAAAATTATTAGATATACAGATAGGGGTAGAATTACAGAAAGAAAGAAAACAAGTTACCTGTTAGTATAGTTGGGATTATGCTGTTTCCATTCCATTTTTACTGTACAGTGTTATATATTTTATTGTCATATACACTTATATTGTTGTTGCATAGTCTCTAGGGTTGTGTTAGTTGCTCAGTTGTTTCTGACTCTTTGTGATCCCATGGACTGTAGCTTGACAGGATTATCTCTGTCCATGGAATTCTTCATACAAGGATACTGTAGTGGGTTGCCATTCCTTTCTCCAGGGGAGCTTCCCAACCCAAGGATTGAACCCTGGTCTCCTGCATTGCAGGCAGATTCTTTACCATCTGAGCCACCAGGGAAGCCCTGTTCAGTCGCTAAGTCGTGTCCAACTTTTTGTGACCTCATGGATTGCAGCAGGCCAGGCTTCCTTGTCTTTCATCATCTCCTGAAGTGTGCTCAAACTCATATTCATTGAGTCAGAGCTGCGATCCAACCATCTCATCTTCTGTTGCCCCCTACTCCTACTGCCCTCAATCTTTCCCAGCATCAGGGTCTTTTCCATGAGTTGGCTCTTTGCATCAGGTGGTCAAAGTATTGGAGCTTCAGCTTCAGAATCAGCCCTTCCAATGGATATTCAGGGTTGATTTTTTTAGGACTGACTGACTGACTGATCTTCTTCCTGTCCAAAGAACTCCCAGGAGTCTTCTCCAGCACCACAATTGGAAAGCATCAATTCTTTAGCACTCAGCCTTCTTTATAGCCCAGTTCTTACATCCATACATGACTACTGGGAAAACCATTTGTTGGTGTTATTCAGTAGCTTAGTTATGTCCAACTCTTTGGAAACCCATGAAGGGCAGCATGCTAGGCTGCCCTGCCCTTCAGTATCTCATTGAGTTTGCCCAAACTCATGTTCATTGAGTTGGTGATACCATCCAACCATCTCATCCTCTGTTGCCCTCCTCTCCTCCTGCCCTCAATCTTTCCCAGCATCAGGGTCTTTTCCAACGAGTTGGCTCTTTGCATTAGTTGGCCAAAGTATTGAAGGTTCAGCTTTACCATTAATCCATCCTTCCAATGAATATTCAGGGTTGATTTCCTTTAGGATTGACTGGTTGGATCTCCTTGCAGTCCAAGGGACTCTCAAAAGTCTTCTCCAACACCACAGTTTGAAAGCATCAATTCTTTGGTATCAGCATTCTTTATGGTCCAGCTCTCACATCTGTACATTACTATTGGAAAAAACCATAACTTTGACTATGAGGACCATCTTCGGCAGTGATGTCTCTGCTTTTTAATACACTGTCTAGCTCTGCCATAACTTTCCTTTGAAGGATCAAACTTCTTTTAATTTCGTAGCAGCAGTCACTATCCACAGTGATTTTGGAGCCCAAGAAAATAAAATCTGCCACTGCATCTACTTTTTCTCCATCTATTTGCCATGAAGTTATGGAATCAGATACCATGATCTTAGTTTTCTGAATGTTGAATTTTAAGCCAGCTTTTTCACTCTCCTCTTTCACCCTCATCAAGAGGTTCATTAGTTCCTCTTGGCTTTCTGCCATTAGAGTGGTATCATCTGCATCTCTGAGGTTGTTGATACTTCTGGCAATCTTCATTCCAGCTTGTGATTCACCCAGCCTGGCATTTTGCATGATATACTCTGAGTAGAAGTTAAATAAGTAGGGTGACAATATACAGCCTTGACATATTCCTTTCCCAATCTGGAACTAGTTCATTGTTCCATGTCTGGTTCTGACTGTTGCTTCTTGACATGCATACAGGTTTCTCAGGAGACAGGTAAGGTAGTCAGGTATTCCCATTTCTTTAAAAATTTTCCACAGCTCGTTGTGATCCACACAATGAAAGGCTTTAGCGTAGTCAATGAAGCAGAAGTAAATATACATATGCTTATTTTACAAGTTCTTGTATTAAGCCAACACCTATCTCCCCATTAAGTTTCATTCCTTGATAATAGTTTACTCTCTGAGGCCACAAAGCAAAAGTCTAATTCCTTTAAAACATGACAGATCTTTAAATTATAATTTAAAGACTTGTTCCCTCTAGGTCTTTCTTTTTCAAATTCCTATAAGCTTCGTAAGTTCAAGCACTATGTCTTATTCATCTTTGTATTGCCAGCAGCTCTGAAATAATGTCTTAAATACACCAAGCAATCAATAATATTAGGCACTTGTAGAGATGAATATGAAATCCCCTCAGTATTCTGGTAATATTTTCCCAGATATGTTTTCATTTGTTAACATGCTTCTTAAAATATGACTTTTAGTTTTCTTTTACTTCCTTGTATTCCTTGTCTCTGGTGACCTTCTAAAATCCACTCCAGTCGTTCCACTCTTGTGGCTATAACCAATACTGAAAAATAGCCCTACCTGGGAAATTCAGACCTTCCACCCTCCAGTACTCCCATCCTTCTAGCCCACTTGTTCACTCATACCCAATGTAGCCTATCTCATCAGCACCACTCAGTCAACTTTAACCATGTCTACAATATACTTCCTCACCTTGCTTTCATTTCTGAGTCTCTACATTACTTTTGTTTTTTAACAATATAGCATAATTTCCTTTGGCTGACAGTCATTGCATTGCAAGCTAGTGTAAAAAATACCTTGGATGGCTCTAAGACTTTTCCAAGTCTCTACCCACAATGCTGGGAAGACATACCTTACAGAAAGTGAAAGTGAAAGTGAAGTTGCTCAGTCGTGTCCAACTGTTTGCGTGCGACCCATGGACTGTAGCCCACCAAGCTCCTCCGTCCATGGGATTCTCCAGGCAAGAATACTGGAGTGGGTTGCCATTTCCTTCTCCAGGGGATCTTCCTGACCCAGGGATCGAACCCAGGTCTCCGACATTGTAGGCAGACGCTTTAACCTCTCCGCCACAAGACTTCTTCCATTACAAATCTAGAATTGCTGACTTCAAAAGGTTCCTCAGTGCCAACACTGATTCTACCACACTAATCTCATTATCTCATTCCCCCATTCACCAAAACCTCACACCACGTCAACATTCACCAAATTTTTAATCCCCAATTTTGCCATTTCTCTGAACATATAACTGTCACTCCACTTTCCTAAAAAAATAAAAGTATACAAGTTTTCTCAACTTCTTACCAACCAGAAACCATGGATATTCTCAATAACAAAGCCACTTTAAAAAAAAGCTAAAGGTATCTACATATACAAAGAAAGGACAAATGAGTACAAAACAATGTGTATGTCTATAACAGCCAGTGAAAAATAAAAATTTGTTTGAAAAAGCATACAATTTCTGTGGAAAGATTAAAACCATTATACGGTTGCCTAAAGGGAGGGAAACTGCAGTGAAAGCGAGATTTTTTCCAAGTATACACGCTTCTGTAGGTTTAGAATTCTGAACCATATGAAAACATTGTCTAAAAAAATAACAAATAAAACTTGTGAACATAATCATGCATGTCGTTTCATGCTTTAAAGTCCCTAATGCAGTGCCTGGGGTGTGGGGTAGGGATGGGAAATTATTCCTTAATGAGCACAGAGTTTCAGTGCCCATTAAAGTTGTACAGATGGATGGTGGTGATAGCTGCACAACATTAGTAAGTGTGAATGTACTTATTATCACTGAACTATAAACTTAAAAAGGGTGAAAGTGAGAAATTTTCTCAAGATTATTTTACTGTAATTAAAAAAAAACCCCACAATAGTAATAACTAAAAAACAACACAAAACACCCTCCAATGCCTTCTTACTGCTATTATGATGAAGAACAAGACTGTATAATGCTGACCCCTGCCTAATTCCATCTTGTCTTGAGATCCTCTCAAGAGGATCAATTAGCTCAAGAATATTCAGCTGAACTGAACTTCTTTTAATTCCTCAAAAGCACAGCAGTTTGTCCTGCTCTGGGTCTTACCATAGAAAATTCCTGTTCCTGGAATGCAGATGAGTATCCCTTACTCATAGGATGCCTCTTCAGTCCTTTCTGACTTGCTTAGTTCATTTCCTTTACTTCCCTTTTATGATACTCAATACAACTAAAATTATCTGGTTAGTGTTTGACTAGAAAATTCAATGAAGGCTGAGATCACTTGGGTTTTGTTCTCTAATGCAGGGTCCCCAACCTCCAGGATCTAATGCCTGATGATCTGAGATGGAGCTGATAGAAAAATAATAGAAATAAAGTGCACAATAAATGTAATGTACTTGAATCATCCTGAAACTATTCTGCTCTCCCTCCCTCCCCTAGGTCTGTGGAAAAACTCTCTTCCATGAAACAGATTCCTGATCCCAAAAATGTTGGAGACTGCTGCTCTAGCATATAGCATGGCAACAACAGGTACCCTATAAATATTTTTTGAATGAATGGATTAATTCAAAATTTAACTATACTCCAGCTGTGCTCTAATCAATAAGCAGAGTAGAACCATCCTTTATACTGGATGTTATTATGATTAGTGTGCCCTAACATTACTTTATTTTTATCAGTTATGATAGACACGACTTTCATTTAGCCTGCTGCTGCTGCTAAGTCGCTTCAGTTGTGTCCGACTCTGTGCGACCCCATAGAGGGCAGCCCACCAGGCTCCCCCGTCCCTGGGATTCTCCAGGCAAGAATACTGGAGTGGGTTGCCGTTTCCTTCTCCAATACATGAAAGTGAAAAGTGAAAGTCAAGTCGCTCAGTCGTGTCTGACTCTTAGCGACTTCATTTAGCCTAGGGTTATTCAAAACCAGAAGTCTTTGTGAACTGAACTACTGATAATAGGTGAGGATTTCTCAAATCCTTTCATACAAAGCAGACATTCTAAGCACAAGTGCAGAATTTATCCTATTACTTTTTAGCTACTTATTTTTCAAACTTATCTCTGCCATCCCATATATTAAGTATTTTTCTCAGATTTGAGCTATTTGCAAGTGGAACAGACCTGATCTCTATGTAGCCACGGCTGAGAATATTAAGTTCAACGCTGCTGAGGACACAGTGCATTTCCACATAAGACATTTACTGATGCTGACATGCCCTACTAATTAACACTTCTGTAGGATGACCATGCTGCTGCTGCTGCTAAGGCGCCTCAGTCGTGTCCGACTCTGTGCAACCCCATAGATGGCAGCCCACCAGGCTCCCCTGTCCCTGGGATTCTCCAGGCAGGAACACTGAAGTGGGCTGCCATTTCCTTCTCCAAGGCATGAAAGTGAAAAGTGAAAGTGAAGTCACTCAATCGTGTTCGACTCTTAGCGATTCAATGGACTGCAGCCTACCAGGCTCCTCCGCCCATGGGATTTTCCAGGTAAGAGTACTGGAGTGGGTGTAGAATGACCATACATACCTTTAATATGTACTATCACTCAGCATTTTTCCTGTCATAAAAATTCAGACAACTATTTATTCTGAGAAGTGGAATGGGCACAAAATATGAGCTAGAAAGAAAGTTGCATAAAATTTGATAAATTACTATAAAGATATTCTTAACCTTCAAGCATGACATCAGGGAGGTGGCTGCTGCTGACAGGATGCGTGGTTGGACTATCTTGTGTCCTTTTATTCTTTGTAAAAGAACATTTATTAAAGTTACCCTTGCCTCAGCCTTTCTTACTGCCAGGAAAAGTGAAAATAATGTAAGAAGAAGTCACACAGACAGCAAGCCATTTAACCTCACCAGCTATCTATAAAATGACAGAGGGGGACCACCTGATCATAAAGTCTTTCTAGCTCTAATGCACTCCTGGTTGAAAATTGAATGTGCTATCTTCTTCAAATCATATTTGAATTTACAGCTTCCTCTAAATATAACCCAGTGGTGTGAATGATGTAAGGAATCTTGAATATGAGACGCTCTGATTCAGTAATACATTCTCTGTACCTTTCAAATCAAGCCAGGTAGGTAGTTACCTATACCTAGACTCTCATCTCAAAATCACTTCACATAAGTATTATAACTCTGTTTGCCATCATTTATGTATTTAATATACTTTACACAGGCAAAGTTCTGTTTTACCTCAAGCTTCATTTAACTTTATTTTTAATATAGTCATGACATTTCAAGTATAAAATAAGGGTTTAGAACTGAATAACTCACCATAATTTGGTTTCTGCAGAATTATAGTGTGAAAATGACAACTTCATAGATTCAGAACATTACATGAAAAAAAAAAAATTAACATTACCAGGAAGTGCCTTGATCTGAAACAGAGTCTATGGAAACAGTGCTTCCAAGGTAAAGAAGTAAAGGAATAACTTGAAACTTATGAAATGGAATCTGAAAGAAAATGCCTTAAGAGGCATGATAACAGTCTTGAAATGACTTTCTCTAGTAAACATGAAGGGATTCCCAGGTGGCACAGTGGTAAAGTATCTGCCTGCCAATTCAGGAGACACAAGAGATCTGGGTTTGATGCCTGGGTCGGGAAGATCTCCTAGAGAAGGAAATGGCAACCGACTCCAGTACTCTTGCCTAGAAAATTCCAGGGACAGAGGAGCCTGGCAGGGTACAGTCCATGGGACTGAAAGAATCACAACACCACTGAGTGACTGAGCATACACACACAGCAGACAGGCAATAGAACACAATCTCCCTAATCAAGCATTTCATAAAGAAACTTTCCTTTCAAATAGTGTCTACATTCAAAAGCAAGAAAAGGACAGGTTTCCACTTCAAACACTTATATTTTCATGTGGTAAGTCCTAATCAGAAAAGAAGAAATGTATTCTGACCACTTAGGTTTTCCTACTCCCCAAAAGGCAAATATATTAATGTGTTAATGTGTTTGTTTTATGTAGGCAAATTTTTGGCATTTATAATCTGCAAGAACCATGATTAAGGACTCCCTAACAATATCCAGTATTGCATCTATTTGGTATTATATTTTAAAACTGTTTATTATTATCTATATACAACTTTTTAATGGTAATCTTGTGCTAGGACACCTTAATGAAATCTCTTTGGTTTTGAACATTTTTCAGCTCATTATCTCAGGTCTTCTAAATAATGATATCAGCAGCAAATAATGATAATTTTGCCTTTTTCTTTCTGAATTACCTCCTATGTTTCTTTTGAGTAGTTAATCTAATATTCCCAGAATAAAGGTAAACTGCAAAGACAATTAACCCCTCGCCTTCCCTGGTGGTGCAGAGGTTAAAGCGTCTGCCTGCAATGTGGGAGACCTGGGTTCGATCCCTGGGTCGGGAAGATCCCCTGGAGAAGGAAATGGCAACCCACTCCAGTATTCTTGCCTGGAGAATCCCATGGACGGAGGAGCTTGGTGGGCTACAGTTCATGGGTCGCAAAGAGTCGGACACGACTGAGCGACTTCACTTGGTATTAGTGTTTCATGTGATGGTTGCTTTAGGCTTAAAACAAACACACACACACACTCACACACATAAAATATGTGTTTACATTTATATAAATGTCATACATGAAATGAATAACTTATATTCAAAACTTTAAAAAAAAAAAACTTTAATCGAAGATGAATGCTGAACTTCATCAAATTACACCTCAACATAAATGGAGGAAATAAAATGAAGCTTTTCCTTTTCATTATTAACAAATTAATATATTAACAAATTTCCTAATATTAAACAATGACTGCATTCCTGACATAAATTCCATTTCCATATGGTTACTGTATTAGGCTTTTTAATGAATTTATGGTTTATATTAATACTGATATTTCTCCGTTTATAGTCTTAATCTGAGCTTTCACTGTCAAGGGCCCAGATTCAATCCTTGGTCAGGATTAGGGAACTAATCCTGCTACTGTGTGGCACTAGAATGGAATGGAATGGATCAGAACATCTCAACTGCATGGGGTTATCTCAGGGAACTGTAGACAGGAAAGAATAAAATACACATACACACATATATATACTGAGAAAAAAGGTATATATGAAGATATATATAAATATAAAGAGCTGACTTCTACTATATATAAAGATTTCCAGTATATTATTAAGATAAAAGAGCCAATAACCTTAGTGGAATGAAGGGCAAAGAACACAGACAACTGACAGGAAAAAAGTACAAATGGCTCTACAAGTACGAAAAAATGTTAAGCTCCATTTAATAACATAAGAAGACTGACGTGCCTTAACACTACTATCAGATCACATTGGCAAGAAAAATTTCTCTTTGAATATGTTGGTAAGGTGCGAGGAAAGAGATAATCATACTGCTGGTAGGAATATAAATCAGTATAAATTTTGAGAAGCATAATTTGCAAATGTCTAAAAAATATAAAAATGCAAATGCCCTTTGTATGAGCAATTCCATTTATTATAAATTTATGTTACAGACTTATTCCCATGTACTGAATATATAACACGGAACACTAAAATACCTAGTAATTACCGAGTGCTCACTATGTGCCAGTCACTGTTCAAGACCTCATAAGATAAGCTCATTTAAGTCACATAATAACTCACAGGAAAGAATAATTATTCTCTTTTTAGAGCTGAAGAAATTGAGGGATAGAGAGGTAAAGTTACTTTCTTAAATGAAATACCTGGTAGGTATTGATGTGAAAATAAAACACAGGTAGTCCAACTCTAATTTTGCATGCTCTTTGCCACTATAATATATAGTAGACTGCATAAATTACAGTGCATCCAAGCACTGAAATACACAGCAACATTTAAAAAGAATATCAAAGCTTTTCTAGTAGCTGATATTCAAAGATCTCCAATATACAGTAGGTGAAGACAGCAAACTGCAGAACAATGTTTATAGCATAATACTCTACATGTAGAAATAAAATGAAATAGTATTATACATATATAACCACATGTGTTTTTCATGCATAGAGTACCTACAGAAAAATACATAAGAAATTGCCAACACTGGTTACCTGGGAAGGGAAATGGTTAACTGGAAGACACAAGCAAAATGGCCACTTACTTATCATTTTTGTACAATGTGCACATCCATCTGGTCAATACAAATAAATGATTTTTAAAATGAAAGGTAAAAAAGAAAGAAAGAAAAACTTCCATTATCTACTCCTTTTTTTCATTCTATATATGGGTCATTCACCCAAGATTTTACTTCAAATTATTCCATAGCTACCACAAGTTTATAAGACCCTAGGAAAAAAAATTTAATAGAGCTTAATGTTCATGGTAAATAGGATTAAAACTTACAGAAAATAGTTTTTCGTACCTGACATGTGCATTACAGTATCTTTTGGCATACTCAGTCCATGTTCCGAATTTTTGTGGAAAGAGAGCTTCAATCTGCATGAAAAGCTGTAACAATATAGGTATTCTCAATATGCTGTAATATTTTCAAGTTAATTGCTGTTACTATAAGTCCAGTTAATGAAATAGTAAAAACAAAAATGCACCTCTTTTTCCTCAAGGTGCTTCCTTCCCCTCTACCTACCCATCCCTCCCATCCTATTTTTCAGGACTAACTCCTACCCCTTTCTTCAATATATATTTATGTATTTTGTATGCCTATATATGCATATTTATATATTCTCTTTTATTTACATGATCATATAACATACACAAGTAGAATTTTTCCATTTTAGACATATTTTAGACATCATTAAAGTACATATACATCCATCAATCATCTATCCATCCATCCATCCATCTCCCATCTGCATTTCTAATAGATGGGTTTATACAATACATTTTTAGAAATTATGACATGTTTTTAAAATTTTGATAGATGTTATCATGCTACATTGTAAAAGGATGGTACCAATTTATACTCCCATCAATAGAATCATAAAATCTTTTAATTTTTATAACTTTAATAGGCTGTATACAGCAGTTCACTGTTAATAAAAAGCTACAGTTTTATTGAGATATAAATTCATATACCACTTTTACTGTTCATTTTGAAAGTGTATATTTCAGTGGCTTTTAGTATATTCAAAATATGCCTTGATCACCACTATCTAATTCTGGAACATTTTCATCACTCTGAAAATAAAATCTATACCCATTACTAGTCAGTTTTTATTCCCACTCTCTTCCAAACTTGGCAACCACTAATATATTTCCATCTCCTAGAATTTGCCTATTTTGGACATTTCATATAAATAGAATCCTAAAGTATGTAGTCTTTGTGTCTGGCTTTCCCTTAGCATAATGTCTTCAAGGTTCACCCATTTTGTAGAGTATATTAGTACTTTATTCCTTTTTACAGCTGTATTTTGTTTATCCATTCAGCAGTTATAGACACTAGCTTTTTTCCACTTTTTGGATATCATTATGATCAGCTATATATTCAGTTCTCTTGGGTATATACCTAGTACTGGCATTGCTAGGTACTATAGTAATTTGATTTTCAATTTATTAAGGAACTGAGAAATGTTTTCCAAAGTGGCTTTGTTGCTTTGAAAAGCATGAAAGTGTTAGTCTCTCAGTTGTGTTTGACTCTTTGTGACCCCAGGGACTGTAGCCCACTAGGCTCATCTGTCCATGGGATTCTCCAGGCAAGAATACTGGAGTGGGTAGCCATTCCCTTCTCCAGGGGATCTTCCTGATACAGGTATTGGACCTGGGTCTCTTGCATTGCAGGCAGGCTAAGCCATCTTACCATCTAAGCCTCCAGGAAAGCCTTTACATCCTTTTTATATGACAACATACTCCTAAGTAACAAATTGTCCAAAGGAGAAGAAACAAGGGAAATTAGAAATTAGACAAGACTTTGGGATAAATGAAATTGAGACAATAACATACCAAAATTCAGATCCAGTGAAAGCAGTGCTTAGAGTAAAATTATATCTGTATATGTTTATTATTAAAAAAGAAGAAAGTTCTCAAATTAATCATCTAACTTTTAACATTAAGACACTGGAAAAGAAGAGAAAACTATACCCAAAACAAACAGGAGGTATAATATAATTAAGACTAGAATGGAAATAAAATAGAGAATGGAAAATACAGAAATAAATCAATGAAACAAAAAGTTGGTTCTTAAAGAAATCAACAAAATTGACAAAATTTTAGCTATGACTGAGAAAAACAAGATGACTCAAATTACTAAAATTAAGAATGAAAGAGGGGACACTACTCTTAGCCTCATAGAAATAATGAAATACTATAAGAGAATTCTATGCACAAATGTATGCCAATATATTAGATAATTTAGATGAAATGGACAAATTCCTAAAAAGATGCAATACCAAAACTGATTCTAAACTAAATAATCAATCTGAATAGACATTTACTCTGTGAAGAGAATGAGCTGTTAACCTAAATCCATCCACAAGGAAAAGTTTAGACCCAAATAGCTTAACCATCAAATTCACCAAATATTTTAAAAATCCCAATGTTTTGCAAAATCTTTCAAAATATAGTAGAGAAGAGACCATTTTCCACGTCATTCTTTGACACCAGTAATACTTTAATAACAAAACTGGACCAAGATACAATTAAAAAAAACACTACAAATCAATATCTCTTATGAATAGACACAGTGATCGTCAACAAAATATAAACAGACTGAATCCAGCAGTACATGAAAGGATTATATATTATGACCAATGAGTTTTATCTTAGAATGTAAGGTTGGCTTAATATGTGAAAGTCAATTATTACACTATAGCCTATTGATAAAGGACAAAAACATATGAGTATCTCAATAATGAAGAAAAAGCATTTGACAAAACTCAACATCCTTTCATAATTAAACACTCAATAAACAAGAGGTAGAAAGGAACTTACTTAACCTGATAAAGGAAATCTTCAAAAACCCACCATTAACAAGGGTTTAGAAAAGGCAGAGGAACCAGAAATCAAACTGCTGACATTCTTGAGCTCATAGGGAAAGGAATGCAGTTCCAGAAAAACATTTACTTCTGCTTCATTGTCTGAGCTATCAGGGTTTCCCTGGTAGCTCAGACAGTAAAGAATCTGTCTGCAATGCAGGAGAGTCAGATTCTATTCATGGTCCAGAAAGTTCCTCTGGAGAAGCGAATGGCAACCCACTCTAGTATTCTTGCCTGGATGGAGAATTCAATGGAAGAGGAACCTGGCAGGCTACATTCCATGGGGTCACAAAAGAATCAGATACTACTGAGCAACTATCACTCTGCTTCATTGACTAAGCTAAAGGCTTTGAGTGTGTGGATCACAGCAAAATTCTTAAAAAGATGGAAATACCAGACCATATTACCTGTCTCCTGAGAAAACTGTATGCAGGTCAAGAAGCAACATAACTGTACATGGAACAACAGACTGGTTCCAAACTGGGAAAGTAGTACAGTAAAGCTGTATATTGTCACCCTGCTTATTTAACTTATATGAAGAGTACATCATACAAAACGCCAGGCTGGATGAATAACAAGCTAGAATCAAGGTTGCCTGGAGAAATATCAACAACCTCAGATATGCAGATTACACCATTCTAATGGCAGAAAGTGAAGAAAAACCAAAGAGCATCTTGATGAGGGTGAAAGAGAGTGAAAAAGCTGGCTTGAGACTCAGCATTCCAAAAGCTAAGATCATGGCATCCACTTCCATCACTTCATAGCAAATAGAAGCAGAAAAAGTGGAAGCAGTGATAGATTTTCTATTTGGGGGCTCCAAAATCACTGTAGACGGTGACTGCAGCCATAAAATTAAAAGATACTTGCTCCTTGGAAGAAAAGCTGTGACAAACCTAGACAGCATATTAAAAAGCAGAGACATCACTTTGCTGACAAAGGTCCATATAGTCAAAGCTATAGTTTTTCCAGTAGTCATGTATGGATTTAAGAGTTGGACCATAAAGAAGGCTGAGAGCTGAAGAACTGATGGTTTTGAATTGTGCTGTTAGAGAAGACTCTTGAGAGTCCCTTGGACAGCAAGGAGATGAAATCAGTCAATCCTAAAGGAGATCAACCCTACATATTTACTGGAAGGACTGATGCTCAAGCTGAAGCTTCAACATTTTGCCCACTTGATGCGAAGATCTGACTCATTGGAAAAGGCCTTCATGTTGGGAAAGTTCAATTCAGTTCAGTTGCTCAGTCATGTCTGACTCTTTGAGACCCCATGGACTGCAGCACACCAGGCCTCCCTGTCCATCATCAACTCCCAGAGTTTACCCAAACTCATGTCCATTGAGTCGGTGATGCCATCCAACCATCTCATCCTCTGTCATCCCCTTCTCCTCCCACCTTCAATCTTTGGTCTTTTCCAACAAGTCAGTTCTCATCAGGTGGCCAAAGTACTGGAGTTTTAGCTTCAACATCAGTCCTTCCAATGGATATTCAGGACTGATTCCCTTTAGCATGGACTGGTTGGATCTCCTTGTAGTCTAACGGACTCTCAAGAGTCTTCTCCAACATCACAGTTCAAAAGCATCAATTTTTCGGTACTCAGCTTTCTTTATAGTCCAACGCTCACATCCATACGTGACTACTGGAAAAACCATAGCTTTGACTAGACGGACCTTTGTTGGCAAAGTAATGTCTCTGCTTTTTAATATGCCAAGTTGGTCATAATTTTCCTTCCACGGAGTAAGTATTTTCCTTCCATGGAGTAAGCATCTTTTAATTTCATGGCTGCAGTCACCATCTGCAGTGATTTTGGAGCCCCATAAAATAAAGTCTGTCATTGTTTCCACTGTTTCCCCATCTATTTCCCATGAAGTGATGGGACCAGATGCCATGATCTTCGTTTTCTGAATGTTGAGCTTTAAGCCAACTTTTTCACTCTCCTCTTTCACTTTTATCAAGAGGCTCTTTAGTTCCTCTTGGCTTTCTGCCATAAGGGTGGTGTCATCTGCATATCTGAGGTTATTGATATTTCTCCCGGCAA
Organism: Oryx dammah; assembly: GCF_014754425.2. Lineage (NCBI taxonomy): Eukaryota > Metazoa > Chordata > Mammalia > Artiodactyla > Bovidae > Oryx > Oryx dammah. The sequence continues at coordinate 73,937,271 of NW_024070211.1, forward strand.
TCTTGATTCCAGCTTGTGCTTCTTCCAGCCCAGCGTTTCTCATTATGTACTCTGCATATAAGTTAAGTAAGCAGGGTGACAATACACAGCCTTGACATACTCCTTTTCCTATTTGAAACCAGTCTGTTGTTCCATGTCCAGTTCTAACTATTGCTTCCTGACCTGAATACAGATTTCTCAAGAGGCAGGTCAGGTGGTATGGTATTCCCATCTCTTTCAGAATTTTCCACAGTTTACTGTGATCCACACAGTCTAAAGGCTTTGGGATAGTCAATAAAGTCAACTCCAATCCCAAAGAAAGGCAATGCCAAAGAATGCTCAAACTATCACACAACTGCCCTCATCTCACACACTAGTAAAGTAATGCTCAAAATCCTCCAAGCCAGGCTTCAACAGTACGTGAACTGTGAACTTCCAGGGTTGTAGAAAAGGCAAAGGAACCAGAGATCAAATTGCCAACATCTGCTGGATCACTGAAAAAGCAAGAGTGTTCCAGAAAAACATCTCTTTCTGCTTTATTGAGTATGCCAAAGCCTTTTACTGTGTGGATCACAATAAACTGTGGAAAGTTCTGAGATGTTGGGAAAGATTGAAGGCAAAAGCAGAAGCAGGTGACAGAGGATGAGATGGTTAAATAGCATCACTGACTCAATGGATACGAATCTGAGCAACTCTGGGAGATAGTGAAGGACAGGGAAGCCTGGCATGCTGTAGTCCTTGGGTTCACAAAGAGTCAGATGTAACTTAGTGACCGAAGAACAAAACAAGGGTAATAACTTAAAGGTGAAAGAGTGAATGCTTTCTCGTAAGATTAGGAACAAAATAAAGATGTCCACACTTGCCATTTCCATTCCAAACTGTACTGGAAATTCTAGCCAGGACAATTAGGCAATTTAAATACAATCTTGCATACAGAAAATCCTAAGCAGTCCACTGAAAACTATTAGAAGTAATGAATGAGTTCGCCAAGGTTGCAGTATACATGATCAATATGCAATCAACTGTATTTCTACAAATAAAATTAATAAAACAATTCTACTGACAACAGCGTCAACAAGGATAAAATATTTAACAAAAGATGCAGAGGACTTATCCTATTACAACTACAAAGCACTGTTGGAAAATTAAAACCTAAATAAATTGAAAGATATCCCAAGTTCATGGATTAGAAGACTTAATATTGTTAACATGGCAATACATTCCAAATTGATCTACAGGTCCTACAGAATAACTATGAAAATCTAAGCTGGATTCTCTACAAAAGTTGCCAGGTTATTAAAAATAATTCTTAGGAAAATTCAAGGGACTTAGAATATTCAAAATCATCTTGAAAAAGAAAAACAGAGTTGCAAGACTCACACTAGTTTCAGAACTCCTAATTTAGAATTTACAACCTTATACTTTTTTGGTGAAGGGTCCCAAACATTCCCAATTTGTATAATCATCATAATCTACAAAACCAGGATTTACCCTTGCTTGGAATAGCACCTATCCTGGGTGAGGCATGAAGGTACTGGCATGTGATTACATGGGACACAAGGACCACTACTGTATTGTCAGTGTTCTCTTTCTTATGGTAAGTAATCAATAAGTGATTAGTCATTTTACTATCATCATGCAGAATATACATATCTTTTATATACTCCCATTCTGAAATGATACATTTTTTGTATTTTTATAAAGATATAACGAACCCCACAATCAGGGACATAATTTTGGAGCAGAAGGAAATTACCTGGGGTCCACTCTTCCACTTCTAGTATTTACAGCAAAAATATAAAAGGTAAAATTAAGAATTTTACCATCATTTTCTATGTACTTTTATGTGTCTTTCAGAAGACTTCCAGAGCAGAGAACAAATGCAGAGCCATGGTAATACTAGGAGAGATGTGACACTATAGCTCTCTCTCAGAGTTGGCTTATTACAAATGTGTACTAAATATAAAAATCTTATAATAAAGGTAAAACCCATATATAAATATACCTATAAGCATGGATAAGGTTCACACATACATAGATAAAAACAGTCATGGTAACAGATATATTTAGCCATAAATAGATGCCTAGAATTTTCCAGTGTGCTCTTATGGCATTTGAAGCATCTAATTTAAAATTATGAAAACAGTGATTGATTCCATTTTTTTTAAGCCCAAAATATAAGGAATTTAATACCTCTTCGGGTCTTCCCAATGCTGGAGTTCCTGTAAGGAGAATGGCTCGTTTGGCTTTCTGTACTATTGGCAATAAAATCCGGCTGCGAGTTGCACTTCTGGACTTCATGTAGTGTGATTCATCTACAATAACTACTTTGAAGTTCTGATTATTCAGTGCATCTATCAGAGTCTCCGCATCTGTGGTTAAAAGGCCATAACCCAGAACTGTCACTTTGCTGGTTGATATTCTCCTAGAAAACATAATTCATGTACTTAAAAAATATCTTGGTAACCAGTGCATCACAGACAATACATTTCTTAGGGAAGAAATACAGAGGAGAAAGAAGAGGCAAAATAAGAAGAGATGATACAACACTGAAACCCAATGTCTCCTAATTTACCATCTTTAAATATGATAAATCAGAATTCGAATTTAAAATTTGGTTAAGAAAGCTAAATTTTTAGTTAAATGGTCTTTGGAATATGTTGACCCAGGTCGCCACATTTTACTAGGATAATAAGAAAATTACCTTCTGGGAATATCTGCTTCAATGCACCTTGAATTCTTGCATATAAAGTAGGTAACTCAAAGATTAGTTGACTATTCAGTGAAGACTTCCTACCAATGGGATAGCAGTGTTTTTCATCTCAGGTGCTACTGTGATTTTGAGCAAGATGATACTTAATGTTACAGGTCTGTCCAGAGCACTGCAGGTCATTTCACATTCTGAACCCTCTCATTAAAGGCCAGTAGAGTCCCTATCACTGTGACAACAAAAATGAGGCCCTGGCCCTGGGGAGATATAATTTATATATTTATAATATTCTTTACCATACTGTAATAAAATTATTCGTTTATATATTTATTTCCCTTATTCTATCATAAGATGGGTGAGGACAGGGAATGTGTCTTATTCTCATTTGTATGTACAGTGCTGGGCTCCCCATGAGTCTGTAAAAGGAGATAATTAGAAAAATAAATTCGTTAACAATAAAATGTATCACTTTTGCATTTTCTATATGACCAGTGAAAAACACAGGACAGTGTCAAGTCTTTTGCAGTTCTCTACTCTCTAACAGAAAATTCAGATTTCCTAAAGAGCCTAATGTGAGTACTAATATTAGTTCAGTTCAGTTGCTCAGTCGTGTCCAACTCTTTGTGACCCCATGAATCACAGCACGCCAGGCCTCCCTGTCCATCACCAAATCCTGGAGTTCACTCAAACTCATGTCCATCGAGTCGGTGACGCCATCCAGCCATCTCATCCTCTGTCATCCCCTTCTCCTCCTGCCCCCAATCCCTCCCAGCATCAGAGTCTTTTCCAATTAGTCAACTCTTCGCATGAGGTGGCCAAAGTACTGGAGTTTCAGCTTTAGCATCATTCCTTCCAAAAAAATCCCAGGACTGATCTCCTTAGGATGGACTGGTTGTATCTCCTTGCAGTCCAAGGGACTCTCAAGAGTCCTCTCCAACACCACAGTTCAAAAGCATAAATTCTTTGGCACTCAGCTTTCTTCACAGTCCAACTCTCACATCCATACATGACCACTGGAAAAACCATAGCCTTGACTAGACAGACCTTTGTTGGCAAAGTAATGTCTCTGCTTTTCAATATGCTATCTAGGTTGGTCATAACTTTTCTTCCAAGGAGTACTAGAGTACTAATATGACAATTTTTTGCACTTTTTTTTTCTGAAGGACAACTGCATTTATACCTTGGATAAATTCACTCAATATATGGACTTATGAATTCGCTCCTGTAGTCAAATACAGGAAAAAGCTGCATGAGAAAATTTTAGGGTTCACATTAGTAACTTAGATACACTAAGATTAATACATAAAAGACAAGGGCTTCAAACGTCACTGTAGCTGCTGTCCTGCCATGTCTAGACTAGTAGACAGTCCAGGCATAACTGGTATATGAAAAAAGAAAGTATATGTTATTTGCAGTAAATCCATGTTGCCACTTATTGCTATACACCTAAAGCTATTCAAGTACCTGTAAGACATTGGGTAAGTTTTTCTGCCCTTAGCTATCATCCTGCAGAAAAGTTACATGCTAGGGTTGAAGCACTATCTAACATACCCCAAATGTTATTCATTTAAAAATATTAGCCACTGTTTTAATTGCAAGAGTATAGTTCCAAAATAGTAATAAAAATTAGAAGCCTTAAATGCTATAAATATGATAGAGGAATATTTTAAGACTACTTCAATGCAAACTTTTAAATAAAGTATAGCTTACAGAAAATGATTATAGAGGCTATAATAAATTCTACATTCTCTAAACTATTAAGTCTTAAATTTCATGCAGCTTTATTAAAAAAGAGGAAATTTTTCAAAATTATTATCTACATTTTATTTTGACTACACAAATATAGTGTCTAAATTTTCTGGGGCCCAAGAAGACATATTTTACTGAATTATAATTCCAAGGCTGAAAGAGAAAAAGGTGGCTATCTATTTTGTCTGGTTCCTCTTTCCACATTCACAAGGGCCAATTTTATTTCTACAAATACATTTTATGTTAACAATCTTAGAGAATAAAATATAGAAAATAATGCCTCACACAAAAGAATCTAAAAACATATTACATATTTATTTCTAGTAGAAACATAACTTTTTATTTTTAACTCAGAAATGGTAATTTTAAACTTCTAGGAACATGACAATTGTATAATTCACCTAGAAACTCAAAGAAACTCAAAGTAATAAATTATTAATATTCAAATTGATTGGTTTATTCCAATGGCTGGAAAACAAAATGAGAAAAAGACAGTAACTATACTATGATTTTAGAATAAGGACTTCAGACAATCACAAAACAAATATTTTCAATACAGAAAATATTAAAACTATAAATTGAAATAATAAAAAAGTAAAACTGCCTAAAATTCATTTTGAGTTACACATAAAACTTGCATGTAAACTAACAACTTAGAAGGCAAAACCTGACATAGTTGCTGATAATAAAACCTCACAAACTTCAAGTTAATTACTGAAAAGTTGGAAAATTTATTTTTCAACTTCAAAATAGTCAATTTAAAGTATATTTAAGGTATATACAAAGTAGGTATATTCGTATGTTTTTAAAACATGTATATTTTACATTTTAAAAATGTACCATAAAGGAACATATAACATTAAATATATGATTGGATTTTAGATAGGTAGTTCATATTTTAAAATGGAAAATAAAATTCTTTACATTACTTTCTTACAGGGAAACAATGGAAATAGTGACAGACTTTATTTTCTTGGGCTCCAAAATCACTGCAAATGGTGACTGCAGCCATGAAATTAAAAGACGCTTGTCCCTTGGAAGAAAAACTATGACCAACTTAGACAGCATATTAAAAAGTAGAGACATTACTTTGCCAACAAGGGTCTGTCTAGTCAAAACTATGGTTTTTCCAGTAGTTATGTATGGATGTGAGAGTTGGACCACAAAGAAGGCTGAGCACTGAAGCATTGATCCTTTTGAACTGTGACGTTGGAGAAGGCTCTTGAGAGTCCCTTGGACTGCAAGGAGATCCAACCAGTCAATACTAAAGGAAATCAGTCCTGAATATTCATTGGAAGAACTGATGCTGAAGCTGAAGCTCCAGTATTTTTGCCACCTGATGCAAAGAGCCAACTCATTAGAAAAGACCCTGATGCGGGGAAAGATTGAAGGCAGGAGGAGAAGGGGATGACAGAGGATGAGATGGTTGGATGGCATCTGATTCAATGGACATGAGTTTGAGCAAGCTCTGGGAGATGGTGAAGGACAGGGAAGCCTGGTGTGCTGCAGTCCATGGGGTCACAAGGAGTTGGATATGACTGAGCAACTGAACAACAACAACATTACTTTCTTAATTCTAAATTCTGTGATATTTCATTCCAAACACTGCTATACATTAATTATACACAGGAAGGCTTTTTTTCTTAAAGATTAAAAAAGTTGTTTTTACCCAACATCAGTTTTATTCTGGATAACATTGATTTCTTCAGGACTCAGCTCCGGGATCCACTTCTCTATTTCTTCAGTCCAAGGATACCTCAGAGATGAAGGGACCACTACTAAAAGAGGCCATTCCTCCTTATAGAAGTAAGCGATGCCAATTGCCTGAACTGTCTTTCCTAAACCCATCTAAATTAGAAACAAATAAATAATGTACATGATTAAACAAATTTATTAAGCAAATTACTAAAAGTTTTCCAAGAGCAGTTACATATACTAGGTACCATTTCAAAGTTTTAAGCCATAACATTCAAGTACAGAGTCAACAGTTTTCAAAGTTGAAACAAGATCCAGATGAAGATAAATTTTTTCTATCTTGTATTTTAACAACAAATTGAGGATAAGTTAGGCAGGACATGGGAATAGGTTAAGGCAACTTAGGAATGGACCCACGTGCATACACACATACACAAAGCACAACCTACACATTTTATTAAATAATTAAATAATTTAACATCTTAATATTCTACACCGCCTTCCAAGAAATAGCACAAAACCCAACCTTTAGCTCTACATAGTCGAATTTAAGATTTACCTAATGGTAAATTCTAGCTCTAAGAGAAAAGAACAAGCTTTTACAAAACTTACTTTTGTAAATCTGAACCGAAGAACGATTATGTACCATTAGATATGTTTCCTAGTCCGTGAAGCCTTCCAATCCTCACAGCTGAAACCCACTTAAATTAGGTTCTGGGACCAATTTAGTTCCAAGGCAGTAGAGATTTAAGATTTCAGAGATTCTTTAAATCTCTTAACAATTTAAGAGATTTAAGAATCATCACCTGGCTTGGGATCATTAGTGTTGCTTCTTTCCTGCAACAACTCTGATCACTGGCACAGTTCCAGGAACTGAATCATGGCCTTATTTTGTGTGTGTGGACCACACCACAAATCTGTGCCATAGCTGTGAGTTCCTGGTTTTGCTTCCTTTCAAGGTTTCATAACTCATTTTCTTAATCTCAGTTTCTCTAGAAATAGGGCTCCCTTTTCTTCCGCAATATCTTAGGGAATAGGATTCTTTCTTTGGGACTCAGATTCTACCACCAGGTCCTTACATGTCGCTTGCTGCTAAATTTATAGTATCAATGAGCTGCCTACCTGGACTTTGGTCCATTTCACTTAGTGTGACTAACAGTGTTCTGTGTTGGCCTGCCAGGCATCAACTGATGAAACAGTGTTTAAAATTTCCTAATACTGTCTGCTCCTGAGGTCAAGAATGTAGGTCTTTCCGGATACTATAAAATGTAGAGGAAAATAGGCAGGACATTCTGAGATAAAAATATATCTCCTGGAGTAATGGAAACAAAGGCAAAAACAAACAAACAAGACCTAACTAAACTTAAGTTTTTGCACAGCAAAGGAAACCATAAACAAGAAGAAAAGACAATCTACAGGATGGGAGAAAACAGTTGCAAACAATATGACTGACAAGGGACTCATTTCCAACATCCACAAAAACAACTCATAAGTTTCAATATCAAAAAGACAAACAATCCAGTCAAAAAGTGAATAGAAGATCTAAATAGACATGTCTCCAAGGAAGACATACAGATGGCCAACAGACATGAAAAGATGTTCAACATCACTAATATTAGAAAAATGCAAATCAAAACTGCAGTGAGGTATCACCTCACACTACTCAGAATGGCCATCATGAAGAAGTCTCAACTAATAAATGCCAGAGAGGGTGTGAAGGAAAAAGGAACCCTTCTACACTGTTGGTAGGAAAACAAATTGGTGTAGCCACTATGGAAAAGAGTATGGAGGTTTCTTACGAAGCTAAAAACAGAGTAACCATATAACCCAGTAATACCACTCCTGGGCATATATCTGGAGAAAACTGCTTTGAAAATATACACACACCCCAGTGTTTACAGCAGCACTAAACCCAATTAAAAATCAAATCAGTCTCCTTTCCTTGGAGAGGAAAGAAAAGTCATGTCTTAATATATATCAGTAAACAGGCATTGTGATTTAAATGAAAAGTTTTCCTTGAGTTTTGTAGCTTGAGCGAGAAATTTCAGAATCTGACTAACTTGGAATCACTGAAAAGAACAAATTTCTGAATCTGCATAACTGATCAGGTATGTGACTTATCTGAAGATAATACCCTATCCTGGTTGGACAATTCACCTAAAAAATGAGATTCCAGTCTGTTTTTATCTAGTTATCTTTCATGGAAACAACCCTAAATTCATCATCTCTTTGTTAAAGATCATGTAGTTAAATGAATAATGGTGATTTCTAGAAACTAGAAAGATTTACTTATATAAAGTAAAGCAAGCAAAGCAATCAGTTGTTAATGTTATTAAGTATTTATTTTTTAGGTACTTGCTGTTGGTTGTTCCTTTTTTGGGAACCATCAGTACAAGATAGTTTAACAGGACAAATTCAAACAAAACATGATTCCAAATTAAAAAATAAAAGTACATTAATGTAGTCACATGTTCCCATTAAGGAAAGAAATGATCCATAGCAGAGAATAGCTGTGTTTTAGATAAAATTTATCAAAAGGAAAATAACTATGAAACTATTTTTATCAGAGAAATAAACTTTCAAATTATGTACTTAGGTTTCAATATTTTGCAAATAAGTTTAAATAGCCTAACACTCAGTTATAAAAGCAATAACACACTTCAAGTAATTTAAGCATAAAGAAGTAACCCCATTCAAAAGGTGGTTCAAAGCTCTTGGCTTTAACTACCATAGAATTTGTTAAAGTAGAATAATATAGCGTTTCAGAACAATTAAGCCTAAATCAGATATTTGGGACAAAATCCTTGACTTAATACAGTTGTTTAGATAACTACATAGGAAGAATTATATGAAGAATATACTAACTTCAAGAGAATATTTTATCAATATTTTCAAAATAATCAATCACTGTTATACTGGGGAGAACAATTTTACATTTTCTAAATGTCTTTTTCCATAAAATTATTAAGATCAACTAAATAACAATGGTCCTAACATCCTAATGTCTGTCTCTTTTTTTTTTTTCATTATGATAGCTTTTAGATAGCAATTGTATACAGAAGATGCCTGGTGACTGAAAAATTTTTGAAACATAAAATTTTGCTGATTTTTACAAGTTATAAGCAGCTTGTAGCTTTTAGGGTTGAGATGTGGACTGTTTTTAGAATAGGTGGTCTATTTGTTCTAGAAGATACCCCTTTGGAGGACCCTTTTAGGTGTGTAGATTAAAATTTTAATGAAGAACTGAATTAAAGAAATCCACATAGAAAAATGTGAGATTGAAATCCTGTGTTGTATTATTTATTATTGCTAAGGAAGTATATGTTTTAGCAGAACTATTTAAATATTCTTAATTTTCTCTCCTACATAGAGGTTTAGATGATATATCTGAAAATTATTGTTTATTCTTAGACAAGAGTGACCGTGTGTATGTGTGTATTTATTCATGGGCTGTCACACAGGGGACTGGGAGCAGGAAACAGACCATAGGAATATGGACATGCAGGCCTGATCTTTACTCAAGAATGAAGAAGCTACACTTTGGTAACTGTGCTGTCACACTTTCCTCATGGACAGGCTCTTCCTCATGAATGGAAGCAAGATTTTCCCTGAAGGAATACACTAGGATCACGTGAGGCTGGAAAGGAAGTGGGTCTTAGAGAGCAGCTTGTTGTTGTTCAGTCGCTAGGTTGTATCCGACTCTTTGTGACCCCATGGACTGTAGCACAGTGGGTACCTCTGTCCTCCACTATCTCCTGGAGTTTGCTCAAATTCCTGTCCATACAGTCAGTGATGCTACCTAACCATCTCATCCTCTGCCACCCCCTTCTCCTTTTGCCTTCAGTCTTTTCCAGTATCAAAGTCTTTTCCAATGAGTCAGCTTTTCCCATCAGGTCAGTAGGACAGGACGAAAAAACTTCTCTCTCTAAAGACAAGAGAGTGAGTTGAGGATGAACCATGTAAGTTGAACTCAAGTTGGCTTTACTCGAAAGCACAGCTCACTGAGGCCCACAAGGGGGATAGCAAAAAGTGATGCCATGAGAAGGCTCTGCAGTGGATAGAATGGCTGGATCTGAGCAAATGTGCTTTACAGGTCTACAAGTGAAAGTCACTCAGTTGTGTCCGACATTTTGCAGCCCCACAGACTATACAGTCCATGAAATTCTCCAGGCCAGAATACTGGAATGGTAGCCTTTCCCTTTTCCAGGGAATCTTCCCAACCCAGGTGTTGAACCCGGGTCTCCCACACCGCAGGTGGATACTTTACCAGCTGAGCCACAAGGGAAGTCCAAGAATACTGGAATGGTGGCCTAGCCCTTCTCCAGGGGATCTTCCTGACCCAGGAATCGAACCAGGGTCTCCTGCATTGCAAGCAGATTGTTTACCAACTGAGCTATCAGGGAATACCCTTATATGTACTTTAAGGACACCATTTCTCGTGTTAGTAGTAAATTGCTACAGCCTTAAAACAAGATTTATTCTAATCAAGTCTCTGCTGCTGTTGCTGCTAAGTCGCTTCAGTCGTGTCTGACTCTGTGCGACCCCATAGATGGCAGCCCACCAGGCTCCCCCGTCCCTGGGATTCTCCAGGCAAGAACACTGGAGTGGGTTGCCATTTCCTTCTCCAAGGCATGAAAGTGAAAAGTGAAAGTGAAGTCGCTCAGTCGCGTCCGACTCCTAGCAACCCCATGGACTGCAGCCTACCAGGCTCCTCCGTCCATGGGATTTTCCAGGCAAGAGTACTGGAGTGGGTTGCCAAATCAAGTCTCTAGGAAAGTTTTATTAGAAGTCACAACTTTAGAAATGGGATAAAGTATCTATCAACAGATAAATCTGAGTGAAGGGGATAAGGATGTTCTTCATACTATTCACATTTCTGTAAAGTTGAAATAATTTTCAAATAAAAGCTAGAAAAAATGTTAATGCTCTACAACCTATTATCAGTTGTTCCGGTTGGAAGAACAAGAGTACTCTCTTATTTTTTCAATTTTTTTACTTGAAATATAATTGCTTTACAATGTTGTGTTAGATTCTGCTGTACAATGAAGTGAATCAACTATATATATATATATATATATATATATATATATATACACACATATATTTTCTCCCTCTGAAAGTCCCTTCCCATCCAACCTTCTTCCCATCACATTTAGGTCACCACAGAGCACCAAGCTGAGCTCCCTGTGCTATACAGCAGCTTCCCACTAGCTATCTATTTTACACATGGCAGTACCATATGTCAATGGTACTCTCTGAATTTGTCCCACTCTCTACCTCCCCCACCCACCATGTCTACATTTCCATTCTCTATGTCTGTGTCACTATTTCTGGAGGGCTGTCTTATATTTTAAAAGAAGTGGTCAAGAAGAAATGATACTAAGCTATTCTCAGTTCAGTTCAGTCGCTCAGTCATGTCTGATTCTTTGCGACCCCATGAATCGCAGCACACCAGGCCTCCCTGTCCATCACCAACTCCCGAAGTTCACTCAGACTCACGTCCATTGAGTCGGTGATGCCATTCAGCGATCTCATCCTCTGTCATCCCCTTCTCCTCCTGCCCTCAATCCTTCCCAGCATCACAGTCTTTTTCAATGAGTCAAATCTTTGTATGAGGTGGCCAAAGTACTGGAGTTTCAGCTTTAGCATTGTTCCTTTCAAAGAACACCCGGGACTGATCTTTAGAATGGACTGGTTGTATCTTCTTGCAGTCCAAGGGACTCTCAAGAGTCTTCTCCAACACCACAGTTCAAAAGCATCAATTCTTCAGCACTCAGCTTTCTTCACAGTCCAACTCTCACATCCATACATGACCACTGGGAAAACCATAGCCTTGACTAAACGGACCTTTGTTGGCAAAGTAATGTCTCTGTTTTTCAATATGCTATCCAGGTTGGCCATAATTTTTCTTCCAAGGATCAAGTGTCTTTTAATTTCATGGCTGCAGTCATGCAGCTATTTGGAACCAGTCTGTTGTTCTATGTCCAGTTCTAACTGTTGCTTCCTGACCTGCATATATGTTTCAGAATTTTCCAGTTTATTGTGATCCTATTCTAGACGGTACTAAAAGAAGAAAAACTTCTAAATTCTCTTCAGATTATTTTAAAAATTCAGCATAACATGGATACTAAAACATTAAAGGCAATACAAAAGATAATCAAAGATCAATTTCACATGTGTGCATTGGTGTAAACATTTGAAGTAGACTAAGAATACAGATTTAGGTCATACCTGAATGGTCTAGTGGTTTTCTCTACTTTCTTCAATTTAAGTCTAAATTTGGCAATAAGGAGTTCATGATCTGAGCCACAGTCAGCTCCCGGTCTTGTTTTTGCTGACTGTATAGTAATGCTCAAAATACTCCAAGCCAGGCTTCACCAATACGTGAACTGTGAAATTCCAGATGTTCAAGCTGGTTTCAAAAAGGCAGAGGAACCAAACATCAAACTGCCAACATCCGCTGGATCATCAAAAAAGCAAGACAGTTCCAGAAAAACATCTATTTCTGCTTTAGTGACTATGCCAAAGCCTTTGACTGTGTGGATCACAATAAACTGTGGAAAATTCTTAAAGAGATGAGAATACCAGACCACCTGACCTGCCTCTTGAGAAACCTATATGCAGGTCACGAAGCAACAGTTAGAACTGGACATGGAACAACAGACTGGTTCCAAATAGGAAAAGGAGTATGTCAAGGCTGTATATTGTCACCCTGCTTATTTAACTTATATGCAGAGTACATCATGAGAAACGCTGGGCTGGAAGAAGCACAAGCTGGAATCAAGATTGCCTGGAGAAATTTCAATAACCTCAGATTTGCAGATGACACCACCCTTATGGCAGAAAGTAAAGAGGAACTAAAAGGCCTCTTGATGAAAGTGAAAGAGGAGAGTGAAAAAGTTGGCTTAAAACTCAACATTCAGAAAACGAAGATCATGGCATCTGGTCCCATCACTTCATTGCAAATAGATGCGGAAACTGGAAACAGCGACAGACTTTATTTTGGGGGGCTCCAAAATCACTGCAGATGGTGACTGCAGCCATAAAATTAAAAGACGCTTACTCTTTGGCAGAAAAGTTATGACTAACCTAGATAGCATATTCAAAAGCAGAGACATTACTTTGCCAACAAAGGTCCGTTTAGTCAAGGCTATGGTTTTCCCAGTGGTCATGTATGGATGTGAGAGTTGGACTGTGAAGAAAGCTGAGCGCCAAAGAATTGATGCTTTTGAACTGTGGTGTTGGAGAAGACTTCTGAGAGTCCCTTGAACTGCAAGGAAATCCAAGCAGTCCATGCTGAAGGAGATCAACCCTGGGTGTTCTTTGAAAGGAACAATGCTAAAGCTGAAACTCCAGTACTTTGGCCACCTCATCAAAGAGTTGACTAACTGGAAAAGACTGATGCTGGGAGGGATTGAGGGCAGGAGGAGAAGGGGATGACAGAGGATGAGATGGCTGGATGGCATCACCGACTCAATGGACGTGAGTTTTAGTGAACTGCAGGAGTTGGTGATGGACACGGAGGCCTGGCGTGCTGCAATTCATGGGTTCGCAAAGAGTCGGACACAACTGAGTGACTGAACTGAAGTGAAGAATACAGAATTCAGTAGACCAGTAATAGAATAACATGACCAAGAGGACTTTAAGTCCAGTAATAAAAAATCTTTTTGGTGTAAGAAATTCATCTACTATAATTCACTTTAATAGATCAAAGGGAAAATGTCACATGTAATCTTTAGATGCTGCAAGTGAAAGTGAAGTCGCTCAGTCGTGTCCGACTCTTTGCAACCTGTGGACTAGCCCACCAAGCTCCTCCGTCCATGGGATTCTCCAGGCAAGAATACTGGAGTGGGTTGCAATTTCCTTCTCCATTAGATGCTGAAGAGGCAACTAAAAATGTGACTTTTAATTCTTGATAAAGCTCTTCTTTAATAACTATTAATAAAAGGAAAATCTCTTCACATTAAAAAAAGTATATATCTCAACCCAAAAGGCTGTATCATGTTTAAAGGAGAAAGAGCATTCCCATTTGTATCAGAAACAGGAAAAGAAAATGAGAGCTATAAATATTAGAACAGATGGGCAAAAAGTGTATTAGTTATAAATGATGTGATATGTACACAAAAATCAAAAGAATCAACAGAAAAATGATTATTACTATTGGTAGTAATACCTAAGTATTATCCAGAAAATGTTGGTAAATAGCTTCTTCCAAAATACAACAAAAAAGTCTGGTCCTTTGGGAAGAATATTCAAAACAAAGCAATGAAATAGAGGAGAATGTAGGAACAGGACAAATATGTGTAGGAACTGAGGATATAATAAAGTCAGAATTTTGAAAAAAGTGATTTATTCAGTTAATGATGTTAGGAAAATTGGTAAATTAAAAAAAATCTGAATATGCCCCAAATTATGCCTAATATAAACTTTATTTTCAGCTGAAGGCAATTAAGAAGTAGTAAATGCAGAAAATGCTTCCTCCTTTTCACCTAAAGGCAGGAAATAAATTCTCCTTCTGGCCACAGACTCTTATCACTCCAGGAAGGAACCAGACGAATCTACAAACAAACCTCATTAAACTAACCCTTATCTTTCTAGTTATATTTTCACCATATACCACCCTGAACTGTGGTGTTGGAGAAGACTCTTGAGAGTCCCTTGGACTGCAAGGAGATACAACCAGTCCATTCTGAAGGAGATCAACTCTGGGATTTCTTTGGAGGGAATGATGCTAAAGCTGAAGCTCCAGTACTTTGGCCACTTCATGCGAAGAGTTGACTCATTGGAAAAGACTCTGATGCTGGGAGGGATTAGGGGCAGGAGGAGAAGGGGACGACAGAGGATGAGATCGCTGAATGGCATCACGGACTCGGTGGACGTGAGTCTGAGTGAACTCCGGGGGTTGGTGATAGACTGGGAGGCCTGGTGTGCTGCAATTCATGGGTTCACAAAGAGTCGGACACGACTGAGTGACTGAACTGAACTGAAATGACCACCCCTAGCCCAAACCCTGTTGCCTTGTCAATTTTTCACAAATTTACTGTTTCATTGTCTAAACGGTATATCAATTTCCTGTTCTGGTCAGTTCAAGTCCTCATTTTCTTGTGATGGCTCTCAAGTACATGAAAAAATTCAGCATAATTTGCATACCTTCCTGTTATCCAATCTATCTTGGTCAGTTTAGTTTTCAGACCCAGCCAGGGATCCTAAGAGAGTCAAGGAAAACTCTTCATTTCTCTGCACTAACCACTTGGAAATGTAATAAAATAGGTCTTTGCCTCACTCCTCACTAGAAGACAATTTCCAGAAAGATCAAATACTTATGTACTAAGAAAGAACAAAGAAAGCCAATAGAAAAATATGTGTAGAAATAAAAACAGAGTAGACATTTTAATTCACTATACCAAATCCAAAATACATAAAGGAAAATACAAAGAGAACTACATGGAAACAAAACCAAAACAACAAAATGTAATACAAATGACAAAAGGCCAAGTTCCTCAATTTATGAAAAGCTTCTATCAAAACAGGAAAGAAAAAAAAAAGAGAGAGACAACCCAATGGAGAAAAGAACTGAATGACCAACTTATATATGTTAAGTACGCTTAACAACCATCAAAAAATGCCCAAGGTCACTCATACTTACGGATGAAGAAACTAAAACCTTGAGAACCCATTTTTTCACCTATAGAATAAGATGAACAAAAACTAAAGAGATGATAACAGTGTTGGAAAGTGTACGAAGAAATCTGCACTTATACACTGTGTGGATCTAAAATAGTGATGTGACCATCCACCAAGTCCAGTAATTTCATTTTATCCAGGGATATGCTTGCATAGTACACAAAATCATTAAAGAAGAGATTGGTTAGAGAAATTATGGTATCTCCATATAATGAGATCTTAGGTAATATTCTTATATGCAAAGACTGGAAAGCCATAGGATGCAAATATTGTACTGAAAGAAAAATAGTATGGTGAATATAATCCAGTTAGTACTGAGAAAGAGAGAAGAGAAGACAGAGGGGGGAAGAAATGAAAGAGGAAAGAAAAGAAGAAGGAAGGATAGGAACTATTAATAGCGTAACCATTGGAGGGAGGGCCTGCAGGGGTAGGACTGGAAGGAAAATACTTACTTTGAGCTTGTATTAAGTCTTCCATGCAGTGTACTTATCCCCTTGAATAAATATTACTTGGAGGGGCAGTAAAGAAGAGACAGAAAAGTTCTTTTAAAAATACACAAGAGTGGGAAGGAGTCAAGATGGCAGAATAGGAGGACATGGAATTTGTCTTTCCTCTTAAGTATATCAAGAATACATCTATAAATGGAACAACTGCAGAGGGAGAAATACTCCAAAACTCATTCTAAGAGGTCACCATCACCTGGATACCAAAACCAAACAACGATATCACACAAAAAGAAAATTACAGACCAATATTACATTTGAACACAGATGCAAAAATCCTCAACAAAATACCAGCAAATAGAATCCAACCACACATTAAAAGGATCATATACCATGATCAAGTAGGATTTATCTCAGGAATGCAAGGAT
This sequence comes from Oryx dammah, assembly GCF_014754425.2. Lineage (NCBI taxonomy): Eukaryota > Metazoa > Chordata > Mammalia > Artiodactyla > Bovidae > Oryx > Oryx dammah. The sequence goes on from NW_024070211.1 coordinate 73,953,960, forward strand.
TCTTCAATATATACAAATGAATCAATGTGCTATATTAACAAATTAAAGAATAAAATCCAAATGATCTTCTCAATATATACAGAAAAAGCTTTTGGCAAAATTCAATACCCATTTGTTATAAAAACTGCAGAAAGCAGGCACAGCAGGAACCTACTTCAACATAATAAAGGCCTTATATGACAAGTCTGTAGCAAATATCATTCTCAGTAGTGAAAAACTGAAAGCATTTACTCAAAGATCAGGGAAAAGACAAGCATTCCCACTCTTAGCCACTCTTACTCAACATAATTTTGAAAGTCCTATCCACAGCAATCAGAGAAGAAGAAATAAAAGGAAAACAAACTCAAAAAGAAGTAAAACTGTCACTGTTTACAGATGACATAATAGTATAAAAAGAAAATCCTAAAGATGCCACCAAAAACTACTAGAGCTAATCAATGAATCTGATAAAGTTGCAGGATACAAAATTAATGAACTTCTATACACCAACAACAAAAGATCAGAAAGACAAATTAAGGAAACAATTTACTATTGCAACAAAAGGAATAAAACTACCTAAGGAGGCAAAAGACTTGTACTCAGAAAACTATGAAACACTGATGAAAGTAATCAAAGATGACACCAACAGACAGAGAGATATATCATGTGCTTAGATGGAAAGAATCAATATTGTGAAAAATGACTATACTACCCAAAGCAATCTACAGGCTCAATGAAATCCCTAGCAAATTAGCAATGACACTTTCCACAGAACTAGAACAAAAAACTGTACAATGTGTATGGAAACACAAAAGAACTTGAATAGCCAAAGCAATCTTGAGAAAGAAAAATGCAGCTGGAGGAATAAAGCTTCCTGACTTCAGAATGTACTACAAAGCTATGGTGATTAAGACTATGGTACTAGCACAAAAACATAAATATAGATTAATAGAAAAAAATGGAAAGCCCAGACATAAACCCACACACCTCTGGTGACTTCATCTATGACAAAGGAGGCAAGAATATACAGTGAATAAAAGACAATCGCTGTAAGTGGTGCTGGAAAAACTGAACAGCTTCATGTAAAAGAATGAAACTAAAACACTCCCTAACACCATGCATAAAAATAAACTCAAAATGGATTAAAAACCTAAATGTAAGGTGAGACAATATAAAACTCTTAGAGGAAAACTTAGAACACTCTTTGACATACATCATAGCAAGATATTTTTTGACCCATCTCCCAGAGTAATAAAAATAAAAATAAACAAATGGGACCCAATTAAAGTTAAAAGCTTTTGCTCAGCAAAGGAAACCATAAACAAAGCAAAAAGACAACCCTCAGAATGGGAGAAAATGTTTGCAAACAAAGCAACAGACAAACGATTAATTTCCAAAATATATAAATAGCTCATGAGACCCAGTATCAAAAGAAAAAAAAATCAAAAAATGGGAAGAAGATCTAAATAAGCATCTCTCCAAAAACATACAGCTGGCCAAGGGGCACATGAAAAGATGCTTAACATCATTAATCATTCAGTTCAGTTCAGTTCAGTCGCTCAGTCGTGTCCGACTCTTTGCGACCCCATGAATGGCAGCACGCCAGGCCTCCCTGTCCATCACCAACTCCCGGAGTTCACTCAGACTCACGTCCATCGAGTCATTAGAAATGCAAAACAAAATTCCAATGGGGTATCACCTCACAGTGATCAGAATGGCTATCATGAAAAATCTGCTAACAATAAATGCTGGAGAGGGTGTGGATAAAAGGGAATCTTCTTACACTGTTGGTGGGAATGTAAATTAATACCACCACTATGGAAAAGAGTATGGAGGTTCCTTTAAAAACCAAAAATAAAACTACCATAGGACCCCAGCAATCCCACCTCTGGGCTTTCATCCAGAGAAAGCTCTAATTCAAAAACATACATTCACCACAATGTTCATTGCAGCACTATTTTCAATAGCCAGGACATGGAAGCAATCTAAATATCCAACAACAGAGGAATGGATAAAGAAGATGTGTATACATATACAATGAATATTAGCCATAAGGAGGAAGAAAATTCTGTCATTTGCAGAGACACGCATGACCCTAGACACTGACATACACAGTGAAGTAAATCAGAAATAGAAAAACAAGTATCATACATTAATACAGAAATGGGGAATCTAGAAAAGTGGTACAGATGATCTTATTCACAAAGCAGAAATAGAGACACAATGTACATAAAAAATGTATGTATACCAAGGGAGACGGGTAGAGTGGAATGAATTGGGAGATTGGGATTAATATATATATATACTACAATGTATAAAACAGATAACTAATAAGAACTTACTATATAGCACAGGGAACTTCACTCAGAACTCTATGGTGACTCAAATGGGCAGGAAATCCAAAAAAGAGATATACATATATATTGACACAGCAGTGTAAAGCAACCATATTCCAATTTTTAAAAAAGTAAATTAAAAAATATGCAAAAGACCACTTGAGAAGTGGCAAATTTCTGAGTACTGGTAATGTTTATGCAACATCCGGGCATCTACTATGACTTCCTACAAAAGTCACAGTATACTGAAGTACCGTTAACTTTTAGCTGGAGTGGTAGGGTGGTGAAGGAGGGAAAGGGTAGAACGGGAGAGGAACGAGGAAAGGGAGAGATGTGAACTAAACACATGTATTTAAGTGCAGAATGAAAAGTCCTTTTCCAAAAGAAATACTGATTAAACCCACACTCAGGGAAAAACGAAGAAGCAAAATGAAGAAGTCCAGGGTGGCTTGTTTCATCCTATTTCTGCTGATGATTATTAGGCCTAGACTCAAGGTAAGTCACTTTTCCTTAATATGCTTGGATTTTCAATATGTAACAGTGTGGCAGCTATGTATTATAATACTCATTTCAAGAAAATAAGTGGGAAAATATATAAGGAATAATTGATGTTTCCTGGGGAAAAAACAATTTAGGTCAATAAAAAAAAACAATCATGATGTTTTGAACTGCAAAACAGAATGAAAAACAATTAACATAGAATATAACATTTTAGAAGAATTTCAAGTTATAGTTGTATTCTGGGAAGCAATCTGTTCGTACCATATTCAAAACCTTCACCACCCCAAAATAAGCCTCTTTGAAATAAGGATTATTTTGAGCTGTATTTTTGAGAAATGGCACACACAGGAGAAGCTTTGAAGTTGAAGTAAAAGCTACCCTTTTGAAAGGAAAATCTACATTTATAAAAGAGATCTCTATTTTTTCTTAATATCCAGAATAGAGGGATCACTCTAAAATTACGACACTCTTAGCAATGGAGAAGGCACTGACTGAAATCCGCATAACAAATCTTACCCTTGTTAACCATACTTTTCTTGGAAACTTCCTATAACCCCTCTTCCTCGTCCCTGGCCCTTGTCATATTTCCTTTGTGTTTAGCTGAACGTGGTATTTAAGGTGGTGGCTTGAGTCATTTAAAGAATTTTACCCATTTTCTAGGTATCGCCCTTGTATATATGTTGATAGACTTGATCTTTGTTTTTCACTTGTTAATCTGTCTTTTATCACAGGGAGTCTCATCCAAGAATTGAAAAAGGTAGAAGAAAAATTATATTTCCTCTCCTACATTCATATTTAATCTTGAAATGATCACAAGACAGTAAAAATGAGATAACTTTAATGTAAAATGCTCACAAATATACGTATTATCATTCAAATAGTAGTGAAAATGAAAGTGAAGTCACTCAGTCCTGCCCGATTCTTTGTGACCCCATGGACTGTAGCCTACCAGGCTTCTCCATCCATGGGATTCTCCAGCCGAAGGTAAAATATGTATTACTAAAAGAGCAGCTGTGAAGAGATACCCCACGTCCAAGGTAAGAGAAACCCAAGTAAGACAGTAGGTGTTGCGAGAGGGCATCAGAGGGCAGACACACTGAAACCATAATCACAGAAAACTAGTCAATCTGATCACAGGGACCACAGCCTCGTCTAACTCAATTAAACTAAGCCATGCCATGTGGGGCCACCCAAGATGGGCGGGTCACGGTGGAGAGGTCTGAAAGAATGTGGTCCACTGAGAAGGGAATGGCAAACCACTTCAGTGTGCTTGCCTTGAGAACCCCAAGAACAGTATGAAAAGGCAAAATAATAGGATACTGAAAGAGGAACTCCCCAGGTTGGTAGGTATCCAATATGCTACTGGAGATCAGTGGAGAAATAATTCCAGAAAGAATGAAGGGATGGGGCCAAAGCAAAAACAATACCCAGTTGTGGCTGTGACTGGAAGCAAGGTCTGATGCTATAAAGAGCAATATTGCATAGGAACCTGGAATGTCAGGTCCATGAATCAAGGCAAATTGGAAGTGGTTAAACAGGAGATGGCAAGAGTGAATGTCGACATTCTAGGAATCAGTGAACTAAAATGGACTGGAATGGGTGAATTTAACTCAGATGACCAATATATCTACTACTATGGGCAAGAATCCCTTAGAGGAAATGGAGTAGCCATCACAGTCAACAAAAGAGTCCAAAACGCAGTACTTGGATGCAATCTCAAAAAAGACAGAATGATCTCTGTTCATTTCCAAGGCAAACCATTCAATAATACAGTAATCCAAGTCTATGCCCCAACCATTAACGCTGAAGAAGCTGAAGTTGAATGGTTCTATGAAGACCTACAAGATCTTTTAGAACGAACACCCAGAAAAGATGTCCTTTTCATTATAGGGGACTGGAATGCAAAAGTAGGAAGTCAAGAAACACCTGGAGTAACAGGCAAATTTGGCCTTGGAATACGGAATGAAGCAGGGCAAAGCCTAATAGAGTTTTGCCAAGAGAACGCACTGGTCATAGCAAACACCCTCTTCCAACAACACAAGAGAAGACTCTACACATGGACATCATGAGATGGTCAACACCAAAATCAGATTGATTATATTCTTTGCAGCCAAAGATGGAGAAGCTCTATGCAGTCAGCAAAAACAAGACCAGGAGCTGACTGTGGCTCAGATCATGAACTCCTTATTGTCAAATTCAGACTTAAATTGAAGCAAGTAGGGAAAACCACTAGACCATTCAGGTATGACCTAAATCAAATTCCTTATGATTATACAGTGGAAGTGAGAAATAGAATCAAGGTACTAGATCTGATAGACAGAGTCCCTGATGAACTATGGACGGAGGTTCGTGACATTGTACAAGAGACAGGGATCAAGACCACCCCCATGGAAAAGAAATGCAAAAAAGCAAAATGGCTGTTTAAGGAGGCCTTACAAATAGCTGTGAAAAGAAGAGAAGTGAAAAGCAAAGGAGAAAAGGAAAGATATAAGCATCTGGATGTAGAGTTCCAAAGAATAGGAAGGAAAGATAAGAAAGCCTTCCTCAGTGATCAACACAAAAAAATAGAGGAAAACAACAAAATGGCAAACACTAGAGATCTCTTCAAGAAAATCAGAGATACCAAGGGAACATTTCATGCAAAGATGGGCTCGATAAAGGACAGAAATGGTATGGACCTAACAGAAGCAGAAGATATTAAGAAGAGGTGGCAAGGATACACAGAAGAACTGTACAAAAAAGATCTTCAGGACCCAGATAATCATGATGGTATGATCACTCACCTAGAGCCAGACATCTTGGAATGTGAAGTCAAGTGGGCCTTAGAAAGCATCACTACGAACAAAGCTAGTGGAGGTGATGGAATTCCAGTTGAGCTATTTCAAATCCTGAAAGATGATGCTGTGAGAGTGCTGCACTCAATATGCCAGCAAATTTGGAAAACTCAGCAGTGGCCACAGGACTGGAAAAGGTCAGTTTTCATTCCAATCCGAAAGAAAGGCAATGCCAAAGAATGCTCAAACTACTGCATAATTGCACTCATCTCACACGCTAGTAAAGTAATGCTCCAAAATCTCCAAGCCAGGCTTCAGCAGTACGTGAACCATGAACTTCCAGATGTTCAAGCTGGTTTTACAAAAGGCAGAGGAACCAGAGATCAAATTGCCAACATCCGCTGGATCATGGAAAAAGCAAGAGAGTTACAGAAAATCATCTATTTCTGCTTTATTGACTACACCAAAGCCTTTGACTGAGTGGATCACAATAAACTGTGGAAAATTCTGAAAGAGATGGGAAAAACAGACCACCTGACCTGTCTCTTGAGAAACCCATATGTGCCGGGGGCCAGCATGAGGAACTCTGCCCATGGCAAAGGTCATGAGGAAGGAGGCTTGGCATAAGCAAAGGCATGATCAAGCCTCAGGAAACCCCCTGTTCCCGATCATCTACCCCAAAACCAGAGTCTGTTTTATGCTCTCCCCCATAACCGTTTCTCTCGGAGAAGGAGTAAATGTGCAGCTCCAAGGCAATAAAAATTCCTGGGCGTGACAAGAGTGTTTCAGCTTACAGACTCCTCTGAAGGTTATCTAGCCCATCTGTATAGGTTCATCTGGCCACATGTGATTGTTTACAACCTCCCAACCTGAGAGGCACAAGATGTTTTAGACTTACTAAAGGCAAATTCTTTTGCGGAGTTAGAAATTATTAGTATATTGGGTTGGTTAGGAATTATATTGGTGAAGGGTTTTTCATTTGTTGTGTCAATAATTGCTGCTTATTCCCTCCCCTGGGTGGGACAGGATGTTTCAGGTCAAACCTCTCTGCTGGCAGACTAGATTGTGTGACAGGATTATCCATACTGCTGCCACTAGCACATGATTGTTTACTACCTCTCAACCATAAACAGCACAGGGAGTTTTGGAGTATTTTGAGAGTCTTAATTAGCATAGGGCTTTTCTCTTTGTTGAGTCAATGATTGCTGCCAGGCCTCCATATCCTTAGGCACCTGGGAATATCTTAATCAATGTATTTGGAATATAGAAAAGGAAATATAGTAGTTTTTAAGGTTAGCAATACTAGACTTTTTGAGTTAATGAATTTTCTCTTTTGTAATAGATCACTGACTTTGTTATAAATCACTGTGTCCTTGCTATGTAAAAATGTAACTTGATCACTATCTTAAGACTAAATAGATCTTAAGGGGAACATTGGTGAAAGGATTTTCATTTGTTGGGCTGATGTTTGCTGCTAAATCTCCATATTCCCTGCCCTTATAATGAATATAACTAGCATATAGGAGAAATAAGTATTAACCTTTAGGATTAATCATGTTAACCTTGGGTTAAATAAATTCCTTTCTTGATTGTAACTCACTACACCCTCACCCTATAGGGATGTAACTTTATTTGGAGGGTGGTGCCTGGTTTAAGAGAAAACACCCTTGGAAAAAATAAGTTTTCGGTTATCAGAAAGAAAGGATCATAAAATTCCTAAGACCTTTTTTTATACATTTATGTGAAGCACCTGATTTTGATAAAGGTCAGGACTGCTGACTCCCACATGAATCTGTATTCATCCCTATGTGTAACAAAAGGTATATAAGCAAACCCCAAAATAAAGAAATCGGATCAGTTTCCGGAAAGACTGTTTCCCCCACGTCGCTTCTTTCTTGCTCCCGTTTTTCTGGCTGAATTCCCTCCTGGAGCATGGATGCTATTCCACGTAATCCAAGTTATTCAGCCTCTTTTTATCCACCAATCTTCCTACTACACTATCCGTTTCTAATCTCTCTATATATCTGTAATTAAATAAGTTTTTTCCAGGACGCCGACTCTGTCCCCACCTTCGAATCACCCTGGATCCACCGGGGCTGGACACCGGCACGTACGCATGTCAGGAAGCAATAGTTAGAACTGGACATGGAAAAACAGATTGGTTCAAAATGGGAAAAGGAGTATGCCAAGGCTGTATATTGTCATCCTGCTTATTTAATTTATATGGAGAATATATCATGAGAAACATTGGGCTGGAAGAAGCACAAGCTGGAATCAAGATTGCCAGGAGAAATTTCAATAACCTCAGATATGCAGATGACACCACCCTTATGGCAGAAAGTGAAGAGGAACTCAAAAGCCTCTTGATGAAAGTGAAAGAGGAGTGAAAAAGTTGGCTTAAAGCTCAACATTCAGAAAACGAAGATCATGGCATCTGGTCCCATCACTTCATGGGAAATAGATGGGGAAACAGTGGAAACAGTATCAGACTTTATTTTATGGGGCTCCAAAATCACTGCAGATGGTGACTGCAGCCATGAAATTAAAAGACGCTTACTCCTTGGAAGGAAAGTTATGACTAACCTAGATAGCATATTCAAAAGCAGAGACATTACTTTGCCAACAAAGGTCCGTCTAGTCAAGGCTATGGTTTTTCCTGTGGTCATGTATGGATGTGAGAGTTGGACTGTGAAGAAAGCTGAATGCCAAAGAATTGATGCTTCTGAACTGTGATGTTGGAGAAGACTCTTGGGAGTCCCTTGGACTTCAAGGAGATCCAACTAGTCCATTCTAAAGGAGATCAGTCCTGGGTGTTCTTTGGAAGGAACAATGCTAAAGCTGAAACTCCAATACTTTGGCCACCTCATGTGAAGAGTTGACTCATTGGAAAAGACTCTGATGCTGGGAGGGATTGGGGGCAGGAGAAGGGGACGACAGAGGATGAGATGGCTGGATGGCATCATCGACTCAATGGACACAAGTTTGAGTGAACTCTGGGAGTTGGTGATGGACAGGGAGGCCTGGCGTGCTGCAATTCATGGGGTCACAAGGAGTCTGACAAGACTGAGTGACTGAAATTAACTGAACTGAACTCAAAAGATCATGACAGGATAATACAGGTTGTTAACACTAAGTAGTTCAGAAGTAGATTTTTCATATATTTTTCCTTTCTTTAAAAAACCTGCTTTGTAAAATCAAACTTAGGTGAGCAAACTCTAATAAGATTCTTTTCATTTTCCCCATATGTATTATAGGATTAGTGCCTTGGCAATTTCTTGAAAATGAGAGCTCAACACAACACAAAGAACACAATTACAGATGCTTAGAATAAAAAGAAAGAAAAGAAAAGGAGAAAGAGAAAAAGTGAACCAATCTTTTGTTAATGTTCTAGGTTCTTAAAATCTATTAAACTTATGAATGGTTTGTATACTAATTAAACATTTAGACTTCGAGGCACCAAATTCCCAACCCTGACTTAAAAGAACTGGACTTCTAAGGTAAGGACCGCTGAAAGAAAAATAAGGAGCCCTAAAGCGATTCTCGTATGGATGGCTCTCGGGCTGCATTTTGAGATTCATTACTCTAAAGAGTAAACGTTGGAGAAAAATATCAGAGTGCTTCTGCCTAATTTTTTTTGCCATATTCTTCTCAGAAAAAAAAGAGAGAGAGAGAAACCAAAATTAACAATTAACTCTGGTGGGTCTAGTGGTTACAAATCCACCTGCCAATGCAGGTGACATGGTTTCAGTTCTTGATCTGGGAAGATTCCACATGCTGTGGAGCAACTAAGCCTGTGGACCACAACTATTGAGCCCATGAGCCCTAGAGCCTGTGCTCCACAACAAAGAGAACCCACCACAAGGAGAAGCCTGCTCACCGCAACTACAGAGCAGCCCCCGCTAACCACAATTAGATAAAGCCCTCATGCAGCAACAAAGACCCTGTGCAGCCAAAATTAATAGTTTTTTTTTAATAAATACTTGCAGGATTTTATTCTTGAACTTCTTATTAATTTCTGTGGACTCTTGTTCCTTAACTGATTTTCGACTACATTTCTCAGGCAGTACAAAAACAGTACTTTCTATTTCACTATAATATACTATACAGAGTAAGAAACACAGAATTTGGCTACTAACTTCACAATCTATTTAGATTAATCTATTAAATCTAGATAAACTAACAATTTAATAGAAAAAGATTAATTTGAGACGTTTAATACAGGCTCTGAGAAGGAATCTAATTTGTGTATTAATTTAATTATTTCAGGTAAACAAAGCGCTATATTTAAGTCAATATAGACAAAACTTAACTGTCTTTAACAACTGGAGGAATAAATTAACTTACATCACTAAAATTTACATTTGTAATGAACAGAGAAATAAAAGAGTGCATTAAAGAAAAAAGGTATGAAAAATACAAAATTATCCATGTTCTATAATAATGCTGTGAATATTCTGATCACAGATGTAAATAATAGGTTCTTTCAAAAGTATATGAAAACAAAGACTAAGAAACAAAGGACAGACAGTGAATATTTACACTCGGCAAACTGATTATTGCCAATAATGATCACAAATCAACTCAGCTAGATACTTGATAAAAGAAAAATTAGTAAGTCCTTTGCCGGGGTAATGTAAATAATTACAGCATGGTGTTTTGTATCCTTTTTTATGTGGCAAGACTATAATTAATTTGAAGACAAAACATCAGAGTAAAGAACAAAGAACCTGATGTTGAAGTTCAGATAGTATATTAATATTTTCTTCAATTATATAATGGCACAGAAATCATGCTGGAAGTGAAGTAAATAAATAAGGTCACCACTTATTTCTGAGAAGAAGAAAACTACTTTTGTTTTCAAATAAGAAATTAATGTAAATCAATCAAAAGTTTCAGACAAAATTTTTACAAGGTTATTAGAATGCCTTCAGTTGAACAACTACTTGTATTTTATCTGTCAATTCTTGTGTTGACACATAACAATCACTTTACAACCATTAGATTGAACCTGAAATTTCAACCCAGGAATTTTTGAAGTAATTTAAGCAATATCAGATTCACTACTCAGATTCAGAGCTGTCAGTTCAGTCGCTCAGTTGTGTCCGACTCTTTGCGACCCCATGAATCGCAGCACGCCCAGGCCTCCCTGTCCATAACCAACTCCCAGAGTTCACTCAAATTCAAGTCCATCGAGTTGGTGATGCTTAAAAATGGGTCTTTACATGTATTACAAAGGAAGTACACAGGAAGTCGTCATAAGATAAGATTTCACTCATTGGAAAAGACTGATGCTGGGAAAGATTGAGGTCAGGAGAAGGGGGCAACAGAGGATGAGATGATTGGATGGAATCACTAACTCAATGGACATGAGTTTGAGCAAACTCTGGGAGACAGTGAAGGACAGGGAAGCCTGGTGTGCTGCATTTCACGGGGTCACAAAGAGTTGGACATGACTTAGCAACTGAGCAACAACAACAAATAGGAAGGCTTTCTAAGATATATTTTTTAATTTTTTAAAGAAAAGTAAGAATAATAAGTGGTTACATAAAATGAAAAGAAAACAAAATGCTAAACACATCTTCTACCAGTTGCCAAAATGCCACTAATGACTGACGACAGAGCCCTAAGGAGTGAGGTAGATAGCTTTCAAAGGTTAAAAAATAAAGGATGATCACAAAAGCCTGAGGTTAGGCATTATTTGCTGGAAAGGAAACAAGAATATGAATCATATAAGGCTGCAAAAATCAATCTGTCATTCTAAGAAAAAGACACAGGATGTTACCAAAAATAAAAATTACAGTTTAAAGTGACTTAGGCAGTAAAGAAAAACTCAGGACTCTTAAGGAATAAGACAGAGAAAATGATGAATGTTTTGGAAACATTAAATACTAAAAAATTAATTTTAGTATGTTTAGAGAATCTTTAAAGAGATGATTTGGGGGGCTAAAAATCAACCACATTAAGGCAAGATTTCCTCGGTTCAAACCAGTTTTCTCCACTAGAGTAGAATCTGTATAAGTTGTTTCAGTGTTAGAGTTACAGATGGTTTCTCCTACAATGCAGTGTCACATGAACCCCAGGGAAGTATCACAGTAAGGTGAAATATTTTTGATTTCTGACATTTTTATTAGGTAGGGATGCACCTTGTTTTCCCAATATAATTAAATGTATTATCGGATAACTTCACTCTTCGTTCTCTTCTGTCTTCTATTAGAACTAATAATGGCTCCAAATTTCTTAAATGAATCTATGTATAGAATATGCTCAAGAGTGCACAGCCTGTCAATTATTACTTAAGGAATTCAATTTTAATCCATAAAAAGAAATATGTCAAAATTATGATAAGGCATCATATCCTAGTCACAGTCCTCATTTATTAAATATTATTCATGTCAAAATAAAAAATTGACTCTGGTTTTATAGAATCAGTTGACTAGAGAAAATGTAATATATCTGAATTTCAGAAATTTTTAGGAAATGTTATCTAAGAAAATCTTCCTAAGACACAAAGTCAAATTGGCTTTAGAATCAAAATAAATCCTACTTGCAAAGTACTAATAACTGTAACAATAAAAAATAAATAATAAAAGTTAATCTTAAAATATTGATTTATTTTTAATTGAAGGAAAATCGCTTCACAGTATTGTATTTGTTTCTATCAAACATCAATATGATCAGCCAAAAGTGAATTCATATGGTGAAGTTACATATGTTAAGGAAAATTAAAATACAATGAAAATGTTGGAATAAAAAATATAATACAGGAGTTCCCTGGTGGCTCAGTGGTGAAGAATGCACCTGCCGATGCAGGAGACATAAGTTTGATCCCTGGTCCAGGAAGATCCCACAAGCCATAGAGCAACTAAGCCCATGTGCCAGAACTACTGAGCTTGTGCTCTAGAGCCCAGGAGCCCCAACTACTGAGGCCATGTTCAGCAACTACTGAAGCCCATGCACCCTAGAGCCTGTGCTCCGCAACAAGAGAAGCCACCACAATGAGTAGCCAGAGCATCACAACCAGAGAGTAGCCCCCACTTGCCACCACTAGAGAAAGCCCATGTATAGCAACAGCAACCAAGCACAGTAAAAAACAAAGAAAAAATTTTTTAAGAAATATCAATAACCTCAGATATACAGATGACACCACCCTTATGGCAGAAAGTGAAGACGAACTAAAAAGCCTCTTGATGAAAGTAAAAGAAGAGAGTGAAAAAGTTGGCTTAAAGCTCAACGTTCAGAAAATGAAGATCATGCCTTCCGGTCCCATCACTTCATGGAAAATAGATGCGGAAACAGTGGAAACAGTGACAGACTTTATGTTTTTGGGCTCCAAAATCACTACAGATGGTGACTGCAGCCATGAAATTAAAAGATGCTTACTCCTTGGAAGGAAAGTTATGACCAATCTAGATAGCATATTCAAAAGCAGAGACATTACTTTACCGACTAAGGTCCTTCTAGTCAAGGCTATGGTTTTTCCAGTGGTCATGTATGGATGTGAGAGTTGGACTGTGAAGAAGGCTGAGCGCCGAAGAATTGATGCCTTTGAACTGTGGTGTTGGAGAAGACTCTTGAGAGTCCCTTGGACTGCAAGGAGATACAACCAGTCCATTCTGAAGGAGATCAGCCCTGGGGTTTCTTTGGAAGGAATGATGCTAAAGCTGAAACTCCAGTACATTGCCCACCTCATGCGAAGAGTTGACTCACTGGAAAAGACTCTGATGCTGGGAGGGATTGGGGGCAGGAGAAGAAGGGGAAGACAGAGGATGAGATGGCTGGATGGCATCACTGACTCGATGGATGCAAGTCTGAGTGAACTCTGAGAGTTGGTGATGGACAGGGAGGCCTGGCGTGCTGCGATTCATAGGGTCGCAAAGAGTCGGACACGACTGAGCGACTGAACTGAACTGAATACATGTTAGGAATTAATGGTAGAATTTTTAAAGTAAGATAAACTCAATTGATAAATTGATATATTATGAAATAACCTAAAATATAAGGATCCCTGGTAGCTCAGATGGTAAAAAATCTGCCTGCAATGCAGGAGACGTGGGTTCGATCCCTGGGTTAGAAAGATCCCCTGGAGAAGGAAATGGCAACCCACCCCAGTATTCTTGCCTGGAGAATTCCATGGACAGAGGAGCCTGGTAGCTACAGTCCATGGGATCGCAAAGAGTCAGACACAACTGAGTGACTAACCTAACCTAAAATATGGACTTTAAATAAAAGTATACTGAAAAGTGATGGAATAACATAATATTGCTTCATCTATCTATTCTAATGTTATTTGTCATTAATACCCTCAGTACTAATATTAACAAAATATATAAAGAATCATTTCATTTTACATGTAAACTCACATAGGACAGGAAAGAAAAAGGTCTTGGAGAAGCAAAAAAGAAGAGTAAGAAGGAGACACATAACTTAGAACTGTGTAAGAGATTTAAGTAAAGGGCCTAACTTGTCTCAGTAGTTGATAATCTTGAGTAACTGAAAGCAGGTTAAACTATGATTAGTGGCTCAGACAGTAGATTCTGCCCACAACGTGGGAGACCCACGTTCGATCCCTAGGTCAGGAAGATCCTCTGGAGAAGGGAATGGCTACCCACTCCAGTATTCCTGCCTGGAGAATTCCATGGACAGAGGAGACTGGCAAGTTACAGTCCACGGGGCCCAAACAGTTGGACACAACTGAGAGAGTAACAGTTTCATGCTTAGTGTACAAAGTTTAAAGAAGCAGGAATATATAGAAAAATTTTGAAAAGAAAAACTTTCTTTCAAATGTTATGACAAAAATAAAATTGAATGCCTCACTGTCCTAAAAACTTTTACTCTGAAAATATGTCATTTAAGCTTAAATACATAAAATTTTAAATAGCAGGAAAATAATATCATTATTAAAAATATATTGTAGCAAATTCCCTGGTGGTCTGGTGGTTTAAGACCCAGTGCTTTCACTGCTGTGGCCCAAGTTCAATCTCTGGTTGGAGAACTAAGATCCCACAAGCCACATGCCATGGCCAAAAATATGCATATATGATATAATTTATAGTAATATGTTATTAATATATTATATATAAACTTGTAACATCATATATTAATAATATAATTAGTGACATATTTATAATATATATTTTATAGTATATACTATGCATCAATATATAATACTAAAATATTATATATTAAAATAAAATTTATATTATATTTTATATATTTAATATGCTTTATAATATATATAATGCCCTAAGTTTATTTAATTTTTCCTGGTGGTTCAGACAGTAAAGAATCTGCCTGTAATGCAGGAGACCTGAGTTCAATCCATGGATGGGAAAGATCCCCTGAAGAAGGGAATGGTTACCCACTCTAGTATTCTTTTCTGGAGAGTTCATGGACAGAGGAGCCTGGTGAATTACAGTCCATGGGGTTGCAAAGAGTCAGACATGAACTAAGTGACTAACATTTTCTTTCACTTTATTTACAAACATATCTGGTATGCTGAGTTTAAGATAGATCTTTTTTCAAAACGACTGCACTTCTTCATATGTGTTTCATGGATTATTTTTCAAGCAGTTGGTGTCTCACTACAAAGAAAGGTGCAGCAAATCCAGATTCAAAGTACAAAGGAATCGTAACTAGTAACTACCGCTTGTTTTCCACTAAAAATAGTAAACGCTTATCTTGGCCCTCCTCACGGTAGTTTCTACAGATCACAAGCGTTGTGAACCTCCCAACACAGCACTGTCAGAAGCTCTGTGAAAGGCACAGACGCTGAAGGTGGAAGAAATGGCGGCAGCACTCCAAGCCTTCCTTTCCTCACAGCCTTGTTCCCTGGTGTCTAGTTTAACTTTCTGAACTAACTTTATAGCTTGAGAGAAGGAGAATGTGATTAAAACTTGCAGAAAATGCCAGAGTGAATCATTCTATTGAACACTTGTGGATCACCTATGAGTAAACTTAGATAAAGGTTAAGAAACATACACATTTCATATCACCAATACAGAACAAGAAGATGCTAAGAATAGAGAAAAGCAGTTTTTAAACTTTTAAAAAAAGCAATGTAAGCCATTTTCAAATAAAACATTACATAGAAAATCAACATCGATCAAGTAGAAAAAGTGAGGTAATTGTAGCTGAAGTAAGGTAGAAACTTTGTAGCATCATACCCCCAAGTTTCCTCAGTTCTGTGAAATACAACTCACAATCCATGGAAGGTCAATAAACTTGACGATTTTCTTTTTCCTGTTTTAATACTGGTTTTATACTTAACTCTTCTATAAGATCCACCTTTTCAATCTACCTCCTTCACAAAGCATTCTGACTTCCTCAAACTGGAATTAATGCTTCCTTCCACAAAAGTACCCAGAAGTTACACTGTAAACTTAATTTCTAACATTCCCAGTATCCTACATTTTATATGTATCACATAGAGACACATACCGGACACTCATTTCCTGATTGAAAGCTTCTCTGAGAGTGGACGTGTTTTAATTTACATTCATAATAACCTGTCAAACAGAAGACCCTCAATAATAGATAGGAGTAAAAGGTAGGTTAATCAATGGCTAGAGGAACAAATGGTTTAAAATGTTTTAATGTAAAGAAATAAGACTTGGATTGATAACAGTCCCTAACTGCTATCTACCATAGGGCTGTAGCATTTATGTATATTCAGAATTGTCTAGTTCTCGATGCAGATGTGGCCCCTTTCAGCTGTTCAAGAGATGTGGACACTTAAGTCTATTACTTAAAAAAAAAAAAAAAAAAAGGTAGATTATGGGATGATAATTAACTTTAACCTCCTCTCCAGATTTTAAATAATTTCTATCCCATTAAAAACATTTCATTTAATAAAAACTGGAAAGGTAGGAATGTTTGTAGCATACTCCTCACAATGGACTTGGGAGGATTAATGTGTAATAACAGTGTCTCAGGGTGAGATAATGGCATTAGTGCTTTGTGCCTTTCAGTGCTTGATATTCCCGGAAGCTGCCTGTGTCTAACTCTATCTGGGTTCGGTTTAACCTACCACTGCTGTCACCTCTGCATTTCACTTTGAATCCTATCCAAGACTACCAAGAGAACACTGTAATAACCCAGCTGTGCAAAACAGCAGGAACCCTCAACAAAATTATATCCCCTCTCAAAGAAGTCAGGGTGAACTTCTTAAAGACTGACAATGCAATCAGTTGCATTCATACATTTCAAGTGTTCAAGGAAAAAACAATTTCAGATGAACTGCAGAAGAACAAGACAACCCCTTGCTGGACATTTTTTTAGTTGATTTTTTTTTTTTTTTTTTGCCACACCACGTGGCATGTGGGATCGTAGTTCCTCGACTAGGGATCAAACATGTGATCGCTGCATTGGAAGCACAGAGTCTTAACCACTAAACCTCCAGGGAAGTTCCTGTGCTAGTCGTTTTAATAGAATTTTAAAACACTTAAAGGAATATTTTCTCCATTAACTCTATGCAAAGAATAACTGGAGGTGGGTAGTAGTGAATTGTGGACCTAATTTAATGTACTGGTGACTACAGACAAGACACCCCTCTTATTCAGACAAAGAGATGTTTATCTGAGATGAGCCCAGAAGGTCTCAAGTCAACAACAACAATTAATGATACAAAAGTTCTGTTTTCTCTCTTCTTCACTCATTCAGAAGGCATTAACTGGAACTCTACTATTCCCTAGACACTGCTAGGTACACATGGTTTGAATCCTAGGAGTTCCAATATTTGGGAGAGAACCAGATAATATGGTGTAACATGATTCAAACTAAAGTAGAAGTAAGGGGACTTTCTTGATGGTCTAGGGGCTAAGACTCTGAGCTCCCAATGCAGGAGGCTGGGGTTTGATCCCTGGTTGGGGAACTACATTCCACATGCCACAAATAAGAATTTGCATGTCCCAACTAAAAGATCCCACATGCCACAACTAAGACCCAGCACAGTCAAATAAATAAATAAATAATAAAAATAAAATAAAATTTAAAAATAAACAGAGTAGAAGTGAGAGCCATAGGAACCAAGAGGCTCAAAGACTGGTGGTACATACGCTGAAACGAGAAAGTGATATCTGAAGAGATTCTGAATTAGGTTTTTGTTAGGTGAACTTGGGGAAAGAAGAGGACACAAAAGGAAAGGAATTAATCAGAAAAAGAACAGCATATATAGAGATAACAAAGTGTAAAAAGTCATAGTGTTTGGGCATTGAAAAGGGGAAAGGACTATCTGAGATAGATTATATCTGTTCCTTCCGTAACTAATTTCATGAGACAAGTATTATCTCCAACTGTACCCAAAGAAACTGAGGCTCAGAGAGGTTAACTGTCTTAATACAACCCTGGTAACAAGTGGTAGATTTTATAAAAGGTAGGGAGTTAGAAGTATCACCATAATTTATGCCAGAGAAGGGCAGAAGAGAAAGGAAGACACGGGTAGCAATTACACTGTGAAGTGCTTTATTCTATAGGCAACAGGAGGAAATCGAGAATTTGAGGAATATAACTCTAGCAGCAAAGAGTAGCTATTTTCATTTGACTCAGCTTTGACCTTTGTAAAACAAAGGGAACACTTCCTAACTTATTCTACAAGGTCAGCTTTATCTGAAACCAAAAACAATGATATTAAATTAAACACACACACACACACACACACACAACAGATCAATACACTGTAGGTACACAGATGTAAAAATCCTCAACAAAATATTAGCAAGTCAACTTGAAGAATGTTTAAAAAAGAATTATACACCATGACCAAGTAGAATTTATCCTTCATATACAAGACTGGTTCAGCACTTAAGAAACAGACTTTTTATCAACTGATGCAAAACATGCAGTTGATAAAAATCAAATCCCAATCATGACAAAAGCTCTCAGAAAACTCGGAAGCCAAGGGAATATCCTCCACTTAATTCTTTTAGTTATAAAGAGCTATCTACAAAATACCTACAACAAATATCATATGTAATGGTAAGAAAACTAGACATTTTCTTCTTTAGGCTGAGAACAAGACAAGGATGTCCTGCCTTACCTCCTATTCAACACTGTGCTAGAAGAAATAGGTAGTACAAAGATAAGAAAAGGATATAAAAGGTATATAGATTGTAGATATGATATTATATATATAGAAAACTCAAAAGACTCCATGAAAAACTATGAGTGTTAATAAACACACCCAGTTAAGTTACAGAATACAAAATCAATACACAAAAATTTGTTGCATTTCTATTACACTAACAACAAATTACTAGAGAGAGAGAGATAATGGGGGAAAAACCGCTAATGACATCAAAATGAATAAAATACATTGAAATAAATTTAACCATGGAGGTGAAAGACCTTTACTCTGAAAATTACTAGGACACTGATGGAAAAATAGAAGACACCAAAAAGAGGAAAGATATTTCATGCTCAAGGAGTAGAAAATTTAATATTGTTAAAATGTCCATATTATCCAAAGCAATTTAAGATTCAGTACAATCCTTATCAAAAATAGAAAAAAAAATAGAAAATTTTTCAAAAACTAGAAAAAATTCACAAAAATTGTAAAATTTGTATAAAACCACAAAAGACTCTGAAAACCAGTGAAAATCATGAGAAAAAACAAAGCTGTGGCATCATGCTCCCTGATTTTGATGGCATCTAGTCCCATTATTTCCTGGCAAATAGATGGGGCAAAAGTGGAATCAGTGACAGACTTTACTTTCGTAAGCTCCAAAATCACCATGGATGGTGACCATAGCCACAAAACTAAAAGACGCTTATTCCTTGGAAGAAAAGCTATGACAAAACTAGACAGAATATTAAAAAGCAGAGACATCACTTTGCTGACAAAGGTCCCTATCATCAAAGCTATAGATTTTCCAGTAGTCATGGGTGGATATGAGAGTTGGTCCATAAAGAAGGCTGAGCTACAAAGAATTGATCCTTAAGAATTGTGGTACTGGAGGAGACTCTTCAGAGTCACTTGGACTACAAGGAGCTCAAACCAGTCAATACTAAAGGAAATCAACCCTGAATATTCATCGCAAGGACTGATGCTAAAGCTAAAGCTCCAAATACTTTGGTCACATGATGAGTCAAGCCAACTCATTGGAAAATACTCTGATGCTGGCAAAGATTGATGACAAAAGGAGAAGGGGACTACAGAGGATGAGATGGTTGGATGGCATCACCAACTCAATGGACATGAATTTGAGCAGTGTCCAGAAGACAGTGAAGGACAGGGAGGCTTGGCATGTTGCAGTTCATGGGGCTGCAAAGAATGGGACAAGATTTAGTGACAAACAACAAAAAGTGATAGCAATCAAAGCAGTATCGTATTTGCATTAAAACAGACATATTGACCAATGGGACAGAATAGAGTCAAAAATAAACTCATGCCTATATGATCAACTAATTTATAATAACAAAACCAAGAATACAAGGAGGGGAAGGATAGTTCTTTCAATCAACAGTGTTGGAAAAAATGGACAGTTACTCACAAAAAATTAGTTTTGACCACTATCATACACTACACACCAAAGTTAAGTTAAAATGAATTAATGGTTTAAATGTAAGATTGGAAACCTTAAAACTCCTCGAAGAAAATGCAGGAGGATCAGTCTTGCCTATGATTTGGGATTTGACATCAAAAGCATAGGTAAAAAAAGCAAAAATAAACAAGTGGGATTACCTCAAACTAAAAAAACTTCTGCACAGCAAACAAAACCATCAACAAAATAAGAAAACAACCTATAGAATGGGAGAAAGGGCTTACAAATAACATATTTAATAAGAGGTTAATATCCAAAATATCCATGGGGGGTGGAGGAACCCACAAACAAAAACAAAAAGCCAATTAAAAATGGAACAAAAAACCAAGTAGATATTTATCCAAAGAAGACATACAGGTATGTGAAAAGATGCTCAATGTAACTAATCATCAGTTCAGTTCAGTTCAGTGGCTCAGTCGTGTCGGACTCTTTGCGACCCCATGAATCACAGCACGCCAGGCCTCCCTGTCCATCACCAACTCCTGGAGTTCACTCAGACTCATGTCCATCGAGTCAGTGATGCCATCCAGCCATCTCATCCTCTGTTGTCCCCTTCTCCTCCTGTCCCCAATCCCTCCCAGCATCAGAGTCTTTTCCAATGAGTCAACTCTTCACATGAGGTGGCCAAAGTACTGGAGTTTGAGCTTTAGCATCATTCCTTCCAAAGAAATCCCAGGGCTGATCTCCTTCAGAATGGACTGGTTGGATCTCCTTGCAGTCCAAGGGACTCTCAAGAGTCTTCTCCAACACCACAGTTCAAAAGCATCAATTCTGCAGCATTCAGCTTTCTTCACAGTCCAACTCTCACATCCATACATGACCACTGGAAAAAACATAGCCTTGACTAGACAGACCTTAGTCGGCAAAGTAATGTCTCTGCTCTTGAATATGCTATCTAGGTTAGTCATAACTTTTCTTCCAAGGAGTAAGCGTCTTTTAATTTCATGGCTGCAGTTACCATCTGCAGTGATTTTGGAGCCCCCAAAAATAAAGTCTGACACTGTTTCCACTGTTTCCTCATCTATTTCCCATGAAATGATGTGACTGGATGCCATGATCTTCGTTTTCTGAATGTTGAGCTTTAAGCCAACTTTTTCACTCTCCACTTTCACTTTCATCAAGAGGCTTTTTAGTTCCTCTTCACTTATCATCAGAGAAATGCAAATCAAACCCACAATGAGACAACACCTCTTACCTATTAGAGTGTGAGTTTATGTTCAGTCACTCAATCATGTCTGACTTTTTGCAACCCCATGGACTGCAGCTTGCCAGTATTCTCTGTCCATGGAATTTTCCAGGCAAGAATACCAGAGTAGATTGCCATTTCCTACTCCAACATATTAGAATAGGTATTATCAAAGTAAGAAATAACAAGTGTTGCTGAAGATATGGAGAAAAAGGAACACTCCTACACTGTTGGTGGGAATAAAAATTGGTACAGCCACTATACTGGGATGTTTCTCAAAAAATTAGAGGTAGAATTATCACATGATCTGGCAACTCTACTTCTGGGTATTCATTCAAAGAAAATGAGAACACTAATTCAAAACAATACATGTATTCCCATTTTCACTGCAGCATTATTTACAATAGGGAAGACATGCAAATAACTTGTGTATTCAGCCATTTGTCACAACCTGGATGGACCTTGCAGGCATTATGCTAAGTGAAATAAGTCAAAGAAAGAAAGACAAGTACTGTATAATTTCATTTATGTGTGGAATCAAACAAACAGAGTTCATAGATACAGAGGACAGACTGGTGGTTGCCAGAGGCACGGGGTTGGGATGGATGAAATGGGTAAAGAGAGTCCAAAGGTACAAACTTCAAGTTCTAAAATAAATAAGTCATGGGGATACAATGTATACCTTTATGTGATTATAATTAATAATACTGTATTGTATATCTGAAAGCTGCTAAAAGAGCAGATCTTAAAAGTTCTCATCACAAGGAGAAAAATTAACAACTGGATAGGAACTGATGCTAACTAGACTTATTGTGGTGATTGTTTTGCAATATATGCAAATGTCAAAACATTATGTTGCATACCTGAGACTAACTATAACAGTGTATGTCAACTGCTGCTGCTGCTGCTAAGTAGCTTCAGTCATGTCTGACTCTGTGCGACCCCACAGACGGCAGCCCACCAGGCTTCCCCATCCCTGGGATTCTCCAGGCAAGAACACTGGAGTGGGTTGCCATTTCCTTCTCCAGTGAATGAAAGTGAAAATGAAAGTGAAGTCGTTCAGTTGTGTCCAACTCTAGCAACACCATGGACTGCAGCCTACCAGGCTCCTCCGTCCATGGGATTTTCCAGCAAAAGTACTGGAGTGGGGTACCACTGCCTTCTCCAATATGTCAACTAGACCTCACTAAAAAAACAAAAAACTTACTAATGAGCAAAAAAAATCAAAGAATTCCTAAATAAATGGAGAGAGACTCTGTGTTCCTCTGTAACAGAAAGGAAAGGGGCACGAAACAACTTTTGAAAGAATAACAAAGCCGAAGGACATAACATAAACCGATTAGAATCAAATGGGCCCAAGATGGCAGACAAGTCCACTCTGACTTCCCTTGTGGCTCAGACGGTAGAGTGTCTGCCTACAATGCAGGAGACCAGGGTTCGATCCCTGGCTTGGGAAGATCCTCTGGAGAAGGAAATGGCAACCCACTCCAGTACTCTTGCCTGGAAATTCCCCTGGATGTAGGAGCGTGGTAGGCTACAGTCCATTCGGTCACAAAGAGTTGGACACGACTGAGAGACTTCACTTCACTTGATCCTCAATCAGCAAGCTAAATGACACACCCAGAGGTGCCATGACAGATTGTTCAAAGGATTTGTTAACAAAATAAGCCACTCGTTATATACAAATAAACAATACAGATATTTATTAGAGAATTATCTAGCTTACTTTTAATACACTAGCATTAAAAGAAAAGAGAAATCGGAGGAGCAGAGGACACATCACTAAATTGGGTTCTGACTAACATCCAGATTTAAACAGAGGTGGGAAGTTCCAAGTCATAGCACATCTGGAGTCCCAACCGGGAAAGGGTCCCAGGCAGCACGTCCAATCTGTGGGTGAGACTTCAAAAATTGCAGTTTGGGGATCCTGCTTATAATTCCAGGACAGACGCAAACTGATATTATCATCAATCTGTGACCAAATTGCAGCCTGGTTTTATGTTGTTTGTCTTCCCTTGTAAAACTTGGAATGTTGCTAGGGTTTGGTTGGTCAGGCCCCTCAAGGGGCTCAAAAATCTCAAGATTCCTTCCTGATCTTATCTATGGTGCTGCAAGTCTTACACTAACAGCAGGCAGTCACTCATAGTCACTCCCAGGAAGGGCAGTGTCCAGGCAGGTTAGAAGCAAGGTCAGAGATTGCTCTGCTTTGTCTCTGAAGCATAAAAAGACTATTTATTTAATTTCCCCAACACAGTTCCAGTCAGTGTCCCACTCTTTGCAACAAGAGCTTGCTCAAACTCACCTCCATTGAGTTGGTTATGCCATCCAACCATCTCATCCCCTGTTGCCTCTTCTCCTCCTGCCTTCATTCTTTCCCAGCATCAGGGTCTTTTCTAAAGAGTCAGTTCTTCACATCAGATGGCCAAAGTACTGGAGTTTCAGCTTCAGCATCAGTCCTTCCAATGAATATTCAGGACTGACTTGCTTTAGAATTGAGCAGTTTGATCTCCTTGCAGTTCAAGGGACTCTCGAGTCTTCTCCAACAACATAGTTCAAAAGCATCAATTCTTCAGCGCTCAGCTTTTTTTTATGGTACAACTTTCATATCTATACATGACTACTGGAGAAACCATAGCTTTGCCTAGATGGACCTTTGTCGGCAAAGTAATGTCTCTGCTTTTTAATATGCAGTCTAGGTTTGTCATAGCTTTGTCATAGCTTTTCTTCCAAGGAGCAAGCTTCTTTTAATTTCATGGTTGCAGTCACCATCTGCAGTGAATTTGGAGCCCAAGAAAATAAAGTCTGTCACTGTTTCCATTGTTTCCCCATCTATTTGCCATGAAGTGATGGGACCAGATGCCGTCATCTTCACTTTTTGAATGTTGACTTTTAAGCCAGCTCTTTCACTCTCCTCTTTCACTTTCATCAAGTAGCTCTTTAGTTCCTCTTGCTTTCTACCATAAGGGTGTCGTCATCTGCATATCTGAGGTTGCTGACATTTCTCCTGGCAATCTTGATTCCAGTTGTGCTTCATCCATTCCAGGATTTCACAAGGGCTTCCCTTGTGGCTCAGCTGGTAGAGTCCACCTGCAGGGCGGGAGACCTGGGTTCAGTCCCTGGGTTGGGAAGATTCCCTGGAGAAGGGAAAGGCTAACCACTCTAGTATTCTGGCCTAGAGAATTCCATGGACTGTATAGTTCATGGGGTTGCAAAGAGTCAGACACGACTGATACACAGCCTTGACGTACTCCTTTCCCAATGTGGAACCAGTCAGTTGTTACATATCCGGTTCTAACTGTTGTTTCTGGACCTGCAAATAGATTTCTCAGGAGGCAGGTAAGGTGGTCTGGTATTCCCATCTCTTGAAGAATTTTCCACAGTTGACTGTGATCCACACAGTCAAAGGCTTTAGTGTAGTCAATAAAGCAGCAGCAGATGCTTTTCTGGAATTCTCTTGCTTTTTTGAATATCCAACAGAGGTTGGCAATTTGATCTCTGGTTCCTCTGCCTTTTCTGAATCCAGCTTGAACATCTGGAAGTTCTTGGTTCACATACTGTTGAAGCTGGCTTGGAGAATTTTGAGCACTACTTTTCTAGCGTGTGAGATGAGTGCAATGTGCGGTAGTTTGAACATTCTTTGGCATTGCCTTTCTTTGGGATTGGAATGAAAACTGACCTTTTCCAGTCCTGTGGCCACTGCTGAGTTTTCCAAATTTGCTGGCATATTGAGTGCAGCACTTTCACAGCATCATCTTTTAGGATTTAAAATAGCTCAATTGGAATTCCATCACCTCCACTAGCTTTCTTCATAGTGATGCTTCCTAAGACCCACTTGACGTCGCATTCCAGGATATCTGGCTCTAGGTGAGTGATCACACCATCATGGTTATCTGGGTCATGAAGATCTTTTTTGTATAGTTCTGTGTATTGTTGCCACCTCTTCTTAATATCTTCTGCTTCTCTTAGGTCTATACCGTTTTGCCTTATTTGTGCCCATCTTTGCATGAAATGTTTCCTTGGTACCTCTAATTTTTTGAAGCAATCTCTAGTCTTTCCCATTTTATCATTTTCCTCTATTCCTTTACATTGATCACTTAAGGAAGGCTTTCTTATCTTTCCTTGCTTTTTTTTTTGGAACTCTGCATTCAGATGGGTATATCTCTCTTTTTCTCCTTTGCTTTTTTGCTTCTCTTCTTTTCTCAGCTATTTGTAAGGCCTCCTCAGACAACCTTTTTGCATTTTGCCTTTTTGCACTTCTTTTTCTTCATGATGGTTTTGGTTAATGCCTCCTCTACAATGTTACAAACCTCTGTCCATAGTTCTTCAGGCATTCTGTATACCAGATCTAGTCCCTTAAATCTATTTCTCATGTCCACTGTATAATTGTAAGGGATTTGATTTAGGTTATACCTGAATGGTCTAGTGGTTTTCCATAATTTCTTCAATTTAAGGCTGAATTTGGCAATAAGAGTTCATGATCTGAGGCACAGTCAGTTGCTGGTCTTATTTTTGGCAACTGTATAGAGTTTTACCATCTTTGGCTGCAAAGAATATAATCAGGTTGATTTTGGTATTGACCATCTGGTGATGTCCATGTGTAGGGTCATCTTTTGTGTTGTTGGAAGAGGGTGTTTGCTATGACCAGTGTATTCTCTTGGCAAAATTCTGTTATCCTTTGTCCTGCTTCATTTTATACTCCAAGGTCAAACTTGCCTGTTACTCCAGATATCTCTTGACTTTCTACTTTGGCATTGGTCCCCTATGATGAAAAGGACATCTTTAGGGGTGTTAGTTCTAGAAGGTCTTGTAGGTCTTCATAGAACTGTTCAACTTCAGCTTCTTTGGCATTAGTGGTTGGGACCTAGACTTGGATTGCTATGATACTGAATGGTTTGCCTTGGAAATGAAACAGAGATTACTGTTATTTTTGAGATTGCACCCATGTATTGCATCTCTGATTCTTTTTTTTTTTTTTTTTTTACCTATGAGGGCTACTCCATTTCTTCTAAAGGATTCTTGCCCACTGTAGTAGATATAATGGTCATCTGAATTAAATTTGCCCATTCTAGTCCATTTTAGTTCACTGATTCTTAAAACGTCGATGTTCACTCTTGCCATCTCCTATTTGACCACTTCCAATTTACCTTGATCATGGATCTAACATTCCAGGTTCCTATGCAATACTGTTCTTTACAGCCTCAAACTTTACTTCCATTACCAGTCACATCTACAACTGGGTGTCGTTTTTGCTTTGGCTCAGCCTCTTCATTCTTTTGGGAGCTATTCCTCCATTCTTTTTCTCTATTTCTCCATTCTTCTCCAGTGGCATATTGGGAACCTACTGACCTGGGGAGTTTATCTTTCAGTGTCCTATCTTTTGGTCTTCTCAAACTGTTCATGGGGTTCTTAAGGCAAGAGTACTGACATGGTTTGCCATTCCCTTCTCCAGTGGACCATTTGTCAGAACATCTACCATGATCCCTCCATCTTGGGTGACCCTACATAGCATGGCTCATAGCTGCACTGAGTTAGACAAGTCTGTGATTCATGTGATCAGTTTGGTTAGTTTTCTGTAATTATGGTTTTCATTCTGTCTGCCCTCTGATGGATAAGCATAAGAAGCTTGTGGAAGCTTCCTGATGGGAGGCACTGACTGTGGGGGAATCTGGGTCTTGCTCTGATGGGAAGGGCTATGCTCACTAAAGCTTTGATCCAAGTTTCTGTTCATGGTTGGGGCTGTGTTCTCTCCCTGCAGTTTGGCCTGAGACTAAACTATTCTAGGGGTAATGGTGGTAATGAGGACCTCCTTCAAAAGGACTTATGCTAGCATGCCAGGGGCTCACAGGCACTGTCAGTTCCAAGACACTGTCAAAATACCAAGGAGTGGGTGGTGGCCCAATTCCTGGAAATCTCCACCCTTTCCAAAATTAGTTGGAATAATCCTCCCACTCATTAGCATATGAAATTACCGAGCCTATAAAAACTAACCATGCCACATTTCCTGGCCACACTTGCCCTCTGTGACGGTCCACACTCTGTCTGTAGAATGTGCTTCTCTCTGAATCTGAATAAATCCATTTCTTACATGTCACTTTGTCTCTCACTGAATTCTTTCTGGGAAGAGACATCAAGAACCTGAGCTTCATTAGGCCCTAAAACCAGGTACTGTGGGTTTTGGCTGGGTTCAAGTCCCAGCCACATGGGTTCAAGTCCCAAGCAGGGTTTTGGCTGGGTTCAATCCCAGCCACATGGGTTCAAGTCCCAAGCAGGGTTTTGGTTGGGTTCGAGTCCCAGCCATGTGGGTTCAAGTTCCAAGCAGGGTTTTGGCCCAGGTTTGAGTCCCAGCACATGGGTTCAAGTCCCAATCTAAGGTAAACTGTTTCACATGGACTAAAGCCTCACCTTGTTAAGGTTTCTTCCCAACCTGGTCTATTAATATATAGATTTGTATATTCCACCCATCTTTATCTATAAATTCAATGCAATACCAATCAAAATCCCAGCAAGCTGTCTATGGAGACTGAGATACTGATTCTAAAATCTCAAGGATTATTATAAAGCTATAGTAATCAAGACAGTGTGGTATTGGCAAAAGAACAGACACAGGTCTTGGGAACAAAAGACAGAGCCCAGAAATAGACCCATACAAATAAATTCAACTGATCTCTGATAAAGAAGCAAAAGTAATTTTTTCAACAAATGGTGCTGGAACAACTGGACATCCATATGCAAAAAAAAAAAAAAAATTCAAGGCACTAACTTTATAAAATCACTGCAGATGGTGATTGCAGCCATGAAATTAAAAGACGCTTACTCCTTGGAAGGAAAGTTATGACCAACCTAGATAGCATATTAAAAAGCAGAGATATTACTTTGCCAACAAAGGTCAGTCTAGTCAAGGCTATGATTTCTCCAGTGGTCATGTATGGATGTGAGAGTTGGACTATGAAGAAAGCTGAGCAGCAAAGAATTGATGCTTTTGAAATGTGGTGTTGGAGAAGACTCTTGAGAGTCCCTTGGATTGCAAGGAGATCCAACCAGTCCATCCTAAAGGGATCAGTCCTGGGTGTTCACTGGAAGGACTGATGTTGAAGCTGAAACTCCAGTACTTTGGCCACCTCATGCGAAGAGTTGACTAATTGGAAAAGACCCTGATGCTGGGAAGGATTGGGGGCAGGAGGAGAAGGGGATGACAGAGGATGAGATGGCTGGATGGCATCACCAACTCGATGGACATGAGTTTGGGTAAACTCTGGGAGCTGATGATGGACAGGGAGGCCTGGTATGCTGCGATTCATGGGGTCACAAAGAGTTGGACACGACTGAGTGACTGAACTGAACTGAACTTTATACCCCAAATCAATCATAGACCAAAGTGTTCTGTAACACTATAAAACTTCTAGAAGGTAACATAGGAGAAAATCTAGGTGGCTTGGGTTTGGCAATGAAAAATAAGACCAAAAGAGCAATCAATGAAAGAAAAAGTTGATAGGTTGGATTTTATTAAAGGTAAAAACTTCTGCTCTGTGAAAGAAACTTTTAAAAGAATGAAAAGATAAGTCAAAGCATTGGAGAAAATACTTGCAAATCACATATCTGATAAAAGACTTGTACCTAAAATATACAAAGAACTCTTAGAACTCAATAGCAACAAAAAATAATCTAATTAAAACATGGGCAAAAGAACTGAACAAAGACCATGCCAAAGAAGATCCATAGATGACAAATAAACAAATGAAAGAACGCTCAAAATCTTCTGTTATCAGTGTACTGGAAATTAAAAGAACAATGAAATTCCACTATACCTAGTACAATGGCTAAAAAAATTTTTTTTAATCTTTTTTTCTAAAAGGACATTACCAACTGCTGGTGAAAATGCAGGGCAGGGGGAATTCTCACTCACAACTAGTGGGAATGCCAAATGGTACAGCCACATCTAAAGATAGTTTGACAGTTTTTGACAAAAGTGAACATATTCTCACCACACATTATGGGTTGAATTGTGTCTACTCGCCAAAAGATAGATTGAAGTCCTACTCAATCAGTATTTCAGGACATGACCTTTTTTGGATAAAGGGTTGTGCAGATGTAATTAGTGAAGAGGATGTCATATCACAGTAGGGTAATCCAATCTGACTAATGTTCTTACAAGCGGATTAGAGACAGACAGACAGAAGGGGAGAATGCCTCATGAAAAGGGTGGCAGGGACTGAAGTGACACACCTACAAGCCCAGAAATGCCAAAGACTGCCGACCTACACCTGGAGCCAGGAGAAAGCCTTCGAAGAGATTTTCCCTCAGAACCCTCAGAAGAAAATAAACTTCCTGACACCTTGATTTCAGACTTCCAGCCTCTAGAACTGAGAGAGGATAAATTTCTGTTGTTTTAAGCCACCAAGTTGGTGGTACTTTCTCATGGCACCCTTAGGAAACTAACACACCATATAATCTAGCAATTGCACGCCTAGATAGTTACTCAGCAGATTATACCCACACAAATACCTCTGTAACTGCCAAAACTGGATGCACATCCCTTCATCTTGGTGAGTGGAAAAACAAACCGTGGCACATCCATATCATGGAATTTTATTCAGTGATGAAAAGAAAAGCTATCAAGCCACAAAAAGACATGGGTTGAAACTTAAATGCATAAGGCTAAGTGAAAAAAGTCAGTCTGAAAAATCTACAAACTGTATACTGCCAATCGTATGACATTCTGGAAAAGGCAAAATGATAGCATCATTAAACACATCTTTGGTTGTTGGGGGTTTTGGCCTGAAGGGAATTAAGTAAGAAGCACAGGGGATTATTCAGAGCAGTAAAATTATTCTGTATTATACTGTAATGGTGCCTAAAAGACACTAAGTATTTGTGAAAATCCATAGAACATTATAATACATTACAAAAAGTAAACTTTGATATATATATAAATAATTAGAAAATAATTTAAGAGGTGAGAAGATCTCATGATGCAATGTAACGTGTGATACAATAATTGGAATGTATTATAAGTGTATGAAACAACTTCACTGGATCACAAAGAGAAATAATTCTGAAAATGAATGGAATCTGTAAAAATAAAGGTAAAAGGAACTGTACATAAGCACTGAACTCTAGTTAATAATTTTCTTTCCTGTGAGGGTACAGATTAATAATACTGAAACCACCATGCCTATATACTAGAAATGTATAATTAATTAAAGAGATATCAGATGGTGGGAGCTAGGATTCTCACTGATGGAGTGGGAAGTTACAGTTAAGCAAGGGAAAAAGATAGAATGATCTATGTGGTAAATGATTAGAGCTAGAGAAATCAAGAAGAACTCATGTTTAGCTTAAATACAGATACAGCTGGTTTCATAGATAAATATCTATAGATATGTACATATACACACATGGCTTAGAGGTTAAAGCATCTGCCTGCAATGCAGGCAACCCAGGTTCGATCCCTGGGTCTGGAAGATCCCCTGGAGAAGGACATGGCAACCCACTCCAGTATTCTTGCCTGGAGAACCCCATGGAGGGAGGAGCCTGGTGGGTTACAGCCCACAGGGTCGCAAAGAGTCAGACACTACTGAGCAACTTCACTTTCACTTCTGTCAGCTGACAGGATCTAGAAGAAATGACACCTCAGTAAAAATGAGTACACCTACCACCTAGATCCGATTCCAGTATCTTTCTCCAATAAGAAGAACCAGGATTTCATGGAGAAATGGCTGATTCAAGGACTGTGGTAGGAAATATACAAGAGAAGCCTGGAGCATCTTATAGTGCCAGAAAGTAAGAAAATGCTGAAAAAAAAATAACCCCAAAGAAAACAGAAAACCCCAAACAGAACAACCTATAGAGAAGCGGGCAAGTCATGGACACAGGAGTAAATTAAAAGACCTCCCAACGGCCAAAGCTGGGACCATTTGCGTAACAAAATTAAAAAGTACTGATAATAACCCAAAATATAAGATGAACGTCCATGAGTCCTACAGATATAAATACACAGTAAAGTAAGTGAGTGAAAGAATGAATTCCAAATAATTTATGTATTTGTTGTTGTTTAGTAGCTCAGCTATGTCCTACTCTTTTGCAACCTTGCAAAAGGTTCCTCTGTCCATGGGATATTCCAGGCAAGATTACTGGAGTTACTAGAGTAGTTTGCCATTTCCTTCTCCAGGGGGTCTTCCTGGATTTTCTCCAGGGACTGAACCTGCATCTCCTGTGCTGGCAGGCAGATTCCTTACCACTGAGCCACCAGGGCAGCCCAATTTATATATTTACTCTGCCTTTAAGAAGTAGAACATAAACCCCCATTCCTTAAGTATGGGCTACATACAGTTATTTTCTTTCAAAAAACATAGCATGGGAAGGAACAACAACAACAAAACCAGTAATTTTACAGGGTAAAAGCTTGACAAACATTACACCAAGCGAGGTAATCAAGGTTAACATCAATAGTGAAGTTAAATTGATATTATGTACCCTTGCTATTACATGGTGACAATGGCACTTTACCTCTGTGGTCTTTTTGTCAAAACACATTACCCCAGTCTGATCATGAGAAAAACATCAGACAACATATCCCAATTAAGAGACATTTTACCAAATGCTAAACAATTAATTCTCAAGACTGTAAAGGTCTTCAAAAACAAGGGAAGTCTGAGAAACTCACAACTAGGAGAAGCTATTGGTTAGTCATACGCATGTGAGAGTTGGACCATAAAGAAGGCTGTGCACCGAAGAACTGATGTTTAGAACTGCGGTGCTGGAAAAGACTCTTGAGGTCCCTTGGACTGGAAAGAGATCAAACCAGTCAATCCTAAAGGAAATCAACCCTGAATATTCATTGGGAGGATTGATGCTGAAGCTCCAATACTTTGGTCACCTATGTGAAGAGCCAACTCATTAGAAAAGACCCTGATGCTGAGGAAGATTGATGGCAAGAGTTAAAAGGGACAACAGAGGACAAGATGGTTGGATGAGCAAGCTCTGGGAGATGGTGAAGGACAGGGAAGCCTGGTGTGCTACAATCCATGGGGTCACAGAGTTGAACATGACTGAGCGACGGAACAACAACCACCTGTCATTTAAAACATATAATGGAGTTATATGTTATAAAACATGGATGGACTCCTGCAAAAGAAAAAGGACATCAGTAAAAACCGGAGGATGTCTAAAGTATGGCTTTTAGTTAACAGTATTAATATATGAACATTGGTTCATTAATTGAGACACATTACTATTAGTATAGTAAAGTAACTAATAATGGGGGACTGGCTTTGGGGCATAAGAGAATTTTCTGTACTATCTTCACAATAACTATAAAACTAAAAGTGTTACTGAACTTCCCTGGTGAGACAGTGGATAACAATCTACCTGCCATTGGAGGGGTCATGGGTTCTATCCTGGCCCAGGAAGATTCCACATGACATAGAGCAACTAAAGGCCGTTCACCACAACTACTGGTCCTGTGCTCTAGAACCCATGAGTCACAACTACTAAAGCCCCCGTGCCCTGGAGCCTGCACCCCACAAATACAGAGTCGACCCGCTGCCATTACTGAAGCCCAACGCCTAGAGCCTATGCTCCACAACGAGAAAAACGCCCACAATGAGAAGCCCATGCACTGCAACAAAGAGTAGCCCCTGCTCTGCACAACTAGAGAAAGGCTGCAAGCAGCAACGAAGACCCAGTGCAACCAAAAAATAAAAAAAAGACTTCTAAAATTTAAAAGTTATTTTTAAGAAAGGACATTCAAAAAATAGTAAAGCTGGCCTTAGAAATGAAGAACAAGCAGGCAAATGATACCGCTTTAGAGAACAGTCTCAACAGCACAAATGCTATCACTTATCATTCAGTTTCATCCATTTGAGCACTGTGTCTTACAGAGTCTTCTGTATTTAAGAATCCTTTCAAAACATGGAAAGTCTGGTGCCTGCAGACTTTGTATAGAACAGCAATAATGGACTTGGGAGCTGGATTATTTCAGATTCAATACCAGCTCCTAGCATGTCCCAGCTCCATTTACTAACATACCTGTGCTTCAGCTTTCTCATCTGAAAAATGATGGTGGTAGTAATAGTCATAACATTTTATTGGGTTGTCCAGAGATGAAATAAATGAATACATGTAAATCAATAGAACAGAACCTGGCACATATGTGTTAATTAAGTATTAAGTTTTTAATCAGTCTATTCACTCAACAAAAATGGACCACCACCCCAAAGGGGTTATGTTTTTGCTTATGAGAAACAGTAAAAGCTCAGAGGGGATTCAATTCCACCAGGGTCTGGTAAAGAGAAAGAAGGATTTGTAGAAGCAAATGGAATAAAAATTATCATCTCAGCTCTCTTTGTCAAACCAAGGTTGGCTTATATAAAAGGAAAACTAAAATTCTTCACGTCCGGTTTAATGTCTTAGTCCTCAAACCTAAAATGTTGGCAGAGTCTATATCACAGTATCAATTTTAAGGTATTCTGCTCAGAAATAATCTTCTAAAGGGGGTTCTTTGGTGTTTTGAGACACCTACAGATTTCTGCCTGCAGAGAAAATCACAAGGCTTTTCAAACTTCAGCCTCCAGAAAAACTTCTGCAAGCATTCAACAGTTTCCACAGCCTTTCCCCTCCAAACTTCTCTTCCAGAGAAGCACCTTAACCAAAAAAAAGAGAGCATCCAGAATGATAACTCTCTGGTCTCTGTTCCAAATATTTATCTATTAATCCCAAAAGAGTCACAAAGTAAGCCAAGCCAAGTGGCTTAGCCTTGACAAACGGCTTCCTTTTCTTCTGAAAAAGGAAGGAAAGCAATACTTTATTTGGTTATACCATCCCTCTGCCTCCAAATGTTTTCGCAAGTAACAGGAAGGAAACTTAGGGAAAAGTGTAGGGGGAGAGGACTAAAGTAGAGTACTAACAAAAATATTACAAACGAGGAAAGTAGGAATTTTCTGACTCTGATAATAGATTCAATACACAGAGAAGACAGATCCATGTCCTGACAACATTTTGTCCATAGCTGCACAATTATTAAGCTATTCATCTAAACCCAGGATGTTAATCTCATTTTCTTAAGTAAAAACGAACATCACAAAAATTTTGTAAACACTAAGCTTTTACAAAGAATAATTGCCTTTAAATCCCTGAAAATAAGATATTAAGTGTGTAGATTTAATATTTTCCTCATGTGTATCCACTTGAATTATCTGGTATATGTTAATGTGAAATTATTTTTCACATTTAAAATCTTTCTGTGAATAAAAATTTTCAACAGAACAAAAACACAGTGGTTAAAAAACTATTAAGAAACAGCAAAGGTGATAGTGCAAGAGCCTGACTACAGACTGTGGCCCAAAATTCCATTATTAAAGGAGTACTATTTCAAAAGAGTTTCTGTATGTTTATTGTATAGCTCTTGAGATAACACTTAACTACATTAAACCAAGAAGGGGAAACAGGAATTAAAAGAGCTTAAGCTAAGTCTACAAAGTTAACTTTATTAAAAGTTGCAGCTTTGTTGGTTATCTGAAACATAGTTTTATAATAAATACTCAAAGATCACACAATTGGACAAACAGAAATAAGTCACCATTCCAATTTTATATGCAATAGAGAGATTATATAATTCCACAAAGATTTGATACATTAGAAAAGACATTATTGGAAAGATACTAGAAGAGGATGCAGTTATACCAGCGAAGGAAGTCATTTGCTTCTAAAGCTAGGAAGGAAAGATCACAGCAGACAGTTAAATTATACAATATTCCAAGTAGGTATTCAAGCATTAAAAAAGAAATAAAAGAGGCTAATAATACAGATGTAAAATTGTTCTCCTAAAGCTCTATCTATTGATAAGTTGAATATTCATCATATCAAAATATATTTTTTAATTTTAAAATCAAAATGTGGTTGACCTCCAAATTATAAACTGCATTTACTTCTCTGACTTCACTACTATTTTGTGATAAGAGCAAGAGAAGGAGAACAGTATTAGAAAATAAAATGAAGGTCAAACCAGAGTTCATATAATTTACATATATACAAGTTCTTTCTATTTCAAGACTTTTACTCACTTTCATCCACATTAGCTCAATAAGATTCCACAGAAATGGCATTTCAACTCAATCAAGAAACAGAGGATGTTATTGTATTTTGAGCTGTGATCTTAGAATTTACAATACTATGCTATTTCTGTGACTATTTTTTGTACTTATATGTTAAATTGAGGATTTTTCCTTAATAACCTTGTTGATAGGGGATTCAACATAATGAACTTTGGAAAGTCAAATAAGTGTAAAAAATAAGAGTCTTTAAAATGCTGGAGAAATATGAGGATATATGAGGGACACAAAAGGGGAATCTTCTTTTAAGTACTGAGAAAATATTAAATGGTTTTTTTAATTTATTAAATTAAAAACTAATAGTTTCAAAAGATTACCACAAATCCTTTGACATGTGACAAGTGTAATTGTAAATAATTGGAGATGAAAAGTGAAGAGTATAATGAAAAACTCTTGTTGGCTAAAGCATTCATCGTGAACCCATCATGCACCATCCTTAGTCTAATGTTAACTGAGAAAACAGGGAAATATAAGTGCTAAGCAGAGTTAAGGTGCTAATCAAATGTTTATTTCAATCCATGAATGATTCTGCACATTTAAGGCATATTCAAACCGCTATAACATCAAATTGAGGAACAAGGTAGCAATGTCATAGCCAGTAAAATGTTCCCCATGAATCACTTAAGAAGATTAACAAATAATACTACATGTTATATTGACTGTGAAAATAAAGCTGGTCTGTTTAAAAAATAATTTATACATACATCAATACATGTAGCACACATTTATACATTATATAAATGGTTATGCCTAGTTTTGAGGTTTTGAAGTATGAATTTATACTCCTATTTGGTGAAAACATATTCAGGGACTAAAAACATAAGCCTCTTTTAGTAATTTTGGATTCTCAAATCTATAAATTTATGTAGATTCTTTCAGAATTCATCTTGTTCCAAAATAAAAATTTCTACTTTTTTTCCAAATGTCCATGTCCTGTCTCTTTAATTACACTGTTGAACTTTTTCACAGGCAATGACTATGTTTCTAACTGTAACATTTAGTCTAAAAACAAATGCCTATAAAGAGTTCAAACTAAAAACTTCAGTAATTATAAATCAGCATGAACCAAGAAGCCTTCTATCAACCTTCTGCTTGGCAATCATTTGCATGTTATACTCTTATTTACTTTTTTCCTAGAGATACACCATTGGTGAGTCTACATGTAAATTAAATTAAAAAATAGCTAATTGGGAGAATTTTTTATGGTCTCACATATCTTTTAAAAAAATTCAATACCCATTTTCTTCATCTCTCATATATTCTTAAATGTATATGTTTTGCTATTATCATTAAAGATATCATGAAAACATGTTTCAAAATGATATAAAAAAATCAGAACTTTATTGACTTAAATTTACTCAGAATGTATGCAGAGTACTGCAGCTTATGTAGCAAGAGCTTCCCTTTCAGTGGAAAAATCTGAATATGAGTATATAAAGTACATGCCACTCAAAGGTATCAAATTGATTAGTGACAATAAAACACCATTTGAATAGTACATTTCACACTCATACAAAACAATTAAAAATAACCTTTAGAGCAAAATCTTAAAAGTCCAGGTTCTAAGCAAGCAGCATTTTGACAAGTAAAGAAGAGTTCAGCTTTGTTTGGGGTTGCATTCATTCTTCTGACGCCACAAATATAGATCACTATATTTTTGGATCACTAATGTTAATACTAACGTGTTCCAAATGCATTCTTGCATGCATGCACACACAAACACACACACACATTCTCTTTCTCATTCTTATTCTCTCTGCTGCTGCCCTACCACCCTCCTCCTCGCCCTCCCCCTCTCCTCTCCATATACAGATGCATAGTCATATGAGAGAGAGTACAGGGTAAATAGCAGACAATAAAAACTGGCTGGGGAATTTTATAAAGGACATAAAAATCATGAAAACACTTACTTCATCAGCCACCATACACCTGGAAAAAACAAAAATAAAACCAAATTAATGTCTTAATTACCAAAGTCAACCATTTAAAAAGTTTTGATTAAGCGTTGTTGTGTTAAGTAGCTTGCCACACAACAGTTTACACATTACAGCACTAAGCCAGAGAGAGGTGTTTATAAGTGTTCATAAGAATAAGGGCCTTTCCTGACTTACAAGACTCTCCAGCTGCCAACTGCATATGGTTATGTGGGACTGTTAGTTTCAGATATGCTGTTTCCCAATGCCCACCCATGGCGATGGCTACAATGACCCTTCGAAAACATGAGCAAAACGGCAAGTGATTGTACCAATGACTTCCCTCCTTATCAGTAAGTAAGGTTTAATGGTCTCCCCTAGAGATTAGAAGAACGCCGTATTAAAGTGCATTAGGATGTTATACATAAAATTATATTAATATATGGTATATTATACATACTAGGCCACTTTCAAGCTGAATTTTGTATTCTATTATTTCACTAAATTTTCTCCTCTCTATTCTTTCTTATTAACCTACAGAAGTAAATTCTATCCACTGGAAATTGAGGACGGGGCATAAACTAAGGTCATAATTAGAAGAAAAAGGCAAAGAATAAAACAAAGGATAGCAGATATGGTCAAGATCACAAGGGGTCCTTTAGAGACAGTAAGTACCTCATAAGGGGAAAAACCAATCTCTTAACCAAGGTGATATACAGGAAATTAAAAAAAAAAAAAAAGAAAAATTGGAATATAAAAATCAGAAAGGAAAAAATTCCCTATTTGCATTTTTTTCCTTCCTTTAATCCCAATGGCCTTGACATTATACTATATTACATGCTTTTTTTTTAACATAAAACACAAATTAATAATTTGGTAATAAATATATTATTAAGAAATAACCTACAGGTAAAATGGAATTTTGTTCTTAAAATGAAAAAAAGATGGTAGGTTACATATTAAGTTTTTATGGGAAAATAAAATACAAATACTCTAACTGAAATTTAAAACATGCAAGAGTAACAAGTTTATTACATTTTTTGCAAAGAGGCTGGAAAAGTAGAAAACTAAAAAGCAATACTTTGAAAAATATGACTTATTTCCAGGAAGATTTACATGTATACCTACTTTTTCATTTTAAAATCCAATTCAAATTTGGTAAAGATGTCATTTGAAGTATATATTATTTATTGAGTGCCTGTTAAGTAACTCAATAGGAAAGAGAAGGGAGTGACAGAGGATGAGATGATTGGATGGTATCACTTACTCAATGAACATGAGTTTGAGCAAACTCTGGGAGGTAGGGGAGGACAGGGAAGCCTGACTGCTGCAGTTCATGGGGCTGCAAAGAGTCATACACAACTTAATGACTGAACAACATTATGTACCTAGCACTGTCATAAGTTTGTGTGCTCAGTCGTGTTAGACTCTTTGCAACCCCATGGACTGTAGCCCACCGGCCTCCACTTCCATGGGATTTCCCAAGCAACAATACTGGAGTGGGTTGCTATTTCCTCCTCCAGGGGATCTTCAAGACCCAGGATCAAACCTGCCGCTTTTGCATCGGCAGGCAGATTCTTTACCACTGCACCACCTGGGAAGCCCAAGTCCTAGGGATATAGCATTTAAAGGTTTTTCCTCATAAAGGGTGACTGGAAGAACTTCTGACAGTGAACAGATAGATGATCCTAGTGGTGATATGTGCCATTAAAGAAACTGAAACAAGGTAAGTGCAATAGGGAATTAAGGGAGTATCTATTTTAAAGAGTGGTCAGGAACAATCTTTATGATAAAGCAATTCAAACAGATCTGAATAAGTGGTCACAAATTTAATGAGGAAGGGAATCATGAGAAAATCTGGAGGAAGAGTACTCTAGACAAAGCAATGAGCAAATGCAAGAGCTCTGAGATAAGATGGTTATGACATAGTTAAGCAAGTGGAGGGAGTCTAATGTGATTAAAATGTACTGAGTCATGGCAAATGGTAGAAAATAAGGTTGGAAGTACCTTAGGTCCTGACCATGGACAGCCATAAGCAATGGCATGAAGTCTAGATTTCCTTAGAATCCTTTGGAAGTAAGCAACATTTATTTAACTTTTTAAGAAGATTACTCTGGCTTCTAGAGAATAAACTATAGAAGACAAGAGCAGAAACAGAGAGAGCAGATAGGAGGTACCTGAAGTAGAACAGGAGAGGAACAACAATATATGGATGCATGATAGAGACAGAGTTGGTGAAAAGTGGTCAGTTTAGACACA
Organism: Oryx dammah; assembly: GCF_014754425.2. Lineage (NCBI taxonomy): Eukaryota > Metazoa > Chordata > Mammalia > Artiodactyla > Bovidae > Oryx > Oryx dammah. The sequence goes on from NW_024070211.1 coordinate 73,993,553, forward strand.
TTTTGAAAGCACAGTCAATATGATATGCTGAACAATTGGGATAGGGATATTATGGATATGAAACAGGGGAAAGAAGTCAAAAATGAATCTTAAGATAACTGGCTTAAGCAATTAACTGTGAAAAAATGGTGACAACACATTCACTGAGAAAGGAAGGGTGGGGAGACCAGCAGGTTTGGAGATCACAATCAAAAGTTCTGTTTGGGGGACTTCCCTGGTGGTCCAATGGTTAGGATGCCATGCTTCCACTGCAGGGGGGCACAGTTCAATCCCTGGTTGGGGAGCTAAGATCCTGCAAGTTGCAAGAGGGTTAAAAAAAAAAAGTTAGGTTTCGATCTATAGCCTTTCTGGTATCCATTAGATACCCCAGTTGCACTGTTGGGTGGGGCAAGGGATATGTGAGTCAGGAGAATAGCAGGGACTGATATAATAAATCTGAGAGTCATTAGAATGTAAAGGCATTGGAATGAGAAAGGATCAAGGATAGTCTGTAATATAACACCTTGACTGTGGCTTGTTTTCTATGCCCAACTCCAAGTTCCTCAACTTTCTAAAGTTAAGCAGCTACTGTGACCTGCAGGCTGCTAGATGAGGTTTAGGACTCTAGTGAAGTAACATCAGAGCCAACTGTTAGGCAGCTAAATCACCCCATGGGCGGTTAACAGACTGAAAAATAGCATCAGAGCCCTGGGCAACAACCGACACAACTGATGGCTGTGGATCACTGCCTTGGCTTGGCTTTTAAGTATCTGAAGACCCCAGTTGTAAGACTGTCTTCCAGCCCTCTGGTTATGCTGGATTCTCCTAACATGAGACAGGTGGGTCTTCCCAACTTTGGAAACCAGGACAGTTTAAGTGCATCAAAGAGCACTGAATTCCCTTCAGGTATTGCTAGTGGGGCTGACTGTCCTTCAAATTTAGGCACTATATCTGTCCCAACCTCTGGCAGTCCTGCTATTTACAATAGTTCAGCAATCAGACTTGATTTCCAATGAGCTATCATAGAAACAGCCATGAAGCTGAAGCTCCAAAACTTTGGCCACCTGATGCAGACAGCTGACTCACTGGGAAAGACCCTGGTGAAGACTGACGACAGAAAGAGAAGAGGGCGACAGAGGATTAGAGACAGTTGGATGGCATCACCGATTCAATGGACATGAACTTGGGCAAACTCCAGGAGATGATGAGGGACAGGGAAGCCTGTTGGGCTGCAGTCCATGGGGTCTCAAAGAGTCAGACACAACTTGGCGACTGAACAACAACAATAACAATCATAGAAAAATAACTGACCATGTGAGAGGCCCCATCATCTGAAAGAGCAGAATACAAGTAAATAATCAGAATATATATCTAGTGAAATAGCAGTGCTAGAAAGACTAAACACCTGCACAAAAATTGTTATAGCACCTAAATAAATTCTAATGCAACACACACAACACTCCCTTCCATGATTTCCAAACTAAAATGAGTAGATAAATTTTTTAAAAAGATGATTATTACTGACAGCTAAATCAGTAGACTATGAGATGAAGTGCAAAGGAAAAACACTTGAAGAACAGAACCTGAAAACTAATGTGAAAAATTGGTGTTCAAAAGGAGAAAGGACACAATATATGAAGGAGAAGCAAAAATTAAGTAAATAAAAGAAAATTTCTTTGGGCTAAAGAAAACACCTCTGATGGATAACTGAAACGGAGAACCACATTTCGGGGTGAGCTGAAGAGAAAAGACAAATATCTACTCACATCCTTATAAAATTCATTAATCTTATGAATAAAAAGAAAACCTTGTAAGTATTCAGACTGAAAGAAAAATTATCAATAAAGGGGAAAAAAAACAACTGCATTGCACTTTTATCATCAACATCAGAAACTAAAAAACAATGGAAACTAATCTAGACTACTTGAAAGGAAAGCAGAACTCATGAATTGTATATCCAGTTGAGATACCCATTAATTAAAAGGAATGGCAAAAAGACACGTAGCTAATCAAGATCTCCAAGATTATATCACTTAGGCAAACCATTTGAAGAAAAATACTTCAGAAAGATAACCAAACAATAAAAACACCTTAATATAGACTCAAGATAGAAGATGAAAAGGAAATGTGATTGGCAATGAAACTATATATACATGAATTTAGTGGATGATGTATATTCTAAATGAAGACTCTACAAGGGGAAGGACCTCATTCTGTAATCTCAAAGTGCAAAACTGAAGAGAGGTAACAAAGGAGAGGGAGTACTAAAATTATTCTAAAGCAAAATACTAAATTTGTTCTTGTTTAGTTGCTAAGTCGTGAACAACTCTTTTGCAATCCCATGGACTATGTAACCCCACCAGGCTCCTCTGTCTATGGGATTTTCCAGGCAAGAATACTGAAGTGAGTTGCCATTTCCTTCTTCAGTGGATCTTCCCAACCCAGAGATCAAACCCACATCTCCTGCACTGGTAGGCAGATTCTTTACCACTGAGCCACCAGGAAGCTCCAGAAAACCAAACTGGTAATATTTAAAGTCGGGAGACTAAATGAGATCACCTAGGAAGAAGAAAGCTACTGACAGAGAGCCCTGGAGCACTCCAACAATAAGAGGTCACAAAAGGGAGAAAGATCCAGCAAAGGAAACTGAGGTGGATCCAGTAATACAAAAAACTACAAGAAGAATGTATTGACCTTGAGGCCAAGTTGAGAAACTGTTTTGGGAAGGAGCTAATGAACAACTATGACAAATGCTGCTGACAAGTCTAGTGGAATGCAGTCTAGGAATTGATCATTTGATTTGGCAAGAGATCATTCACAGCCCTGACAAGGGCAACTTTGATAGAACAGTAGGGAACAAAAGTCTCACCTGAAAGGGTTCAGGAGACAATGGAAGGAAAAGAAGGGCAGAGACTGAGTAGAGATTACTGTCTTAAGGAATTATTCTGTACGGGGAACACACAAGTATGGTAGTTGCTCAAAAGAAAAGTAGGGAACAGAGAAGATATTTAAAAAAGGCAAAATACTATACATAACCCAATCACTGACTCTATGAGTGTAACATCTGTGGATCAGACACTTGGCAATCAAGTTAAGACAACAAATAAAAATGGTCAAGTAGCTATGCATGTAGATGGTAACAGAATAAGTAGAAATGAATGGGGTTCTCCTGCAAAAACTGTAAAAAAAGGAATGGATTTTTTTCATGGCTACAACCTTGGGAAGCACTCTTATTCTGAAAGCAAAGGGAAGGAACTAAAAATATTTATGGAGTTAGAGAACAAGGTTCAGGGACTAAGAAGTCCAGGGGGTACACATTTCAAAACAGGGTAAATGGGTTAACAGTGTCAAATGCTGCAAAGGATGACTAAAAGGCCACCATACTAAGTTATAAGCAGCTCATGTGTAAGCTTACTTGCAGTTCTCATTTGTTAAGAGGATTGTGGATAGTTTTTTTAAAAAAAGGGGGAGCCAACAGATACAGAGTAATCAGAAAGAATTTTGGTAGCAAAAAGCAAAAAAAAAAAACAAGAGAAAAACTAAAAATAGGAAAGTAGCCATATAACATGTTGGAAACCCAAACAGTGGGCATGGAGTCAACATTGAGAAGGAAAACAATAAAAATGACTGATGGAGACCATAATATAAAATGTGAAAATATAGCTAATCCAATTTCTCACTTCATAGAAATTTTATATCATATCTGAATGAACCTAAAGTCTAAACTTCGTTTGTAAATGGACTGCCCATAATCACATTATTACATATAATTACATTATATCCATGGAAATATAAACAGTTTTTTTCTCCCACTGGGAAATAGCAAATATAATCCATATTATAGGGACTTTAACCTACAGCTAAAAAAAAAGCCTTCATTAAAGAATATGTATTTTATTTGTCAAACCTGGTTTGGTATGCCAATAGCTATACAATTTTATCTGAATTTAACAAGCAGTTCAGTTTTCCATTTTCATAAAAAATAAATAATATTCTTTGTTCCAAATTCATTGTTAATTGATTGAATCATAGCTTATCCAGCATGGCTGCAGACATCAAAAAAGCAACTTTCCACTTCACTGAGTTATTTCCAAAACTTTGAGGTTCCTTACATTAATCACCACTTACAGTATCAAGACATATATATTCTGGTATTTGCAGCAGCTGTAACTATGGATGCACATGTTCAGTGTTAACTATTTTAAACCCCAATTCAAAGACAGGTAGAAAAGAGAAAACTGAACAGCATTATACTTTCCTAACAATCACTTTACATACCAGTTAAATTTCTCTTCTACAACTCACAGAACCAAATAATGTGTGTTTAACTGGAAGCTTTTCTCCAATTTCTTTATATTAAAAAAAAAAAACCTCTTCAATAATTAACACCGATATCTCTTTTGAATAAATCATGTCAAAAAGAAAACACAAAAACTCTCCAAGAGAATATTTTGATGACATTGAGAATTTAATGCTCTAATTCTGTATGAAAAACCTAGATAGTGTATTGAAAAGCAGATACATTACGTTGCTGACAAAGGTCCATAGAGTCAAAGCTGTGGTTTTTCCAGTAGTCATGGATGGATGTGAGTTCAACCGTAAAGAAGGCTTGAGCACCGAAGAACTGATGCTTTAGAACTGTAGTGCTGGAGAAGACTCTTGAGAGTCACTTGGAAAGCAAGGAGATCAAAACAGGCAATCCTGAGGGAAATCAATCCTGACTATTTCTTGGAAGGACTGATGCTAAAGCTGAAGTTCCAATACTTTGGCCACCTGACTGATGCTGGGAAAGACTGAAGGCAGGAGGAGAAGGGGATGACAGAGGATGATATGGTTGGATGGTATCACTGACTCAATGGACATGAGTTTGAGCCAACTCAAGGAGACAGTGAAGGACAGGGAAGCCTGGTGAGCTGCAATTCATAGGGTTGCAAAGAGTCAGACACAACTCAGTGACTAAACAACAAATTCTGCTTTAAATCAGAAGTACAGAATTCAGGACTCAGTACATAAAAACAGAATTTGCTTAATCAATTACCATGCATGCTGTGACCTCAGATGTGGGCTATTATCCCAGGAAGAATACTGACTTTTTGGATAGTCATATGAAACTGTCCAGTAGCAGGAATCAACAATTTAATATGGTTAATATACTACCACACCACCCTTTAGTATGGTATATTTGACCAATGCTAACTTAATGTTGGGCTTCCCTGGTGGCTGAGAGTAAAGCGACTGCCTACAATGCAGGAAACCTGGGTTCGATCCCTGGGTAGGGAAGATTCCCTGGAGAAGGAAATGGCAACCCACTCCAGTACTCTTGCCTTAAAAATCCCATGGACTGAGAAGCCTGGTAGGCTACATGTTAGTCAACAAAGGTCTAAACAGTCAAAGCTATGGTTTTTCCAGTAGTCATGTACAGATGTGAGAGTTGTACCATAAAGATGGCTGAGACCAAAGAATTGATGCTTTTGGATTGTGGTGCTCCAGAAAACTCTTGAGAGTCCCTTGGACAGCAAGGAGTTCAAACCAGTCAATACTAAAGGAAGTTAACCCTGAATATTCATTGGAAGGACTCATGCTCAAGCTCCAGTACTCTGAAAACCCGATGGGAAGAGCCAACTCATTAGAAAAGACTCTGATGTTGGGAAAGATTGAAGGCAGGAGAAGAAGGGGGCAACAGAGGATGAGATGGTTGGATGGCATCACTGATTCAATGGACATGAGTTTGAGCAAACTATGGGAGATAGTGAAAGACAGGGAAGCCTGGTGTGCTACAGTCCATGGGATGGCAAAGAGTTGGACGTGACTTAGTAACTGAACAACAACTTAATGTTACTTTAATAAACCCACCCACTACTCCCTATAGACTAAGCCACAGGGCCAGGAGTTCAGAGAACCAAGTCACAACATTTTTTCTAGCTAGAGCCGTATCTTAAAAATCCCTTTCCCCATAACTATCAAAGTTCAACATGATAAAATGGTCTGTGTTTTATTTGTTTAGTTTTAATATTATTTACTTTTGGAACTGGAGATACATTATATCCACATGATTTAAGAGGTACAAAAGTAGAAAATCCTTCTCCAATCCCTATTCCTCAAGGGTGTTCCAGACATTGGCTATAACCAATTTCTCGTGTAGCCTTCTGGAAATAGGCTCTGTGAATACAAGTTAATATATGTGTGTGCATGTGAATACAGTGTGTGTGTGTGTATAGATATGTATGTGTGTCACAACTAATAACTTAAGATTTACACCTTTCCTAATCTTATGTAAAATCCCTAAAGTCCACAATATAATACTGTAACATGATACTAACATGCAACATAAAAGAGAAAAGAGAAAAGGGGGTAAAAAAAAAGGAAAAAAATTGAGGTTGAAAATTAGAAAAAAAATTTCTTGCTTTGACAAATGGTAAATATATGTGGTCAGGAAACCCTCTGCTTCAGCTCTCAACTAGCTTGATTTTTCATACTGTCTGCGGTAGTACAACACTTTCTGGAAAAGACCTCCTGGGCCTCCCAGCCACTCCTGATTCTCCTGCTAGCTTTCATCTCTGCCCCATTTCCTGGCGCCTCCTCTGCTACTCAACCTCTTCTGTGTTCAATCTTAAGTCACATTCTCCTTGTGCTCCTCCTAAATTCCTAAAGCTATCGTTCATCCTCATAGTTTTAAGTACCACACATACACAAGACAGAAGGCTTCTACAATATACTCCAGATAGATGCATATTTAAAACCTCTTTTTGGAACTTTTCCCTGAATATCCTGAAGTTATTATGGTATAGGATGCATGTTTATATTTGAAACTGAAGCGAATTAAGCACTTGATTAAAACGAAAACAATCAAACCTCTAGAGGGATTATTTAAACAATGGATTTGAGTCTGTGACTCTTACCCTTGGGTTAGAAATTTCTGTTAAAAATAAAAACAGCAAAACAGCAGTATTTATTTTGTTTGCGAATCAAATCAGTTTGCCGCATATATGTAAAAGCTTAAAGCATTGCTGTTAAACATATTTGCAAGCATATAGTTAAACATATCTCAGACCTCTATCGCCAGTTTCTTAAGTCTCATTTGTTTTATGAAATGAGTAAGCCAAGTTTGAGATCAAACCAGTTAATCCTAAAGGAAATCAACTCTGAAAATTCACTGGAAGGACTGATTCTGAAGTTGAAGCTCTAATACTTTGGCCACCTGATGTGAAGAGCTGACTCACTGGAAAAGACCCTGAAGCAGGTGAGAGAGGATGAAATGACTGGATAGCATCACCAACTCAATGGACATGAGTTTGAGAAAACTCTGGGAGATAGTGACAGACAGGGAAGTCATGTGTACTACAGTCCATGGGATCTCAGAGTCCAACATGACTTAGTGACTGAACAACAAGTCAAGTAAGCTATGCTGGGATAAAGTGAGATAATACATTGTAAATAAAAAGATACCATAAAAACTTCAGTGCCGTTATGATGGTGATAATAAGTTCTGTTCAATAAATTCCAAATAACTATGTTCACTGTCAAAAAGTAAGTACTGGCATAAACAAAGGAAAGATACAAAGGACAATGGGCTTCCCTGGTGGCTCAGTGGCAAAGAATAAGCTAGCTAATGCAGGAGACATGGGTCCCATTCCTGGGTCAGGAAGATCCCCTGGAGAAGGAAACAGCAAACCACACTAGTATTCTTGCCTTGAAAATTCCACGGACAGTGGAGCCTGGTGAGCTAAGTCTATGGAGTCTCAAAAGAGTAGGACACAACTTAGCAACTAAACAACAGAGGGCAGCGGCTTCCAATTTAGCCATTATAAATGGAAGGAAATGTGATGACTTTAAAAACTGGTTTTATAAACATTGTTTCCATGAGGATGCAGTGCAAGGAAAGAAACAACTCAAAAGGGCTTAACCGCTAAAGAGAATTAATATATCACATAATATATAATGAGAAATCCAGGGAGGAATGATTCCAGCTGATTAATTTACTCATGTCGTCTTTCTGCTGGTTCATCCTAAGTAGCTCCAGAGAACATATCCTTACCCACCATGTTCAGAGACACATGGAAGGTACATCCAAAGAATTCTAGACTCTGTTGACAGGGAAGGAAGAGGAGAAAGATTTTACATGAAGCAACCCACACTGCTGTACATGTTATGACTTTGAAAAACAGACTAAGATAACATTTAGTGTTTTATTTTGTGTTCTTTTTACCAATTATGAAACCCCAGTCACACACAGGAAGGACATAAAAGTCTGGTAATAATTTCAAGGTACATAAGAGATGTGGGGGAGTATAAACAAATCTGTGTGTATACCAACAACCCAATGAAGTTTCAAAAAGAATTGCTTTTCCTGTTCATGAGTTTTTTAAAAATTAAACTAGCCCCTAATGCATCATATTATCTTGAAAATATTATGCTTCATTAGTCTGACTTCACTAGCACAAAATTACCCTGTAACTTTTATGAATAAAGAGCAAAACAGGAAATAGTGTCTGCATCTTCCTAGGTGGTTTAAAAAAAATGGTGTATCTTAGCTGTTTTGAGAGAATTATTATTGTTTTAAGGGTGTATAATAATTTCCCCTGGGCCATTATATCACATTAGTTTTCAAACAATTATTTATTAATATTTATAAAACTGCAGGTCAAAAAAAGGTGAATATTCCTGCAATAATTAGTGGGAGAATTTAAAGGGATTAGACAATAACATTCATTAGAATATTCTGGAGTTAAAAACAAAAATATTCATATAAAAAGCAAATAAGAAGCAATTCAGGTCTGCCTGATCTAGCCTAAAGTGGCTTTGTGTGCTTAGTCACTCAGGTGTAGCCAACTGTTTGTGACTCCATGAACTGCAGCCTGCCAGGCTCCACTGTCCATGAGATTCTCCAGGCGAGAATACTTACTAGAGTAGGTAGCCATTCCCTTCTCCAGGGGATCTTCCCAACCCAAGTCTCCCTCATTGCAGGCCGATTCTTTACCAGCTGAGCCACCAGAGAAGCCACATTTATAAGTAGCAAAAATGATCTACAGTAATAAAATTACTTAATAAAGACATGTGCACCATTGATGGGAAAGCCCCCTTGTGGCTCAGACAGTAAAGATGCTTAAATATTGCTAGGTAGATGCAGAAATAAGTTCAATAGTTTTATTACAAACTGAGAATTCTCTCAAAATATGAAAATTAAATAATCTTTTGCTTACAAATTCTTTTTAGCCTATATTTTGGATTTATTGAATTATATATTAATAAAGCCTGAGTACTTTTATTACTGTCTCAAGCTTGTGGAGCTGTGAGGCTGAATTAGTGGAGTGAGTGAGTGAAGTCGCTCAGTCGTGTCCGACTCTTTGCGACCCCGTGGATTGTAGCCCACCAGGCTCCTCCGTCCATGGGATTCTCCAGGCAAGAATACTGGAGTGGGTTGCCATTTCCTTCTCCAGGGGATCTTCCCAACCCAGGGATCGAAACCAGGTCTCCCGCATTGCAGGCAGACGCTTTAACCTCTGAGCCATCAGGGAAGCACATATTAAATTAGTGGAAGTACATATTAAAAATTATTTTAAATTTCAATAAGCACCAAGCACATGATATTCATTAATATTCACTTGGTCATTCACCAGATATACCTTTGAGCACCAGGCATAGTGCTAGGCCTTTTATCTGAGCAAGATGCAAACATATAAGCAATAAGTGTACTAAGTGTTACTAATGCTATAGTAGAAGTCCTTTCAAGGTCAAGACTAAGGCCAAAGACAAGAGTAGTCACTTCTATCTAAGTGTGCAATGAAAGTTACATTCAAAAGAATATGACAAAGCATTAAAATATTGACTGGGTTCAGAATGAATGCCTCAAGCAGGGCCTCATATTTGAGTAATCATCAAACTTATTTCAAAGGAAAATATTCTCCCAAAACCTTATTATTAATTAAAAAAACTTATGTCAAATAAGTACAAACCCAAAACTAGGAACAAACTCCTTATACTTACAGATTTTAGAAAGTATTTTAAAAATGAGAACACATTTAGGAAATGAGGAATAAACCACAAAATAAAAACAATTCAACTTAACAATATTAATTTGATAGATGGTATCATTTTGCAGAAATAAAATTGATGCCTTGGGATTTTATGGTAAAAAGAAATGGACTTCTGTCTACTTAATATTTAAGCTGTATCCATATCCTGTATTTACTTCTGTAATGAGAGAGAATTGAGAACAGCCACACAAATAAAATGCCACATAGTAATGACCAAAATAGATAGGACTATTTTCCCCATTACTGTGCCTCTGCTGCAAAGTAGAGGAAGCTTGGAGTTAGTAGCGCCTGCTAGAGCAGCAGCCAAGATGTCAAAGCCACACCTCTACAATCTTCTCATTCTTTCTTCCTAGTAGTTCATAAGATAGCTGCTACAGTTCCAAGTTTGGCATCCTTGTTTGATGCAGGAAGAAAAGAAAAGGACAAAAGGGTACATCCCAACTGAGTTGACCCTATTTTAATAAGTTTTCCCAGAAACTTCTACTAAAGTTTCATCAGCCACACTGTGTCACAGAACCACTCCTAGTTGAAATGGAGCTTAGAAAAGAAGGGTTTGGGCTGGTCATTTAGACTCCACCCCCCAGGGTTGAGTCAGTGAGGGTAAAGGGAAGAGGGGTTTGGGGAAAGTAACATCATCATTGTTGTTGTTCAGTCACTCAGTCATGTCCCACTCTTTTCGACCCCATGGACTGCAACACACCAGGCTTTCCTGTCCTTCACTATTTCTTGGAGTTCACAAAAACTCATGTCCATTGAATTGGTGATGCCATCCAACAGGCTTGTCCTCTGCAATCCCCTTCTGCCTTCAATCTTTCCCAGCATCAGGGTCTTTTCTAATTAGTTGGCTCTTCGCATCATGTGGCCAAAGAACTGGAGCTTCATCTTCAGAATCAGTGCTTCCAAAGAATAGTCGAAATTGATTTCATTTAGGATTGACTGTTTTGATCACCTTGCAGTCCAAGGGACTCTCCAACACCACAGTTCAAAAACATCAATTCTTTGGCACTCAGCCTTCTTTATGGTTCAACTCTCATATCCATACATGACTACTAGAAAAACCATAGCTTTGATTAGATGGACCTTTGTCGGCAAAATGATGTCTCTATTTTTTAATCTGCTATCTAGGTTTGCCATGGTATTTCTTCCAAGGAGAAAGCATTTTTTAACTTCATGGTGGAGTCACCATCTGCAGTGATTTTGGAGATTAAGAAAATTAAGTCGGTCACTGTTTCCATTGTTTCCCCATCTATTTGCCATGAAGTGATGGGACTGGATGCCATGATCTTTGTTTTTTGAGTGTTGAGTGTTAAGCCAACTTTTTCACTCTCCTCTTTCACTTTCATCAAGAGGCTCTTCAGTTCCTCTTCACTTTCTGCCATAAGGATGGTCACCATCTGCATATTCAAGGTTACTGATATTTCACCCTGCGATCTTGATTCCAGCTTGTGCTTCATCCAGCCCTGCATTTCTCACGATGTTCAGTTCAGTTCAGTTGCTCAGTCGTGTCCAACTCTTTGCAACCTGGTAAACTATAGCACTCCAGGCTTCCCTGTCCATCACCAACTCCCGGAGTTTACTCAGACTCATGTCCATTGAGTCAGTGATGCCATCCAACCATCTCATCTTCTGTTGTCCCTTCTCCTCCTGCCTTCTATCTTTCCCATCAGGAAAGATAGGGTCTTTTCAAATAAGTCAGTTCTTCGCATCAGGTGGTCAAAGTATTGGAATATTCAGGATTGATTTCCTTTAGGATGGACTGGTTGGATCTCTTGGCAGTCCAAGGGACTCTCAAGACATTACAGTTCTCCAACACAACATTCTCTAACATCACAGTTCAAAGCATCAATTCTTTGGCACTCAGCTTTCTTTATAGTCCAACTCTCACATCCATTCATAATTATCTGAAAAACCATAGTTTTGACTAGATATATCACTTCATGGCAAATAGATGGGGAAACAGTGGAAACAGTGGCTGACTTTATTTTTCTGGGCTCCAAAATCACTGCAGATGGTGATTGCAGCCATGAAATTAAAATATGCTTACTCCTTGGAAGGAAAGTTATGACCAACCTAGACAGCATATTAAAAAGCAGAGGCATTACTTTGTCAACAAAGGTTTGTCTAGTCAAGGATATGGTTTTTGCAGTGGTCATGTATGGATGTGAGAGTTGGACTATAAAGAAAGCTGAGTGCCAAAGAACTGATGCTTTTGAACTGTGGTGTTGAAGAAGACTTTTGAGAGTCCCTTGAACTGCAAGGAGATCCAATCAATCCATCCTAAAGGGGATAAGTCTTGGGTGTTCATTAGTGGGACTGATTTTGAAGCTGAAACTCCAATACTTTGGCCACCTGATGCGAAGAACTGACTCATTTGAAAAGCTCCTGATGCTGGGAAATATTGAGGGCAGGAGGAGAAGGGGAAGACAGAGGATGAAATGGTTGGATGGCATCACCGACTCAACAGACATGGGTTTGGGTGGACTCCGGGAGCTGGTGATGGACAGAGAGGCCTGACGTGGTGCAGTTCATGGGGTCGCAGAGTTGGACATGACTGAGCAACTGAACTAAATTGAACCTTTGTTGGCAATGTAATGTCTCTGCTTTTTTACTATGCTGTCTAGTTTGGTCATAGCTTTTCTTCCAAGCAGCAAGTGTTTTTTAAATTTCATGGCTGCAGTCACCATCTGCAGTGATTTTGGAGTCCAAAACAAAGTCTGTCACTCTTTCCACTGTTTCCCCATCTATTTGTCATGAAGTGATGGGACCAGATGTCACGATCTTCAATTTTTGAATGTTGAATTTTAAGCCAACTTTTTCACTCTCCACTTTCACTTTCATCAAGAGGCCTTTAGTTCTTCTTCACTTTTGGCCATAATCTGCATATCTCAGGTTATTGATATTTCTCCTGGCAATCTTGATTCCAGCTGGTGCTTCATTCAGCCCAGTGTTGCTCATGATGTATTCTGCATATAAGTTAAATTAGCAGGGTGACAATATACAGCCTGACGTACTCCTTTCCCTATTTGGAACCAGTCTGTTGTTCCATGTCCAGTTCTAACTGTTGCTTCCTGACCTGCATACAGATTTCTCAAGAGGCAGGTCAGGTGGTCTGGTATTCCCATCTCTTTCAGAATTTTCCACAGTTTGTTGTGATCCACACAGTCAAAGGCTTTGGCATAGTCAATAAAGCAGAAATAAATGTTTTTCTGGAACTCTCTTGTTTTTTTGATGATCCAATGGATGTTGGCAATTTGATCTCTGGCTCCTCTCCCTTTTCTAAAACCAGCTTGAACATCTGGAAGTTCTCGGTTCACATACTGTTAAAGCCTGGCTTGGAGAATTTTGAGCATTACTTTACCAGCGTGTGAGATGACAGCAATTGTGTCGTAGTTTGAATATTCTTTGGCATTGACTTTCTTTGGGATTGCAATGAAAACTAACCTTTTCCAGTCCTGTGGCCACTGCTGAGTATTCCAAATTGCTGGCATATTGAGTGCAGCATGTCAACAGCATCATCTGTTAGGATCTGAAATAGCTCAACTGGAATTCCATCACCTCTACTAGCTTTGTTCTTAAGGCCCACTTGACTTTGCATTCCAGGATATCTGGCTCTAAGTGAGTGATCACACCATCATGATTATCTGGGTCGTGAAGATCTTTTTTGTATAGTTCTTCTGTGTATTCTTGCCACCTCTTAATATCTTCTGCTTCTGTTAGTTCCATACCATTTCTTTTCTTTATTGTACCCATCTCTGCATGGAATGTTACCTTGGTATTTCTAATTTTCTTGAAGAGATCTGTAGTCTTTCCCATTCTAATGTTTTCCTCTATTTCTCTGCACTGATCACTGAGGAAGGCTTTCTTATCATACCCAGGGTTTCTCACGATGTACTCTGTATATAAGTTAAGTAAGCAGGGTGACAATATACAGCCTTGACATACTCCTTTCCCAGTTTGGAACTAGTCCATTGTTCCATGTCAGGTTCTAACTGTTGCTTCTTGACCAGAATACGGATTTCTCAGGAGGCAGGTAAGGTAATCTGGTATTCTCATCTCTTTAAGAATTTCCCACAGCTTGTTGTGACCCACACAGTCAAAGGCTTTAGTGTAGTCAATGAAGCAGATGTTTTTCTGGAATTCTCTTGTTTTTTCTAGGATCCAGTGGATGTTGGCAATTTGATCTGTGGTTCCTCTGCCTTTTGTAAATCCATCTTGAACATCTGGAAGTTCTTGGTTCACATACGAGCCTAGCTTGGAGAACATCATGGTCTGCCAGAAATTCCAAGGCTAAGTTTAAGAAGTGATTTGGAAACAATGTAGACACCTCTATCACATAAAGATCAAGTTTTTTCCAAGGTGTTACAGAAATCTATATCAAACAGATATATAACAATGCCTGTAATTCAGAGGAGAGAGTCTTCATCATAAGGACTATTATAATTATCAATATAATAAAGTTTGGAAGCTAAAAAAAAGCAATCAGTTTCATCACAAATATAATGTTCTACATGCATGTACCCCTATGTGCCAGGTGATAGCTCAATTAGTCCCTTTTTCTCTATTCTATCTTTCTTAAAAACAGTAAAATCCTTTCTTCACTGAGCATTGCACAATAAGATGCATTTGGTGTAGGTGTATGGGGGAGGAGGAGAGATGCCTCATACAATCCTAAATGCAACTGGGAGCACCAAATATACACATGGCTGATTTTAAAACAGTTATTCAGATAATCCAGAATATTTTTATAGTAGTGTTCTTTGGATTATATTCTACTGGAAAACTCAGTACCTAAAGAGAATTCTCACTCCCTTAAAAGAAGAGTTTGCATGTTAGTGTTCATCAAACCCAGCCTATCAATTTTTTAAAATAAAGTTTTATTGGAATTCATATAAACAATATTAAATGGCTGCTCTTGTGCAACAAAAACAGAAATGAGTACTAGAGACTGTATGACACACAAACTCTAAAATATTCATTATCTGGCCCTTTAAAGAAAAAGTTTGCAAGTCTCTATCTTAGAATGCAACTGTGGTGACCTGAAGGTAATTTCTGGTACAGAGTCAAGGGATTATGATTTTGGCTTGATACTTAAATCTTTCTATTAAGACTGGATGAAGAAAAACAATGTGGATTTATCAGAAGAGTGAACACACAGAGTGTATGCCAATAGATGTAATTTTCTAAGTTAATTACAGAGCACTATGCTTGAGTATATAAATTCACAATTGAAGAATATAAAATAATAGTCAAAAAATAAATCAGATCCCATAGATAGAAAGAGCTACAATGTTATGGAGATAGCCGATTAGAGAAAAGTTATCTCAAACTGATAGAATCTTACAGTTTACTCCCTCTGACTAAATACTGAGATCTTTCTCTTTCAAAAGTATATTGTCAGCATTCTTTACAAATAACACTCAAACAATTCAAGTATAAGTGAACAAAGAATATTAAGCAATGATTTTTAATATCTTGACATCATAATCTTATGACTTAAAATATCTAAAAAAAACCCTTCTAATTCTCTATGCTTTTAAGAGCACAGATTGAAAGACTATAAAAGGCAATCTAGAAACTGAGGTGAGATACTCAAACAACTAAAATTCATGTGTCTTCATTTTAATTCCTTCCTACTCCATAAACTTTGAATCTGTGGTCTTATTTCTTACAACAGGGTACCTATTTTTAAAATCTGTGAATTTCAGTTGATGGCATACTTAATATGTCATCTGTTGAATGAACCCTTAAAGATCTAACGCTATCTGAGGTTGCTGTTTAAAAATATCGTATTACTTTTCTTTCTTCCAGGTTTTTGAGGTATGACTTGCAAGTAAAAAAATGCATATGTTTAAGATATACAGTATGATATTTTAATATATGTATGAAGTGTGAAAGTGAAAGTCGCTCAGTCATGTCTGACTCTCTGTCACTTCACAGACTATACTGTCCATGGAATTCTCCAGGCCAGAATACTGGAGTGGGTACCCTTTCCCTTCTCCAGGGAATCTTCCCAAGCCAGGGATCAAACCCAGGTCTCCTGCATTGCGGGCAGGTTCTTTACCAGCTGAGCCACAAGGGAAGCCCAAGGATACTGGAGTGGGTATCCTATCCCTTCTCCAAGGGGTATTCCCAACCCAGGAATCAAACTGGGATCTCCTGCATCACAGGCAGATTCTTTACCAACTGAGCTATGAGGGAAGCCTTATTATATGTAAAACATCACAATCAAGTTAATTAACATAATCATCACCTCCCACAGTTACCATTTTTTGTGTGTATGTGGTGAGAACATTTGAGATCTACTCTCATAGCAAACTGCATGTATTTATTAACTATAGTCACCATGCTGTAAATTAGGTATCCAGAACCTATTCATCCTATAACTACAGTTTGTACCCTTTGACAATATCTCCCCTTCCTCCCACTCCCTAGCTCTTGGTAACCACCATTTTATTCTCTTTTATTATGAATCAGACTTTTACTTTTTTAGATTCCATATATAAGTTAACCATGCAGTATTTGTCCTTTTGTGTCTAGCCTACAAGGCCTACCATGTGGGAGACCTGGGTTCAGTCCCTGGGTTGGGAAGATCTCCTGGAGAAGGAAATGGCAACCCACTCCAGTATTCTTGCCTGGAAAACCCCATGGATGGTGGAACCTGGTAGGCTACAGTCCATGTGGTCGCCAAGAGTCAGACCCGACTTCACTTTCACTTTATCTTATTTAGGATAATGCCCTTCATATCTATGTTGTCATAAACTAAAAAACTAACTTCATTTTTAAAGCTGAATAATACTCCATTATATATAGAAATAATATTTTCTTTATTTACTCATCCATCAATAGATATACTGTGAATACTGCTAACAATAAAGATGGAAGTGCAAATATCTCCACCAGACAGTGATTTCATTTTCTTTGGATATATATACCCAGAAATGAGATAGCTGGATCATATGGTAATTTTATGTTTTCTTTTTTTGGTAGTTCTATTTTTAATTTTTTGAGGAACCTCCATACAATTTCCCATAATGGGTATATCAATTTACATTGCCACTAATGGCATACAAAGATTCACTTTTTCTCCATATCCTTACCAGTATTTATTATCTTTTGACACTTTGATAATAATAGTTCTAACAGGTATGAGGTGATATCTCATTGTGATTTTTATTTGTATTTCCTTGCAGATTAGTGAAGTTAAGCACCTTTTCATACACCTGTTGGCTACTTGTATGTCTTCTTTGGAAAAATGTCTATTCAAGAGCTTTGCCATTTTTAGATCATATTTTTTTTTTGCTTTGGTGGTTTTTTTTGCTATTAATTTTTATGTGTTCCCTATATATTTTGGATAGCAACCCTTTAATGGATATATGGTTTGCAAATATTTTCTTCCATTTCATAGGCTGCCTTTTCATTTTGTTGATGATTTCCTTTGCTGTGCAGAACTTTTTAGTCTGATGTAATTCCACCTACTTATTTTTTGCTTTTGTTGTGAAACTGAAATAACTCATTACCTTGACCAATATCCAGGAGCTTACCCACTATGTTCTCTTTCAAGAGTGTTATAGTTTCAGATCTTATGCTTAAGTCTTTAATACATTTCCAGTTGATTTTTGTATATGGTATAAGATAAGGATACAATTTTGTTCTTTTGCATGTGGAAATCCAGTTTTCCCAACATCATTTATTGAAGAGACTGTCTTTTCCCCACTGTATATTATGGGCATCTCCACTGAAGACTACTTGAATGCACGTGTATCGCTTTATTTCTGGGCTCTCTATTCTGTTCTGCTGGTCTATATTTATGTTTTTATGCCAGCACCATAATTTCTGGATTATTATACACCTGTAATACTATTTGACCCTTGAACAACATGGGCTCAAACTGTGTAGGTCCACTTATACATTGTTTTTTTTTTGTTTGTTTCTTCGGTGGTAAATACCACAGTCGGACACAATTCCAGGTTGGTTGAATCTGTGGATGTGGAGGATCAGTTGACGTAGAGGGCAAATGATAAGTTATACACTTTCAACTGTGTCCCCCAACCTCTGCATTGTTCAAGAGTCAACTGTATTTAAAATCAGTAAGTGTGATTCCTCCTGCTTTGTTCTTTTTCAAGATTATTTTGACTATTCAAGTTGTTTTGTGGTTCCACATGAATATCAGGATTTGTTCTCTTGAGAAAAATGCCACTGTAATATTGATAGAGATTTCACTTAATCGGTAGATTGCCTTGGGTAGTACAAACATTTAAATAATTTTTCCAACCTATGAACACAGAATATATTTACATTTATTTATATTTTTAATTTCTTTCATCAACAGTTTTTAGTTTTCAGTGTATAGATTTTTCACCTTCTTATATAAAATAATTATATGTTTTTGACGCTATTGTACATAGAATTTTCTTAATTTTATCTTTTTGAAAGTTTGTTAACAGAGTATGGAAACACAGCTTAATTTTGTACACTGATTTTGTATCCTACAATATTACTTTCTTAGTTTTAACACTTTTATGACATAGTCCCTATGGTTTTTCATACCTAAGATCATGTCATCTACATTTTATGTCACCTACATGTCAGGGGATTTTACTTCTTTTTGGATTTGCATGCCTTCTGTTTCTGTTTTTTAAAATTTTACTTCTTGTTGGAATATAGTTGACTAACAAATACTGTGTTAGTTTCAGGTATACAGCCAAATGATTCAGTTATACCATGTATATTTACCTATTCTTTTTCAAACTCTTTTCCTATTTAGGTTGTTATATAATATTGAGCAGAATTTCTTGTGCTATATAGTATGTCCTTGTTGGTTATACATTTTTTAAAAATTATTTATTTGTTTGGCTGAACCAGGTCTTTTTGCAGCTTCATGGCATGTGAGATTCCACATCAGGGATCGAACCAGTGTCTCCTTCACTGGCAGGTGGATTCTTTACCACTGAGGCACCAGGAAAGCTCCAGTTATCTGTATTAAATATAACAGTGTGAAAAAAAAAAATATATAACAGTGTGTACATGTCGAATACAAATTCCCTCACTATCCCTCCCTTCCACCCTTCCCCTCTGGAACCATAAGCTTCTTTTCTAAGTCTGTGAGCCTGTTTCTGTTTTGTAAATAAGTTCGCTTGTATCTTTTTTCTTAGATTCTACCTGTAAGGGATATCATACAGTATTTCTCCTTCTCTGTCTGACTTCCTTCACTCAGCATGACAGTCTCTAGGTCCATCCATGTTGCTGCAAATGGCATTATTTCACTGTTTTTAACGGCTGAGTAATATCCCACTGTATATATGTAACACATCTTCTTCATCCATTCCTCTGCTGATGAATATTTAGGTTGCTTCCCATCTTGGCTGTTGTAAATAGTGCTGCAGTGAACACTGCAGTACGTGTATCCTTGCAAACCGTGCTTTTCTCTGGATATATGCCCAGCATGGGATTACAGGACCATGTGCTCAGTGCTCAGTTTTGTCTGATTCTTTGTGGCCCCATGGACTATAGCCCACCAGGCTCCCTTCTTCTGTCCATGGAATTTTCCAGACAAGAATGCTGGAGCAGGTTGCTGCTTCCTACGCCATGGGCTCTTCCTGATACAGGGATCGAGTATAGATGTCTCATATCACCTGCACTTGCCAGGTGATTCTTTACCACCAGCACTATCCGGGAAGCTCCCTGCAGGGTCATTTGGTAGTTTCATTTTTAGTTTTTTAAAGAACCTCCATACTGTTCACAGTGGCTATACCAATTTACATTCCTACAAGAGTGCAGGGAGGATTCCCTTCTCACCACACCCTCTCAAGCATTTACTGTTTGTGGATTTTTTGATGACAGCCATTCTGACTGATGTGAGGTGATGCCTTATAGTTGTTTTGATTTGTATTTCTCTAATAATTAGAGATGCTGAACATCTTTTCATGTGCCTCTTGGCCATCTGTATGTCTTCTCTGGAGAAATGTCTAATTGCTTTGGCTAGGACTTCCAGTACTATGTTGAACAGAAGTGGCAGAAGAAAAAAAATTCTGATCTATGCATATGCACATACGCGTAACAATTTATAGCTCTCTAGAGGATGTAGCGGGGAAATGGTTCCAGTGACTACATCTGAGAAGAACAAATGGGAGCTTGGGGGCTCAGAGAGAGGGAGACTTCACTGTATATTCTTTTGTGCCTTTTTAGTGTTGTTCCATGTACATGTATCACCATTAAAGTAAGTAACTATTTTTTAAACCCTTATGTTTTCCAGAATCATTTTCAAACCTAGGCATAGGCCCTTCTCAAATAGAAGAGATTTCCTCTGGAAATGAAACAATCAATCAATGCAATTTTAACAAGCCAAAGATGGTAATCAATATATCCAATGCCTTTGTTTTCACCACTTTAGAGGAAATACTTTTCATTGGTTAGTTAGGTCCATGAAAGTTAGCCATTTTACATAAAGGAAAAAAATCCAAGAAGAAATGATCAGTAAAAGACATAACAAACTTAAGAGATTACTTTATTTTTAAAAAGAAGAATATAGGTAAAAGGATGCAATAAAATACATAGCACAGAAACTGATACCCTTAACAGCAGAAAACAAGAATCAGAAATCAAGAGATTAAATTAAGAATAAGCATGTAAAATATGCAGGGCAAATGGCTATGTTGTTTAACAGTGCAGCTCTCAAAAAATACCTTAAGTATTTATGTGCAAGACATGAAGAAATAGTCATTGTTTTCACGTGTAGCAGAAGTGGCTAAGTAGAAATGTGTTTGTTATTGTTTGTTTTTGTGGGAGGGCAGGTAGGAAAAATGATTGAATGATAACTTCAGTATACTTTTGATCTAGGGTTGTAAAGCAACAGAGTATCATACTGAGCAACCAGCACAATGCAAGAGTACAACAGGATACAGGCTAGGCAAGTCCACAATAGCCCACCTGTAATCACAGTTACTAAAGAAAACAATGATTTTAAGCATTAAAAAAAAAAAAAAAGGTCAGATTAGCATTGGGTACTTGGCTGAAGAAATTACGGTCTCTGATTAAAGAGAAGTTTTAAGAAGGAACAGAGCTACATAAGCATGTTCAAACGTTATCTTTCAACTAGAAATCTTCCTGATTTATTTATCAAGAGTAAACTCATTTTACAATGACAAGAAACAGATTTTCTTTTGGAGACATAAATACACAGGACAGAAGAAGAGACAGCAAGTAGATTTCAGAAGGTGGAAAGCAGATGAACACAGAAGTGTCTCAGTAGATCTGACAAGTGGAACCCTACTTCAGCAGACTATAAAGCTGAAAAGAAACTTTAGCTTCTTCAGTGCCACTGAAGAACCCCTAAAGAACTCAGAATGGCAGAACTAGGTAATTCTGCAAGTAGGGTTAAGATAGGGCAGAAAACAGGATGACTGGTTAAAAGTTTATGAAACAATTAGACTCCCAGATACCCTACTTGATACAATGTCCTGGAACACTATAAAAACTCTGAATTTATCTTTTGGAGAGGGTGGAACAGAGTATATCACTAAACAGAGACAGATCACTAGACATTTAACAGCTAATAATATGAAAGAATTCAAAACACAAAATGGAGGCAAAGTTAAGGAAACAGTGACTATTTAAAAAGAAAAGCACTCAAGAAAAGTCATCATTAACATCCTCAGAGAAAACATGTCAACCACGAATCAAGAACAGAACACTAGTGTGAGGGCGGGGAGCTAGTAAGAGGAAATACTCAAAGAACAAAAAAGGGAGATTGGTAATTAAAAACATAATAACAGATCAAAAGCTCAATGAACAAACTAGAAGAGAGAGTAGAGGAAAATTCTCACAAAGGAGGGGAAAAAGACAATGGATTGAAAAATAGGAAAAAAAGATTAAAAAAATTAGAATACTGCCTCAGGCTATCCAATATCTGAATAATCTGGGGTGGGGGGGAAGGAATAAAGAAAAATAATGTGGAGAAAACTGGAAGGATATAAATAATGCTAAACATTAATAATTCTTTTAAAATTCCTCAACTAAAAGGAAATGAGCTTCCACTTTCAATTGACCAGCCAGTGCCTGGCAAAAAGTATGAAAATAACCCAATGTCCAAAACTGGAAAATAAAAGTTGCAACATAAGCATATATTTTGAGATATATGAATAACTAAAGACTGGAAGAACTGATAGCGCCGGGGAATTGCCAACTGTGGAGAGGAAGGCTGACTGATACCAGCAGATAGCTGTTTCCTATAGAGCTGATGATTTTTTAAATGGACACAGAAGGAAACTTAAAATTCAATCAAGATCTTTCCAGTGGGTAAAAACAAACAAGTGACAATGTAATTGTCCAAAAAGATTCATTTCTTGATCAAGAAAATCATGGTTCCTTAATGACATGAATATCACCAGAACTACGCTTTTTCACTATGTTGAATTCAACCAATTTGCTTTATGGACGCTAGTAAACAATTATCCAGAGTTCAGTTCAATTCAGTTCAACAAATATCTATTGAATTCCAATTTGTGATTAGCTCTGAATATAAAACAATGCAGATGTCTCAAAATGAAAAGGTCTAGAGTTTACAGTTCAAGTTAAAATGTGTGAATATTTATTCAAATAAATGTGTGCAAGCGGGCTTAGTCGTGTCTGACTTTTTGCGACCCCAAGGACTGTAGCCTGCCACCCTCCTCTGTCCATGGGATTTTCCAGGCAATAACACTGGAGTGAGTTGCCATTTCCCCCGCCAAGGGACCTTCCCAACCCAGGGATAGAACTCTCCTCTCCTGAACTGGCAGTCAGATTCTATACCACTGAGCCACCTGGGAAGTTCATCCAAAAAAATGAGGGAGTGTCATATAAAATAAGAAGTGGTCTTATTCTGAAGGGCATATACAGTATCAGTGGGAAGAAGCTACAGAAAGAAAATTCTCAGCTCAATACCATTTTTCCTGTAATATGAATATACCAATTTCATGACTTACTATAGAGTTACAATGATCAAAACAATGTGGTATGTGCATAATAATATGTATGAATATACGTATGAATCAACAAGGGCTTCCCTAGCAGCTCAGTCGGTAAAGAATGCCTGCAATGAGGCAGACTGGGGTTCAATCCCTGTGTCAGTAAGACCCCCTGGAGAAGGAAATGGCAACCCAATCCAGTATCCTTGTCTGGAAAATCCCATGGATAGAGAAGTCTGGCAGGCCACAGTCCATGGGGTCACAAGAGTCGAACATGACTTCGTAACTAAACCACCCCCATGAATCAACAGAACACAACGAAGTTAAGAAATAAACCCATGCATAAACAGTCAATTGACTTTTGACAAAGGTGTCAAGGGAAAAGAACAGTCTTTTCAATGCTAGAATAGTTGGACATACATATGCAAAAGCAAAACAAAACTCTCAGCCTAAATACACCTCACACTATACATAAAAATTAAGTTGAAATATATTATAGAACTGTATCTAAGAGCTAAAACTATTAAATTCATGGAAGAAAACATAGGAAAAATATCTTTGTGATCTGGGATGGATGTTTTCTCAAATAAGACCAAAAAAAGCACAAAACTATTGAAAAATTGATAAACTGGACTTAATCAAAATAAACAACTGTTCTTCAAAAAGGCAAACCACAAGCTAGGAGAATATATAATAGCTAACAAAAGACTTGTATTCAGGATATATAAATATCTCCTACAATTCAACAAGAAGATAATCCAATTTTTTAATGGGCAAACGATTTTAATAGACACCATCAAAAATATACAGATGG
Organism: Oryx dammah; assembly: GCF_014754425.2. Classification (NCBI taxonomy): domain Eukaryota; kingdom Metazoa; phylum Chordata; class Mammalia; order Artiodactyla; family Bovidae; genus Oryx; species Oryx dammah. The sequence goes on from NW_024070211.1 coordinate 74,017,321, forward strand.
CCACTAGCAAACAAAAATGTGCTCAACATCATTAGTCATCTGAAAACTGCAAACTAAAACCACAATAAGAAATCATTACACACCTACTAAAACGGTTAACATGGAAAAGATGTATAATTCCAAATATTGGCAAGGATGCAGAGTGACTGGAACGCTCATATATTTGCTGGTGGGAATGGAAAATATACACCCACCTTAAAAACAGCACATTAGTCTCTTATAAAGTCAAACATATATTTATCTTATGTCCAGCAATCCTACTCCAAAGTATTTACACAATAAACAAGAACATATCCCATGCAGGGGACTTCCCTGGTGGTCCAGTGGCGAAGACTCTAAGCTCTCAATGCAGAGGGCTTAGGGTTTGATCCCTAGTGCTTAGATGGAACTAAAGATCCCGTGCGCCGAAACTAAGACGTGGCACAGCCACATAAATAAATATTTTAAAAATCAATATCTCATACAAATACCTGCATATGAATGTTTAAAATAGCTTTATTCATAAATATGAAAAACTATAAACAATCCAAAATGTCCATTACCAGGTAAATGGCTAAACAAATTTTGGTATACTCATACAATGGAATATTTCTAATTAAAAAGAAAAAAAAAAAAGAATGACACATTCAACAAAGAGGAATGAATCCCCAAAATAGATATCAGAGCAGTTGATCAAAAGATGGGACACACCAGCTCCCTTTCAGAAAGCATACCATGTGGTGGAAGTTTAAAATTCTCAGACTCTAGTTAAAATTTCTAGACAGGAAATTCCCTGGCGGTTCAGTGATTAGGACTTCAAGGTTCCACTGCAGGGGGCATGGTTTTGATCCCTGGCCAGGGAACTAAGACCCTGTAAGCTTCTCACCTACCCATCCCCCAAAGGAAACCACTACCAACCACAAGAAGAAGAACTCTAGATAAGTCTGGCAAGTAACAACAGTTTTGGGGTGGAAAATTGAGGCAAGGCAACCTCAGTAATGGTTGACCATAAAGAAAGGTTATTAAACCTCCAAACGTTGACAAATGGATGTGACTCCCCGTTTATTAACCTATAGAGATACTCTGGCAAGGGGAACAAAGTCCAAAAGCTGTCCCTCGCCATCCCCTCCCCCCGCAAAATGAAATAGGTTATTAGTAAACAAAGACAGAGGGCTTCCCTGGTGGCTCAGATGGTAAAGAATCTGCCTGCAATGCGGAAGACCTGCATTTGATCTCTGGGTCAGGAAGATCCCCTAGAAAAGGGAATGGCAACCCATTTCAGTATTCTTGCCTGAATAATTCTTTGGACAGAGGAGCCTGGAAGGCTACAGTCCATGGGGTCACAAAGAGTCAGATATAACTGAGCGACTAACACTTCAAATTTTCATACAAAGAGTGAACGGTGCAAAGGCTTTAGAGGTAAATTAGAATAGATGTAGGATTACATCTAAACAAAGCCAGAATTAGAGGGCATGCCCTAAAATACAGACTTGTGGGCAAGTGGAGAGGTTAGCATGCACACACAGGAACATATCCATCAGCTAATGATGCAACTGTACATTTTAAAAAATTTATTTATTTTGGCCACACAAAATGGCTTACAGGATCTCAGTTCCCCAAGCAGGGATCAAACTCACACCCTCAGCAGTGAATGAAAGCAAGGAGTCAACCACTGGACCACCAGGGAATTCCTGGTACATCTTATTAAAAACAGGGCCAGAAGTGAATATTTCAAGGGATGGAATTTGTTTTATAGCTCAGGTATCAGGTTCAAAGGCTGTTATTCTTTACCCTTTGATTATTATCCCACAGGCTATTGGAACCTGAAGAGACATTAGTTTATACATATCCAGAGCTTTACTATCACCAATCTTGTTTTGCTATTTAATACCAAGCATACTGCATGAGCCAAACTATGTATTTTTTCAAAAGGTGGAACAGAAATTGGTGCAAGCCTCACTATCCATCGTGAATATTCTTAAGACCACACACAAGACTTTTGTAAATACAAAGCTAATTTCATGCTTATTCTAATAATCATTTAATGTCTGACTGTAATTACCTTGGGAGTAACTCCTAAACTTAAATTTCAGCCAAACAAGAAGAGCTATGTACAAGAATGTTCATAATAATAGTATTCTTCAAAATAGACTAAAACTGAAAACAATATAAATACCTATCAACCAGGGAGTGGATAAATAAATTATAGCATATCCTTAAAATCAAATTCTACATGGCAATGAGGATGAGCAAACTACAACCACACAATGTGACAGGATAAACATCACAAACATAATGTTCAGTGAAGGTAGCCAAAGGTAAAGGAGTATATAATGTACCATTCTATTTACATAATGTTCAGAAACAAAATGAAACAAAAATCTATAAAATGGTGTTCAAGGGCAAGACTGTGGTTGGAGAAGGAGGGGACAGGACTGGGCTTTCTAGTGTCAGGCAAGAGAGAATTCTTGACCTGAATGCTGGCTACATTCAGCATTCAGCTGGAGGTTCCCTTTCTGAAAAGTTAAGATAAGGGCAGTTTTGGTTTGTATTATATACTTTAGTAAAACGTTCACTTTAAAAAATCAGTAAGAAACTTCTTAAAAGGATTGTCTTTAAAACTTTAGAATTATTTTTAATATGAAGACATCCTAAAATGTTGATTTTATGAATGTAAAATTTCATCATGTATTATTTCAAAATAAGAGATAATGCTTTTATAACTATTAAACTTTTAAACCAAAATGTTCACTACCATAGTTTTTAGTTTTAAAAAGTGCATTGAACCAACTGTCTACACCTTCATCCCTCCTCGCCCCCTAGTCCCACTCCCACTCCCAAAAGGCAACCTTGATAATCTTAAAGTAATATACTTATTGTGCAATCTCAGTATTCATAAACTCCAGATATTATCTATTAGAGTGATATACTTATCATGCAATCTAATTATTCAAAAATTCCAGATACTCTCTATTAACTTCTGTGGAAACAAAATCATAAACTCACTCTTTAGCTTGACTGGAAAAGAATGTCTGAGGTCTGAGTACCAGGCTACAGTTAATAATTATTAATGAAGAACTTTAAAAAACACGATACTGACTTTTGAAATTTCCCCAAGGAATTCCAATGCATTGCCAAGGTTGATAAAGCCTGAAGCAATTAGGGAAGAAAAGGTTGGAATGTATTTACTCCTACTACTATTAAACTTAAAAAAGAAACATAATTATTTTGTACCTCAAATTCAGCTGAGTTATCTGCTCAATTTGTTTTCTGAGAAAGACAAATTGACTTCATTGACATAATGAAAGATTTGTTTATAAGGACTATTAACACTATCAACACATAAAGTTGCATCTAAAATGTCTGTCAGAAGAAATGGCATTTGTTAAAATATCTTTTATAGAAAACTATCTATTTTTTAAAAATATAGTTTGCCATAGGAAGTTGATTTTAACATCCAGGTAAATAATATAATTATTCATAATGACCTCACTGATCTAGCTCTAATTAATTCAAGCTATTTATAAAAAGAGAGTACAGATTTTAATAAAATTAGGAACATGACTGAAGGGACATTTCCTCTTTACAAGTAAAACAAAATGATTACCAGACTAACTTGGAAACAAAATGAAGAATCTTTTTTTTCTTTTTTTCTGACCACCATGCAAGGCATGTAGGATCTTAGTTCCTCCACCAGCGACTGAACCCAGACTGCCTGCATTGGAAGCACAGAGTCTTAACCCCTGGACAGTCAGGAAAGTCCTAAAATGCAGAATTCTGACTCATCACCAAAGAATATTTGGCTTCCCACTAAGGAACATCAGGCTCACTTCCAGCAGCCTCCTACCTCACCATTTCCTTCTCTGTACAATGGTAATAGTTATAAGGAGGATTCTACTATTTATCACATTTGTAACTTTAGAAAAAAAAACTTGCAGCTTCTAGCAATAGTTCCATGAACTGTAGACCACTGGTTCTCAAATTTGATTATACTCTGGAATCACCTGGCAAACTTAAGACAACAAACAAGCTGATGCCTAGTGATGTGGGTTTAATTGGTATGATACAGTTTGATGTAGTGTGGGTATCAGTATTTTGAAAGCTTCCATGGTGATTTTAATATGCAACCAAGTTTGAGAACTGTTATACAGAATGAAGGTTTTAGTGGTAACTATCATTCCTGTCCTACCTACCTTCTGTAACATCTAATTTTTTTTTTTTACATTTCTTAAGGTGATACAATAAAACTTAAGTTGCATTCTATAATTATGATTTTCACACTTTGGATATAAAGCCAATTCTTTCTTTAAAAAATGAAAAACATTGTAATATATCCTGAAAGATGATGCTGTGAAAGTGCTGCACTCAATATGCCAGCAAATTAGGAAAACTCAGCAGGGGCCACAGGACTGGAAAAGGTCAGTTTTCATTCCAATCCCAAAGAAAGGCAATGCCAAAGAATGCTCAAACTACCACACAATTGCACTCATCTCACATGCTAGTAAAGAAATGCTCAAAATTCTCCAAGTCAGGCTTCAGCAACACGTGAGCTATGAACTTCCAGATGTTCAAGCTGGTTTTAGAAAAGGCAGAGGAACCAGAGATCAAATTGCCAACATCCGCTGGATCATGGAAAAAGCAAGAGAGTTCCAGAAAAACATCTATTTCTGCTTTATTGATTATGCCAAAGCCTTTGACTGTGTGGATCACAATAAACAGTGGAAAATTCTGAAGAAGATGGGAATACCAGACCACCTGACCTGCCTCTTGAGAAACCTATATGCAGGTCAGGAAGCAACAGTTAGAACTGGACATGGAACAACAGACTGGTTCCAAATAGGAAAAGGAGTATGTCAAGGCTGTATATCGTCACCCTGCTTATTTAACTTATATGCAGAGTACATGATGAAAACTCTGGGCTGGAAGAAGCACAAGCTGGAATCAAGATTGCCAGAAGAAATTTCAATAACCTCAGATATGCAGATGACACCACCCTTATGGCAGAAAGTGAAGAGGAACTAAAAAGCCTCTTGGTGAAAGTAAAAGAGGAGAGTGAAAAAGTTGGCTTAAAGCTCAACATTCAGAAAACGAAGATCATGGCATCTGGTCCCTCCACTTCATGGCAAATAGATGGGGAAACAGTGGAAACAGTATCAGACTTTATTTTATGGGGCTCCAAGATCACTGCAGATGGTGATTGCAGCCATGAAATTAAAAGACGCTTACTCCTTGGAAGGAAAGTTATGACCAACCTAGATGGCATATACAAAAGCAGAGACATTACTTTGCCAACAAAGGTCCGTCTAGTCAAGGCTATGGTTTTTCCAGCGGTCATTTATGGATGTGAGAGTTGGACTGTGAAGAAAGCTGAGCGCTGAAGAATTGATGCTTTGAACTGTGGTATTGGAGAAGACTCTTGAGAGTCCCTTGGACTGCAAAGAGATCCAACCAGTCCATCCTAAAGGAGATCAGTTCTGGGTGTTCATTGGAAGGACTGATGCTAAAGCTGGAACTCCAATACTTTGGCCACCTCATGCAAAGAGTTGACTCATTGGAAAAGACCCTGATGCTGGGAGGGATTGGGGGCAGGAGGAGAAGGATAAGATGGCTGGATGTCATCACCGACTTGATGGACATGAGTTTGAGTGACCTCTGGGAGTTGGTGATGGACAGCGAGGCCTGGCGTTCTGCCAATCATGGGGTCTCAAAGAGTCAGACACGACTGAGCATCTGAACTGAACTGACTGATATGTAACTTTGTTCTGTATTTTCCAATTCAGTTCGGTTCAGTCACTCAGTCATGTCCAACTCTTTGCGACCCCCATGGACTGCAGCACCCCAGGCTTCCCTGTCCATCACCAATTCCTGGAGTTTACTCAAACTCATGTCCATTGAGTCGGTGATGCCATCCAACCATCTCATCCTCTTTTGTCCCCTTTTCCTCCTGCCTTCAATCTTTCCCAGCATCAGGGTCTTTTCAAATGAGTCAGTTCTTTGCATCAAGTGGCCAAAGTACTGGAGTTTCAGTTTCAGCATCAGTCCTTCCAATGAATATTCAGGACTGATTTCCTTTAGGATGTACTGGTTAGATCTCCTTGCTGTCCAAGGGACTCTCGAGAGAGTCCCTTGAGAGTCTTGACAGTGTTGAGACTCTCTTGAAACTCTTGAGAGTCTTCTCCAACACCACAGTTCAAAGCATCAATTCTTCAGCGCTCAGCTTTCTTCACACTCCAACTCTCATATCCATACATGACTACTGGAAAAACTACAGCTTTGACTAGATGGACCTTTGTTGGCAAAGTAATGTCTCTGCTTTTTAATATGGGGTCTAGGTTGGTCATAACTTTTCTTCTAAGTAGCAAGCATCTTTTAATTTCATGGCTGCAGTCACCATCTGCAGTGATTTTGGTGGCCCAAAAAATAAAGTCTGTCACTGTTTCCCCAACTATTTGCCATGAAGTGATGGGACTAGAAGCCATGATCTTAGTTTTCTGAATGTTGAGTTTAAAGCCAACTTTATCCCTCTCCTCTTTCACTTTCATCAAGAGGCTCTTCAGTTCTCCTTTGCTTTCTGCCGTAAGGGTGGTGTCATCTGCATATCTGAGGGTATTGATATTTCTCCTGGCAATCTTGATTCCAGATTGTGCTTCATCTAGTCCAGCACTTCTTATGATATATTTTCCAAGTCTCATGTAAATGTGTTATCAAACTTTCATAACTTAAAAAGTAAAAAAAGAGAAAAAATATGAAAAACAGGGAATTCTACTCAATGCTCTCTGGTGACCTAAATGGCAAGAATATCCAAAACAGAGGGGACATACGTATACGTATAGCTGATTCACTTTGCTGTACAGCAGAAACAAATGCAACATTGTAAAACAACTCTCCTCCAATAGAAATTAAATAAGCAAATAATAATAAATGACAAACAATACACAACATAACCAGTAACAGGGTTTATATGAACACTGCTTAGAGAAGAAAAAGTCAGTATGCTCAGGACATGACCTTCTCTTCCATGCTAATGCAAAGTCACAATAAATCTCTTTTCTTCTACTCAATTTTTCAAAATCATATTACTTTCAGCTTACCCAATATCTGGACAGTTACTTTATCTAGTTATTTCGTTTCTATCTGAACTTTCCACCATCTTTCTTGTCTTGATTGAGATAACAAACTATTTTACTACAGTTCCAATGTTATCCTGCCTCTTATTAATTCTAATTTATCAACTTTTATTCCATTCTTCTTGGACACAAATAAATTCCTACTTTAATGTAATTGTTTTTCTTGACTGCTAAATGAATGTCATCTGGAGCATGGAATAATTGGATTTGGGGGTTTCACTGATTATTGTATCCTCTCTTGGTTATCATCTGTGTTTTGATAAACAAAATCCTCAACTATTTTAAAGAGAAACATTTATCTCTTCATTTATCTTCAACGTTTGCAACATTTGTCTGAAAACGACTATATTTTGACCTCATATTTAAGATAGTTTGGGTACAGAATTCTAGGTTAATATTCCTTTTTCCTCAAAACATTGGTAAAACAGTCCCGTTGTCTTGTATCCATGCTCCATGGCCTTCTAGCACCGTATGTGCTAATTTGCAGACTTTCATTTCTTTTCTCTAAAAGCTTCTGGGATCTTCTTTATAACTGATGTTTTGAAATTTCCCAAGAAGGCGTTTCCTTCATTTTACTTATTACTCAGGGAGACCTTTTACTCTGAAAAATTCAAGCTTTTCTTCATCTTCACCTTTCACTCTAAACATACTATACAGTGCAAGCTTAAGTGCAGGGCAATGTTTTATATTCTACGAGTACTAATATATACCAAAAAAAAAAAAAAAAAGTCTGCCCTCATGCAACTAAAAAGGGAAACAGTAAATGAAATTAATTAAATGTATGGTACATAAAATAGTAATAAGTGCTCAGGTTAAAATATACAGCAAGACAGTAGAATTAGAAATAATAGGGCAGAGGCTTCCCTGGTGGCTCAGTGGTAAGGAATCCACCTGTAGGAAACAAAGGTTCAATCCTTGGTCTAGGAAGATCCCACATGCGGCAGAGCGAGTAAGCCCATGTGCTACAACTATTGTGCCTGTACTCTACAGGATTCCCAACTACTAACCCCATGCGCCACAACTACTGAAGCCCAGGCAACCTAGAGCCTGTGCTCCACAACAAGGGAAGTCACCGCAATGGGAAGCCTGTCCATCACAGTAGCCCCTGTTTACTACACCTAGAGAAAAGTCTGCGCAGCAACCATGACTCAGTAAAGCCAAAAATAAATAATAAAATGACTTCAAAAAAAAAAAATGAGGCAGAACTTCTCTGGTGGTCCAGTGGCTAAGACTCCCAAAAAGGGGGCCGGTGTTTGATCCCTGGTCAGGGAACTAGAGCCCACATGCTGACACTCAGAGTTCACATGCCACAGCTAAAATATCCTGCCTGCCACAGTGACGATCAAAGACCCTGCATGCCATAGCTAAGACCTGGTGCAGCCAAATCAATAAAATTAAAAAAAAAAAGAAATAACGGGGAAGAAGTCATAGAAATTTGGACAAGGTGGCCAAGGGTGGCCTAATGCGGAAACTCAATTTTGAATAAAGACCTAAAGCAAGGAAGGAAGCTAAGGCATGAGGAGAAGTGTGGTTAGGGGAGGCCACTCCAGGAAAAGGGAAAATAAGTAAAATGGATATGAGACAGATTCCTGTGTGAAGGTCTGTGGGAGCAAAGTGAGCTGAGGGAGGGAGAGGAGGAGATTATGATGTTAGAAAGGTAAGGAGGAGCAAGATTCCGGAGGATGTAGTAAATTTTGATAAGACTTTAGTCTTACTCTGAGTGCAGTGAGAAACCCTTCATTAGGAGAATCTGAGCAGAGAAGTGAGAAGATCTCACTGATGTTAAACCGGATCATTCTGATGCTCTACTGTTAAAATATTATAGGTGCAAAAGACCATTAGAAGAAAACAGTTGGAAATTTACTTCATAATCTCAGGTAGAGATGCTTATGGTTCAGATGGTAAAGGATCTGCCTGCACAGCAGGAGACCCAGGTTCAGTCCCTAGGTCAGGAAGATCTCCTGGAGAAGGGCATATCTACCTACTCTAGTATTCTTGCCTGGATAATTCCATGAACAGAAGAGCCTGGTGGGCTAGAGTCCATAGGATGGCAAAGAGTCAGACACGACTGAGCAACTAATAGAGATGATGGTGGCTTGAAAGTGATGGTAGCCGTGAGGGTGGTAAGAAGAGGATCACATTCTGTGCCTATTTTGAAGGCAAAATTGGCAGGGTATTTTGATGCGGTGGCCTTACAGCATGAAAGAAAGGAGTCAAGAATCAACCAAGGGACTTCCCCAGTGACTGAGTGGTTAAGACTCTGGCTCCCAATGCAGGCAGCTCAGGTTCAATCCCTCGTCAGGGAACTAGGTTCCATATGCTGCAAGCAAAGAGTCTACAAGCCACAAGTAAAACATTCCACATGCCACAACTAAGACCTGGCACAGTCCAAAAAAGAATAGACCCAAAGTTATCAGCTTGACAAGGTAGAATAATAAAGACATGAATAACTGAGATAGGGTAGACTGAGAAAAAAGCCAGTTTCTGGCAGCACATATCAGGAGTTTGGTTAAGTTTGAGATGTCTATTAAACATCCAAGTAGGCTGTTATGTAGACAGGCAGATATTCAAGTCTGGAGAGTAGGGAAGAAGTTTGGTCAGGAGTTACAAACTTGGGAGCCACCAGCATACGTATTAATATTTAAGATGTTGAGGCTTGATAAAATATCCTGCTGCTGCTGCTGGTGCTGCTAAGTCACTTCAGTCGTGTCCAACTCTGTGCAACTCCATAGACGGCAGCCCACCAGGCTCCCCCATCCCTGGGATTCTCCAGGCAAGAATACTGGAGTGGGTTACCATTTCCTTCTCCAATGCAGGAGAGTGAAAAGTGAAAGTGAAGTCACTCAGTCGTGTACGACTCTTGGTGACCCCATGGACTGCAGCCTACCAGGCTCTTCCATCCATGGGATTTTCCAGGCAAGAGTACTGGAGTGGGGTACCATTGCCTTCTCCAAAATATCCTAGGGAAGCCATTAAAAAGAGAGAGAGAGAGCAAAGGCCCGAGAACTATGCTGTAGGACCCTATCATTTAGAAGGAGGAAACCATGAGTGACAACCCACAGCAGACGCCAAGAGGAGCGGTCAAGGAAGTAATATCCAGTTATGGTGGCGTGAAAAGGTCAGTGATTCCTCTCCACAAAAAAACAATAATTAAACTAGACAGAATTTTAAAAACAACCATTTCAGGGCTGTAGCCTGATGCAGAAAACAAATTGAGAACATTTATTCTTAAAATCAGACTGAAGCTTCAAGTAAAAATAGCGAAAGACTGTGGCCGTTTTGCCTGAGGCTGGCCACATGTGCACTGCCCCCCACTCTCCCAAATCGCTGGCAAGAAAGGTAGTTTCTCTGTTTTTAATTTTTAACTGAGTAAACTTATAGCATAAAATTCCCCAACCTAAGTGTGACAGTTTAAGTGTACAGTGTTAATTATATTCTTACTGTTGGGCATCCAATCTCTAGAAATGTTCATCTTGCAAAACAAGATACTCCATATATACCCATTAAACAAAAACTCTTCATTCCTCCTGTCCCTCTCATTTTACCTTCTGTCTCTGTGAAGTTGACTACTCTCAGGACAGTAGTTTTACCATTGACAGGCTGGCAGTGAAACCAGGAAGGGTTGAACTCCATTACAAGTGGAGGACAAAACAACCCATGGCTTTGGCCTTTCAAAGTGGTAGACTTACATTTTGATTAAAGTTTGAAAAGCAACAGAAGGGGATATAAAATAACATACTAGAATAACATTTTAAAAGTGTTCACTGTGTAACAAATTATACTGGAATTAGCATTAGATGCCAGCCTTGTTAACACTTCAGTAAGAACATGCTGGCATTCTGCCTTGAAAATATATTATCCTATTAATAAAAAAACACAAGTGGTAAAACCAGTAGTAGACTTAGATGAAAATGGACAGAGAAAATCTGCAGCTCTACTCATCCCAGGCTGTAGTCCCAACCGGGAAAAGCAACAGACAAACCAAACATTTCATTGGAAATTCTAGAAATGAGAGAGTTAAGAAAGGACTGATAAGTTTCTGCCCACAGTTCCTGGCCGATGAGGAAACTACAGACACGCACAGGAGTGACGTGAGAGCCTAGTGAAAAGTGAGAACCAAGGAAGGCTTGAGCACTGACTGCAATTTTGAATGAGTACCTCAACCCACACACAAATTGACAGGCAGAAGGTGGGAGCTATAAGGTTCAGAGCATATAAACATAATCTCTACACAAATCACTGGCTGATGGCTATACTATACACACAAAGAAACAAGACCTAGGGATCTAGGCCAAAAACATAAAATCACTGAGCGGAAATATCATTGTCTGCTCATTGTGGGGAACAAAGAATATAAAAGAGAATCTGGATCTGCTACAGTATATTATCTAACATCTACAGTTTTAGGGAGTTCCCTGGGGGCCGAGTGGTTAGGATTTGGGGCTTTCACTGCTGTTGTATGGGTTCAATTCATGGTCAGGGAACTGAGATTCCCACAAGCAGCGAAGTGCAGAAAAAGAAAAAGAAAAACGTGCAGTTTCCAACTAAAATTACTAGGCAACCAAATTAATAGAACAACAACAACAAAAAAATCACTTAATAAAAACTGAGTGGACCCAAATTCAGCAAAGTCAATGAACTTATTATAAATATGTTCAAAGAATTCATGGAAAATATGACTATTATTCAATTAGGAAATATTAATAAAAATATAAAATATTTTTAAAATAACCAAACTGAAATCCTGAAATGGAAAAGTACAAAACTAAAGTAAAAATTTCTTCAAGGGGCTAATGGCAGGCAGAATTCTAAGATGGTCCCCGAAGACCTCCCTCTCACCCTCATACGCCTATCCCATATAAACACAGAGGAGTGATCAAAGGGTTCCCAAGTGAGAGAATCATGGTATTAGCCTAAAACAATATGGAGTTGGCACGCTGATGAAGAACTAGTGATTTACAAGTCTCAGCTGGCAGCTAGAAGAACGTTAATACAACTTGCCAGAGATAAGGTACTTTGGGTATGGACAAAACAGCTTACAGAAAAAGAACGTAGATGGAAAACTTCATAAATTGTGTGTATTGGGGGAGGGAGGGCACCAACATTTTATGTAAAATGTTCACACACATGCACAGGGATAATAGCTTGCAGTGGTGAACTGTATCATCTAAAAATGACTGCATCAGTACCTCCTATTTCACACCTGTTCTTCTTGCAAGGTGATGTTGACTCTCCTCTTGAAATTAGGCTGGTTATGACTGCAGGCAAAGGAACACTAGGAGACTTCTGAAGGTGTCACAAAAGCAGATACAGCTTGCACACCCAGTCCTCTTGGGACACTAGTTCTTGTCATTCAGATACCACGCTGTGAGGAAGAAGAGAGCTCCCAGCCACGAGCCTGAATCAACAGCTTGACATGTGACTAAGAAAGCTTTTGAGAAGACTGCAGCCCTGCCACTGTCTGACTGCAACTGCCTGAAAGACCGAGTGAAAACTACCTATCTGGGTCCAGAGACAATCATTAGAGACAATAAAACACTAACTGTTGGACTTCCCTGGGCTTCCTTCATAGCTCAGTCGGTAAAGCATCTGTCTGCAATGCAGGAGACCTGGGTTCAATTCCTGGGTCAGGAAGATCTCCTGGAGAAGGAAATGGCAACCCACTCCAGTATTCTTGCTTGGAGAATCCCATGGACAAAGGAGCCTGGTGGGCTACAGTCCACGGGGTCACAAGAGTCGGACACGACTTAGTGACTAAACCACCACCACCAGTGGCACAATGGATAGGAATCCACCTGCCAATGCAGGAGACACGGGTTCGATATGTGGTCCAGGAGGATTCCATGTGCCACAAAGCAACTAAACCCATGTACCACAACTACTAAGCCCGAACTTGAAAGCCTACAAGCTGCAACTTCTGAGCCTAAGAGCTGCAACTACTGAAGTTTCATGTGCCTAGAGCCTGCGCTTTGCAACAAGAGAGGCCAACAAAATGAGAGGCCACTGAACCATACACAGAGTAGCGCTCGCTCTCTGCAACTAAAGAAAAATCCTCGCAGCAGCAAAGAAAGACCCAGCACAACCAAAAATAATCAGAAGCTCTTAAAAAACAAAAACAAAAAGCACTAACTGCTGTTCTAAGCCACTAAACTTTGTGACAATTTATTATGCAGCAACAGATAATCAGAATATAACAATCAGAACATCTACTCTGTGCCAGGGACTGTGCCAAGTGCTTTACAATTATTTTATTTCATTCACACAAATATTTAATGAGTAGATATGATTATTGCCCATTTTTGGTAATGAGCAGAATGAGATTAAAAGAGATTAAATAAGGCCAGAATAACTGGTAGCACTGATACTGAAACAAAGATCCCTCTCACTCCAAAGTCAGGGGTTTTGGCATTAGAAATTTTCTGTGATAATAACACTGATAAGTCACGTATTCAGAGCTTATGTGCAAGTCACTTTTTAAAGAATTTCACATGTACTAACTAACTCTTTTAATCTTCATAAGCACAATGCTGGGGACCAAATTTGCCACACCAAAAATGTGTCTCTTAATTTAGGCTAATAATTTTTAAGAAACCTAAGACTCAAGAAGACTTTCACTTTACCCCCACCCTCCACCCCTTAGCTAACTAAAGACTTGACATAAAACACTCATTTCTGGAACAGAATGATCAGCAGACATATTTGCAAAGAGCAAGTACAAGATGTGAAGGGAGAAACTCCAACAGGGCCTGAAGTTCAGATCCACTCTACGTCCCAATGTCTCTGAGCAGCCCAGCAAACATTTGTTTATCAAACATTTGCTTTTTCATCTCCACGTGAATTGCCTTCCTGCCCTTTGAAGTCCTAAACCACTACCCCCAACATCCTCTTTTGTCTTTAGCTGAAGGTGGTAGTTAAGGTGAGGATTTCAACCATTTCAGCAAGTTATTCAGTCTTCCAGGGTCTTTCCTATGTATACATGTAATTAAACTTTTGTTTGATTTTCTCTCGTTACTCTGTCTCATGTCAATTTAATTCTTAGACTAGTCAGAAGAACCTAGAGGGGTAGAGAAAATTTTCTTATTCACCAATAGACTTATGATGTAAAAAAAAAAAAATTATTTTCCTTTCATTGACTAGAAAGTTAAGGCACAAAGAGCTTTGCCAACAAAGGTCCATCTAGTCAAAGCTATGGTTTCTCCAGTAGTCATAGATGGATGTGAGAGTTGGACAATAAAGAAAGCTGAGCACCGAAGAATTGATGCTTTTGAACTGTGATGTTGGAGAAGACTCTTCAGAGTCCCTTGGACTGCCAGGAGATCCAACCAGTCCATCCTAGAGGATATCAGTCCTGAACAGTCATTGGAAGGACTGATGCTGAAGCTGAAACTCCAATACTTTGGCCACCTGATGCAGAGAATCGACTCCTCAGAAAAGACCCTGATGCTGGGAAAGACTGAAGGCAGGAGGAGAAGGGGACAACAAGCAAAGCAAAGCAAAGAAGATCCAGGGTAGTCAAAATAAATTAATAAATTAATTTTAAAAATGATTTCTTAAAAAACCACTGATCAAGAGAGGCTAAGCCACCCGCTCAAGGTTAGACCAACCTAATCAACATTAGAACTAAAACTAGAACCCACATCTCTTAACAGCTTGTCTAACAGACATTATGGTTGAGATTTCTAATCTAGATTTATTGAATCTTCTCTTCACCAACGATGTCACACTTTATAATTTCCCTTTGAGTAACAACAACATAACCAAATCAAAGTTATTACAACTATATCTTACATGACAAACATATTCTGAGATTCTCACATTTCAGAGGATCATAGTACCATAATGATGGAACTGGTAGTCATATAAGGAATAATCATTCTGCTTTGTTAACTCCTTCTGCCTCATTCTTCTCTCAGTTAAAACCTAGGACTATTCTCATATACATGAGATATTTTGGGCTGCAATGCCATCAATATGCTAATAAAACTTATCTCTTCATCTCATTTTAATACA
This sequence comes from Oryx dammah, assembly GCF_014754425.2. Lineage (NCBI taxonomy): Eukaryota > Metazoa > Chordata > Mammalia > Artiodactyla > Bovidae > Oryx > Oryx dammah. The sequence goes on from NW_024070211.1 coordinate 74,032,437, forward strand.
TTTTCAGCTTATTCTAACTAACTGTGTTAGTGCCTCAATCTGTCCAGAGCAAAATTTAAAGCTCAAATCAAAAGAAAAAGAAAGAAGCATGCCCAGAGAAGAATGAATATTACTGGAAATTCCTATTCTGTTATTATTCTGTTGAAGAGAGACCTTGAGAGAAGAAACCAGGATCCTTTGCTTCACCAAGAAATTATGTTTATGCTTGATTAATTTTTAGAAAAACACATTACTTTATACTTCTACTTTCAAAATCTGAAAAAAAAATAAAGATCTTAAAAATAAACTGAATGAAGAAAAAATAGTTTTCATCCAATTTCAGAAGCCATAAAACATCTGGAAATTCTACTAATGAATAAAACTTTTTTGCAACGTAGTTATCATTAGCTGGATCTATTATTTGCAATGATAACATAATTTTCTAGAGTACCAACTCTGGAAAACAACTTAAAAACGAATCAACTGGCTAATTTATCTATATTAATCTGACAGTGGCTGTGAAAAAAATTTAAGTTAAAAATAGGAAAAATGTTAAATAACATATATTTAGATGATTCATTCCAAATATTAAAGTTTAAAACTATTTGAGATTTTTAAAATTCTCTTACTGAGAATCCTCTGAAGGTCAAGGGGTTAAGACTCCAAGTTTGCACTGCAGGGGCACAGGTTCAATCCTTGGTTGGGGAACTAAGATCCTATGTGCCTCAAAGTGTGGCCAAAAAAATAAAAAGTCTTCCTGATCTAAGATTTGCTGTTTCAAAATGATTTTATAAATACAGCCACAAGAAGTCCCTACTGCAATGATAATTTTTATTTTCCTGTCTACTGCTTCAAAAGCAAATAGACCAAAAGGCTAACAACTTGTGAACTTATAATTTTAAACCCATCCAGAAGCATTATCATCAGTTAAAATAATATTTCTAACGTCCTGGTTAGTAAGTTTTTACATAAAATAAATGGAAGTAAGTTTAATTCCAAAGGTCTCTGGTATCTGAATAAGGGCAATTTCTCATTGGCTTCCAAGATATTAGGTGTTGAATTTAATAAATTATGTTCCTTGCTCCAATAAGGTTTCTCAAGATGAAATTCATTTAAGTACTCTACTTTTGCCTTAAAACACCTAAAAATTTTATAACACATAAGAATCATATCTAATACAAACTATAATCCCTTGGAGTTATGCTGTCCATTATGGTAGCCACTAGCCAAATTAAATTAAAATTAAATAAAACCTTACAATTCATCCCTTCTGTCACACTAGCCACATTTTAAGTTCTTAAGCCATAAGAGCTAGCAGATACTATACTCGCTAGCACAGATATATATACAGCATTTTCTTCATCACAGAAAGTTCTCTTAGTGACATATTGTACAGGCTTGAAAATGATTGCTGAAGTTGATATGCCCATTAAGGATGAGTGTGTAAAACCTGTAATGATTACCTTCATCACTCCAGGTAGTTGATGGATAAGAGACTCAAATTACACTACCAATAAGAATAGCAGGTTTGACCTTTGCAACCAAATAAGTGGTAAACAAAATGCCTATAACTTAGCTTTGGTGACAAGTTCATAAAGCAGGTTTTTTTGTTATAAATAAATATAATCAGTATTACTATAATAGTAAATTATTTTGGCGAAGGGAACGGCAACCCACTCCATCATTCTTGCCTGGAGAATTCCATGGACAGAGGAGTCTGGTGGGCTACAGTCCATGGGGTCTCAAGAGTCGGACACGACTGAGCGACTAAGCACAGACAGCACTGCACAGATTATGTTAGCGTAATACAGTACTGGGAGTATGGGTCTAAAGATGTGAGCTTATAAACGCAAATACTGCACTTACACTGAGTACATGTCTCAGCAGGCCCTTTGGTACTGGGGTATAATGAAAAGACATTATCTGATGTAAAACTAGTCATATAAGTCATTTTCTGGCTGAAAAACATCAAATTTACTGAGCTCAATTTGCGTGTTAACAAAACTTAGACAATAGTATATGTCGCAGAAAGAATGTCAGGATTAAATAACTTCAAACCTGTAAATAATTTAGCAGAGTCTCCAGGCAAAGTAAGAACTCAAAAAACATTCCTAGCCGGGGAAAGACTGAATCCAATGTGAATTAAAATTAGAAAGCAAATATAATTTAAGGTAGAAAAAAAAAACATTAATTATTTACTCAGTCTTCAGATAGATGCACTTGTAAATCAACTGCCAGTAATAAACACAGTTCAGTTCAGTTGCTCAGTTGTGTCCGACTCTTTGCGACCCCACGAGTCTCAGCATGCCAGGCCTCCCTGTCCATCACCAACTCCTGGAGTTTACTCAGACTTGCATCCATCAAGTCAGTGATGCCATCCAGCATCTCATCCTGTCATCCCCTTCTCCTCCTGCCCCCAATCCCTCCCAGCATCAGAGTCTTTTCCAATAAGTCAACTCTTCGCATGAGATGGCCAAAGTACTGGAGTTTCAGCTTCAGCACAACTACTAGGCAAAAACATAAAAGCACCAAAAGACAGTCTCCCCAATAAATCTTGCAAAGGCATTTTCATTACTTTAATTGATCACAAATATTACAAAGCCCCTACATTCCTGTAAATGAGACCCCCCAAGGTCACATTAAAGACATATTCTCAAAGAGGGCATCCAGTTATAGAAATAACCTCTGATTATAATTCTGTACAACTAAGATAAGCACACACATATAACTACGCATAGCACCTAAAAGCCTGTGATTTCCTTTAAAAAAATCCTGTGGGGGGATTGGGCATGGGGGATCTACCTGGGTTATCACACATATACATACTTGAAAAGATTTACATTAAACATTTTAAATAATTTTACGGGATGAAGTAAGAAACTAGAAATTTTTATTGGGTCATTTGTAGTAGTCTTATCTTTCCAGAAACTGCATTAGGTCTTGCTTACAAATGCCAATTAACCCCCTTTTTCCTTCTATTTTCCCACAAAACTGTGTCAGAATATTTCTCTTTGACTGACATTAGAAATTGGTCACTGATACTGACTTTAGAGTTATAAGATTGGGTACTAAGTTTAATTCAGGGAATATCACTTTTACCTTGGAAGGAAAAGTTTCAAATCCATTCATTTATAAAATCATGAGTTTCTACATGTTAAAGTTTGCTGCATCTGTGGAAGATGCCGATATCCACAACCCTCATAATTTTAGGAAGCAAAAGAAACAAGAAAAGGGCTGAATTATTTTTATCTCAAAGATAATCTCAAAGATGTGCTACAGTCAATTTCAACAAAGAAATAAGGTCAGTTCTTGAAGACAAATTAAGCTGTTATTATTTTGACCTCAACTTATTCCAGAAAAGTGTTTCTCAGAGGAAAATGGGATTTTCTTTGCTTAACACTTTTCCTCTTCAAAAAGTGTAAGATCTGATGTAATATAACTTAAGTAAGTTCTCACCTCCTTTTGTTCTTCTTTCTCCTACACAGCCCCAGACCTTCAGGTGTCTTCAGAGCAAGGGTAAAAATGGCACTGATAGCACTGTGGGCAGTGTGAAGGTCTAAGATCCATGTCACATTCCTTAAAATAGAAGTGGCAACCTGGTGGGCACGCCTACAGGATTTGCTTCCACCCCTGGGTGCGTTTTGGAAATTCACATTAGTTGCTAACATACAAGAACCAGAGTGTCACACATAATATCCTTGAAAAACTGGGAAATCTGGCAATGTTAGATGAGTCCTCTGACATGACAACTGGCTGCACCCAGGTAGCTGCTGTCCCCCTGACATATGACTTAGCAATCAACTGGCCACATTGGGATGTGTTACTTGCCTGGCCACTGCAAACTGGTTTTATGAAAACTTGAAGGGCAGTTCTGAAGGATCCAAAGAAGAAAGTTAAGCAGTACATATGCTGATTTTACAGCCTGAATATGCCACTCATCTACCTTCTGTGGTTAGAAGGATCTTTCTACCATTTAATATTTTAAAAGCTGATGACAGTTGCTAAAAAGGGTTTCCCAGATGGCTCAGTGATAAAGAATCCGCCTGCAGTGCAGAAGATGTAGATTCAGTCCCTGGGTAGGGAAGATCCCCTGGAGAAGGAAATAGCAACCCATTTCAGTATTCTTGCCTGGGAAATCCCATGGACAGAGGAGCCTGGAGGGCTACAGTCCACGGGGTCACAAAGAGTCGGACATTATTGAGCAGGCATGTATGACAGCTGCTAAATGGGAGACTGTTTAGATGTGTTTGGACACTGGCTCTGCTTGAAAAGCAAACTGTATCAACGACTTCAATACCGTTTAATTAAAGACTTTTGTAGTCTGGACAGGCAAGATGAGCTCAGACAGCCCCAGCCTGAGTGCAAACTAGCACTAAGAAGAACTAAAGATGGCGGGGATGTGGGGGTGTGGTGGGGAACTGAAATGAAGTTACTTCGGTCTATAGAAGAGCAGAAGGAAAAGAGAATAAAAGAAGGTTAGGAGTCGATGGTGTCTTCCAGTTCGAGGTGCACAGTAGGTATGATGTAATGATTCCTGCATATATGGATCAGGTTCTTCTATTGATGAGGAAAATAATACTAAGCTGATTTGTCACAAGACACCCATGCGAATTTTTACATTCATAAATCTTTAGTTCTAGTTGCTTTTTAAAGTTCATGTATATATTTCCCCCTTAACTGGCAGTTACCTAATTCTGTCATCATCCTACCATCTGTCCCTATGAGAACTTAATGAAATCTATATCCAGGAGTACAAGTCTGAGTCATTAAACATTTATTTTCAACTTCACATCCATAATCAGTTTCATGTTCTACAAATTGATTCAATCCACCAAAAGAAATAACTAGAATTTGGAAAAAAACATTAAATGTCATTGCTGTATTTGTTGACCAAATTTCCTCTGGAATAGCCAGTCTGATTCCATCTGAGAATAATGATGAATTGTCACTTGACCTAAACTTTTTAGATTTTAAAAGGTTTTAATGAAAATATTCCTGAATGAGAAAAATTAAAGTTAGGATTAAAATTTTAAAAAGATGCCCTGATACAATTTTTCAATAAGGTAATTAGAATATAAGTTAATATGGAAACAGCATATTCACTCAGAAAGTATTTATCCTACGGCATCATAAATATTAATTGGGTGGCAAAATAAAGTTGATGGCTTCATCTAACAGATATTTTGCAGACCAAGTACTTCACAATCTAAATAAGACACTAGAAAAGAAATATCAATTAAATGCTGACAACACAGAGGAGAGCGACTAGGATAGTAAAGAATTTGAAAACATAACACATGAAGAATGGATGAATAAATTATTATCAAAGGAAAAATATTTGGAGAGGTGAGGATCAGGTATGATAGCAATATTCACATGCATATAAGGGCCTTACAAAAATAGTTTTAATAATGTGTTGAAATGGGAGATAGCATCGTGTGGAGAAAAGAACAGTAATTTGTGAGTTAGAAACCTGCAGTTCAAGTTTGGATCTTACTACTGGCAGCTGTGCTTCAGATCTTAGCTAACTGCTGTGGATGGGTCTCAGCTCTTGCTTCTATTAAATGGACAATAATAGTATACAAGGATCCCCGGCTTTAGAATTCTGTATCTGAAAAGTTAATGTATATAAAAGGTAAAAGCCCTTAGAAAATGTTTCGATTCTTTAGATGGAACGCTATCACTATTGCTGTAGATAGGTTTTCACTTCCTTTAAAGTAGATGAATTGTAGGTGTCATGTCTCTCTTTGTCCAATTCCTCTTCCTACGGCTTAGTTTGTATTTCCTGTTACATTTTCTTCTGGACTCAGCTTAAGACTGTGCTAAGTGGTTTAATTCTCCATATAAACAAATGAGCAGAGCATTACCTCATTTTCTCCCTTGTACTATGCAGTCACAGCTTTCCCCCTTAAAACTCCCAAATACAAACCCATTCTCTTCTGGGAGTAGTTAGACTCCCAGATGAGCACATCTAAACATATGTGGTTGTTCTTTCAGGTGTATCACAGAGACCAATTAAAGATGAAGTACACAAGTAAAGCATCACTAAAGGCTGATTCATGTGATATATTAATCCCCTCTGAAACTAACTTCAGTTCATCTGTATCTATACCATGATGCTCTTCCCTTCCCTCTTAAGAGGGATGATGCCCTGTCTTACTTTCTCAGAAATACTGATGATTATTTCTGTCATCTTTGCCTTCTGATTCTCTGTCTTGGCTGGATCATTTTTATTAGCTATCATTTACACATGATATACATTACCCACCTTAAAAATACACAAGAATACCTCTGTGGTCCTTACTTTGTCACTCTAAATTCAAAGCCAAGCTTCCAGCCTCATTTTTTGCCTCTCTCACTCCCTCAGTACTCCAGATCAACTTACATTCTGACAATTAAAAAAACACACACACACATTTATTTATTTTTGGCTGTGCTGGGTCCTTGCTGCTTCGCGAGGGCCTTCTCTAGTTGTGACGAGTGGGGGCTACTCTTCACTGTGATGCTCTGACTACTCACTGTAGTGGCTTCTCTTGTCATGGAGCACAGGATCTAGGGCTCATGGGCTCTAGAGCACAGGCTCAGTAGTTGTAGTGCACAGGCTTTGCTGCCCTACAGCACGTGGGATCTTCCCTGAGCAGGGATTGAACCCGTGTACCCTGCACTGGCAGGTGAACTCTTAACCACTAGACTACAGGGAAACCCTTTTTACCATTTCTTTAAGCACTGGCTCTGGAAACAAAATGTATTCTGGCTTCTCCTTTTACACTAGTAAGTGTAAAAAAATTACTTCACATCTCTACCTTAGTTTTCTGGATTGTAAAATGGGAATAATCATTTTCAAAGTGGGGACACCAGCTCAATATATATGTGTTGAAAATTAAATCTTGCGCAGAGTTTATACTTTCAACAACATAAAGTTAAATTTTCAGTGAACCATAACATGTGTGTGTTAGTCACTCAGTTGTGTCCAACTCTTCATGACCCCCTGGACTATAGCCCGCCAGGCTCCTCGGTCCATGGGATTCTCCAGGCAAGAATACTGGAGTGGGTTGCCATTCCCTTCTCCAGAGGATCTTCCCAACCCAGGGATCAAACCTGGGTCTTCTGCATTGCAGGCAGATGCTTTACCATCTGAGCCACCAGGGAAGCCTCGAAATATAATACAGTGATACATAAAAAGTCAGCAAATAATCCAAGCATCTTATCCTTCTGTTTCCCTCTTATTACCTGATGTCTCCTTGTTTATTTTTCATTAGTGCCACTATTAATACTTAGCAACGATCACAGATGGTTGGAAACTTAGACCAGTGCAAGTACTATTTGATAAACACTCTAGTTACTGCAATGTTTCACTTGATAAGCAAGAAAAAAACATGCTTAAAATAATGTTCTGGAATAACAGTGGATTATTCTTCCTTACGATACTTCCCTAAGCACTTCGTTTTGCTAAAACAATCCCATGAAAACTCTCCACCTATACTCCACTCAGTTAGTAACTGTGTATTTGTTCTTCAAAACCCAACTTAGTCCCCTGAGAAACATTCACAGACAACCTCTGTTCTATGCTTCCATCTTCATTCCATATCCTCTATATACCTTGAATATCCTCCTACTGTGACATCCATCACAATATAATAAAAATTCTTTACGTATGATATGCTATTTAATACTAGGCAGTATATTGCTTGGAGATAAGACACTATTTTACTTATTTCTGCATTTCAAGGGCCTCTCTCAGTGCCCAGTGCAGAGCCATTCAATGAATATTTATCTGAAATGACTTCAGAAAATAAACAGGATAGTTGGACCCTGTTTGAGAAATAAAGTTCAGTTCTATGAAATGTCATTCCAACTGGGAATTCATAATAGAAAGTAGTGATTTCTTTGCCTTTATGTGATTTATATTTGTTTTTAAATTTTTTTGCTACTCTGGTAGAATAAATAAACATTCTTTAAGATTATGGTACATGTAGATAAACCTCATTCTGCTTCTAAAAAAAATTAGCCCTCATGGTTAGACTTTTGCTATCCTGATTTCCTTAAAACATAGCAAGAGTCTACTCCTAAATCAGGAAATTAAAAATGGTTGAACAATAGCTGTAAATCAAAGAGTCAGAGCAAATCAAAGATGGCCCCTTGGATTTTCCGGGCTCCCTTACAAACCTTCCCTTGTGACTCAGCTGATAAAGAATCCACCTGCAGTGCAGGAGACCTGGGTTGGATCCCTGGGTTAAGAAGAGCTCCTGGAGAAGGGAAAGGGAGCCCACTTCAGTATTCTGGCCTGGAGAATTCCATGAACTGTACAGTTCATGGGGTTGCAAAGAGTCGGATATGACTCAGCGACTTTCACTTCAATGGAAATTAGATTTTACCTCAGGAACTTACTTTTTTTAATTTTAAATGTATTAATTATTCAATTGAAAGATAATCTGGAACTTACTTTTCATCATTAAGATAAGAAAAATAAAAATTTCTTATGAAAATAACAAACATGTTTGCAAACAATGATTTTGTAGTGAGAATATCAGCTATAATAAACTGCCTGAATCTGGTAACAATTAACATTGAGAAAATCATCAAGAATTATCTGTCTCAATATATCTACCTGTATACAGTAACATCTAAATATTAGGAGTAACATCTAAAATGAGATCATAGAAATTAACGTATAAATGATGAAACATACATAAATGCAAGTAATGATCACCACAGATACAAGTATATTGATCATATTTAAAATTAAACCTCTATGGTTCCTGCTGATCAAATTAACTTTTCATTGACTAATTTTATTTGATGCACACAAAGATAAATGTATATACACACCTAATATATCTATATCATATCACAGAAACTGAAATTACTTAAAATAGTTTTGTACTTCCTCTTTACTAAAGCAAACAGCTCACAAAATAATATTGGTTATTTGATCACTATTTTGGCTACATGATTAGGTATGAAGATTCTAGGATAAAACTATCTGGACCATAAGGAGAGTTATTTTAATCATTATCAGATCAAGAAGATGATTAATAATTTTAAATTCATCTTAAACATATAATCATAATAATCATAACAGAAATCAGTATGCATAGAATCTCAATTTGAGAGGACGAAAGTGACAAACTGCTTGTTTGGGTTTCTTTAAAAATAAAGTCTGAGACAGGCATGCAATGCAATAGAAGTCACATATATGCTACATCTGTAAGCAGCAGCAACACAACTCTCAAAAACAGATTTATGTACGAACGTAGATATATTATGATTAAACACAATAGAAATGGAGAACAGAGGTTTTATTTAAGTTCAAACCCTAACTCTATCATTAAGTCAGCAAGTTACTTAATATATCAAAGCCACAGCTTTCTCTTAAAAAAAAAAAAAACCTGGGTAACACCACCACCATTGCAGAGATCTTATAATAATTAAGGAACATAAACAAAACTTTTTTTAGAGGCTTGTTTCACAGTAACAGTTGCCCTTTTGCTATTTTCAAATGAAGTTAACATTCTTGTCAACAAAATAGAAACTTTTTTGAAGTATTGGTTGAGATTTTGAGTTTGGGCAAAGAATTTTTGGTAAAAGAGGAAAGAGAATTCCAATAAAACAATAAGGCTGATTTAGCATGTGGTGAAAGAACCTGGAAAGTGAAAGTGTCTCAGTCGTGTCCAACTTACTCCATGGAATTCTCCAGGCCAGAATACAGGAGTAGGTAGCCTTTCCCTTCTCCAGGAGATCTTCCCAACCCAGGGAACAAACCCAGGTCTCCTGCATTGCAGGAGATTCTTTACCAGCTGAGCCACAAGGGCAGCCCAAGAATACTGGAGTGAGTAGCCTATCCCTTCTCCAGTGGATCTTCCCAACCCAGGAATTGAACCGGGGTCTCCTGCACTGCAGGGAAAGCAATGGCAACCCACTCCAGTACTCTTGCCTGTAAAATCCCATGGATGGAGGAGCGTGGTAGGCTGCAGTTCATGGGGTCACTAAGAGTCAGACACGACTGAGTGTCTTCACTTTCACTTTTCACTTTCATGCATTGGAGAAGGAAATGGCAACCCACTCCAGTGTTCTTGCCTGGAGAACCCCAGGGACAGGGGAGCCTGGTGGGCTGCCGTCTATGGGGTTGCACAGAGTCGGACACGACTGAAGCGACTTAGCAGCAGCAGCAAGCAGCTCTTGCACTGCAGGCGGATTCTTTACCAACTGAGCTATGACGGAAGCCCCCATTCTTTAAAAATCTAACAACAACAAAATCTCTGTACAAGCAAGATATAATTTGTGGACTCCTATCCTCATGCTGGTCCCATCACTTCATGGGAAATAGATGGGGAAACAGCAGAAACAGTGTCAGACTTTATTTTGGGGGGCTCCAAAATCACTGCAGACGGTGACTGCAGCCATGAAATTAAAAGACGCTTACTCCTTGGAAGGAAAGTTATGACCAACCTAGATAGCATATTCAAAAGCAGAGACATTACTTTGCCAACAAAGGTCCGTCTAGTCAAGGCTACGGTTTTTCCAGTGGTCATGTATGGATGTGAGAGTTGGACTGTGAAGAAAGCTGAGCACCGAAGAATTGATGCTTTTGAACTGTGGTGTTAGAGAAGACTCCTGAGAGTCCCTTGGACTGCAAAGAGATCCAACCAGTCCATTCTGAAGGAGATCAGCCCTGGCTGTTCTTTGGAAGGAATGATGCTGAAATTGAAGCTCCAGTACTTTGGCCACCTCATGCGAAGAGCTAACTCATTGAAAAAGACTCTGATGCTGGGAGGGATTGGGGGCAGGAGGAAAAGGGGGCAACAGAGGATGAGATGGCTGGATGGCATCACTGACTCGATGGACGTGAGTTTGAGTGAACTCTGGGAGTTGGTGATGGACAGGGAGGCCTGGCAAGCTGCAATTCATGGGGTCGCAAAGAGTCGGACACGACTGAGCGACTGAACTGAACTGAACTGAACTGAATCCTCATGCAAAAGGCCAGGCTGGATGAAGCCCAAGCTTCAATCAAGATTGCCAGGAAAAATATACACAAGATGATACCACCCTTTTGGCAGAAAGTGAAGAGAAGCTAAAGAGCCCCTTGATGAAAGTGAAAGACAGTGAAAAAGGCTGGCTTAAAACTCAACATTCAAAAAACAAAGATCACCGAATCCAGTCATCACTTCATGGGAAATAGATGGGTAAACAATGGAAACATTGACAGACTTTATTTTCTTGGGCTCCAAAATCACTGCAGATGGTGACTGCAGCCATGAAATTAAAAGACGCATGCTTCTTGGAAGAAAAGCTATGACCAACCTAGACAGTATATTAAAAAGCAGAGACATTACCTTGCTGACAAAGGTCCATACAATCAAAGTTATGGTTCTTCCAGCAGGCATGTATGGATGTGAGAGTTGGACCACAAAGAAAGCTGAGCCCTGAAGAACTGATGCTTTTGAATTGCGGTGTTGGAGAAGACTCTTGAGAGTCCCTTGAAATGCAAGATCAAACCAGTCAATCCTAAAGGAAATCAGTCCTGAATATTCACTGGAAGGACTGATGCTGAAGCTCCAATACTTTGGTCACATGATGCAAAGAACTGACTCATTGGAATAGACCCTGATGCTGGGAAAGATTGAAGGCAGGAGGGGAGGGGACAACAGAGAATGAGATGGTTGGATGGCATCACCGACTTGATGGACATGAGTTTGAGCAAGCTCTGGGAGTTGGTGATGGACAGGGAAGCCTGGCATGCTACAGTCCATGGGGTTGCAAAGAGTCAGACAGGACTGAGTGACTGAACTGAACTGATCCTGGTGGCTCAGATGGTAAAGAATCTGCTTGCAATGCAGGAGACCTGGGTTTGATCCCTGGGTCAGAAAGACTCCCTGGAGAAATGAATGGCTACCCAGTCCAGTATCCTTGCCTGGAGAATTCCATGGACAAAGGAGCCTAGTAGGCTACAGTCCATGAGGTTGCAAAGTATTGGACACAACTAAGTGACTAACATTTTCATTCCAACAACATTTTGAATAATATAACATATATAAGAATATTTAATGTTAAAAATAAATAAAAATGAAATAATGTTATGACTAAAAAAATAATATTTAATATTACTACAAATCTACCATTCACTCTCCCAGTGTGCAGTTTTAACCGCTGCCTTAACTTAACTACTGATCAATACAACATTCTCTTTTTGTCACTATCAATAGAACAGCATAAGCTAGCTATTTATCAAGAACTAGAATACTACTTGTTAAAAGATATTTAATTGTGCTTCTTTAGGATTTAGTAAATATTCTAAAATATTTCCAAAGTAGGTGTGTTTTATTGTCTTGATTTTAATTAACAAAAAAATACCCTCAAAATGAAACAAGCCCAGAGAAGTGAATTACTTCAAATAATGAATCAAATTTTTGTCCAATGAACAATAATTTTGCAAATGATAAAAACAAAATGTCATTTCACTTTTTTTTTAAACAGGAAGTTTGCACCAAGCCATGAGAGAAATTATAGCAATTTCTTAATGAATACAGTTCCATTAAGCAGCCCACTGGAACACGGTGTAAAGAGAAATAGCACATATTGGCTTTTGCAAGTGTGGGTGTCCTGGTATTCTTGGGATTTTTCACCCACTCATATGAGTCAGCTTTATATAACACTGCAACATATAATTTCCCTCCTACTAACAACCCAACACTTCAGAGATAACATCTCACCATGAGTTATTTAAGGAATATGGTAACTAAGAACATTTTAATACTTTATCAAATGTGCAAACAACCAAATTATTACTATGTCAGCAACAAGCTCCTTGGCTTCCAAAGAAGCATTCCATAATATTTCAGTGTTGTAAGTGTTTGCGGGAACTCGTTAAGAAAAAATGTAAATTGTTTCTTCATAATCAGAAATATCATGTCATTTTAAAATCTAAGTATTTTACCAAATATCAGGCATTTTTGTACATAAAGGAAATCAACTAATTAGGTAGTGATTTAGCAATTACATTCTTTCTGGGAAATTATTTCTATAGCTACTAAGGATCCTTATGTACTAGGGTTCAAGAGATGTAGGATTAAGTTTATGGTGTATCAATTCTGAAGGGTAATTGGAAGGGAACGTTTGTAAAATCAGATTACCACAAGTAGGAATGATTTTTTGTTGATCTAATAGAACTCCAGAACTCCAAATAGAAATCCAGATCCTTTTTTGTTGTTTATTCTAAAATGCTTGTGTTTCCAAAACCAATACAGAATTGTAAAGTAAAAATTAAAAATAAATAAATAAATTAAAAAAAAAAAAATAAAAAAAAAATAAAATGCTTGTGTTTACACTATTTTGGAAAACACTGATTCTATGACTAGAATTTGAAAAATCTTAATTATATTGAGATATTTTCTATTAAATTATTTATCATGATGAGATAACATTAATTTTCTTTCATGAAAGGAATGCATCTGCCCAAGAAAAGTAGACAGGAATAAAAAATGCAATTTAAAATAGCAAACAGATTGCACAACAAAGGAAACTATAAGCAAGGTGAAAAGACAAGCCTTCAGAATGGGAGAAAATAATAGCAACGAAGCAACTGAAAAAGAATGTTAAAAATATATAAGTAGCTCCTGCAGAAAAATAAATGACCCAATCAAAAAATGGGCCAAAGAACTAAACAGACATTTCTCCAAAGAAGACATGCAGATGGCTAACACACACATGAAAAGATGCTCAACATCACTCATTATCAGAGAAATGCAAATCAAAACCACAATGAGGTACCATCTCAGGTCAGAATGGCTGCGATCCAAAAGTCTACAAACAATGCTGAAGAGGGTGCGAAGAAAAGGGAACCCTCTTACACTGCTGGTGGGAATGGGAACTAGCACAGCCACTATGGAGAACAGTGTGGAGATTCCTTAAAAAGCTGGAAATAGAACTGCCATACAACCCAATAATCCCACTGTTGGGCATATACACCGAGGAAACCAGAACTGAAAGAGACACGTCTACCCCAATGTTCATCACAGTGCTGTTTACAATAGCTAGGACATGGAAGCAACCTAGATGTCCATCAGCAGACGAATGGATAAGAAAACTGTGGTACATATACACAATGGAATATTGCTCAGCTATTAAAAAGAACGCATTTGAATCAGTTCTAATAATGAGGTGGATGAAACTGGAGCCTATTACACAGAGTGAAATAAGTCAGAAAGGAAAACACCAATACAGTATATTAACACGTATATATAGAACTTAGAAAGATGGTAACAATGACCCTAAATGCAAGACAACAAAAGAGACACAGGTGTAAAGAACAGACTTTTGGACTTTCTGGGAGAAGGTGAGGGTGGGGTGATTTCAGAGAATAGCATTGAAACATGTATATTCAGTTCAGTCGCTCAGTTGTGTCCGACTCTGCGACCCCATGAATCACAGTACACCAGCCATCCCGGTCCATCACCAACTCTCGGAGTTTACCCAAACTCATGTTCATTGAGTCAGTGATGCCAGCCAACCATCTCATCCTCTGTCGTCCCCTTCTCCTCCTGCCCTCAATCTTTCCCAGCATCAGAGTCTTTTCAAATGAATCAGCTCTTCGCATCAGGTGGCCAAAGTATTGGAGTTTCAGTTTCAACATCAGTCCTTCCAATGAACACTCAGGACTCATCTTCTTTAGGATGGACTGGTTGGATCTCCTTGCAGTCCAAGGGACTCTCAAGAGTCTTCTCCAACACCACAGTTCAAAAGCATCAGCTCTTCTGCACTCAGCTTTCTTTATGGTCCAACTCTCACATCCACACCTGACCACTGGAAAAACCATAGCCTTGACTAGACGGACCTTTGTTGACAAAGTAATGTCTCTGCTTTTTAATATGCTGTCTAGGTTGGTCATAACTTTCCTTCCAAGGAGTAAGCGTCTTTTAATTTCATGGCTGCAATCACCATCTGTAGTGATTTTGGAGCCCCCCAAAATAAAGTCAGCCACTGTATGTTACCATATGTGAAATATATCACCAGTCCAGGTTTGATGCATGAGACATGGTGCTCAGAGCTGGTGCACTGGGATGACCCTGAGAGATGGGATAGGGAGGGAGGTGAGAGGGGGGTTCCGGATGGGAGATGCATGTACATCCATGGCTGATTCATGTCTATGTATGGCAAAACCCATTACAATATTGTAATTAGTTTCCAATTAAAATAAATAAATAATTTTTAAATTAAAAAATAGCAAATAGAAAAAAATAAAATAGATACAAGAATCTTTTCCCTTAGAGATTCATGGTATACTAAAGAGAAGCACCAACTTTATAACTGATGGGAAACTAATTTAAAATAAAAAATACTGTAGTTGATGACCTCATGGTACATGAGTCATTTCCACCATACACTACTCAAATTAGACATGAACTGCTTCAAACCCACAGACATTACACACAGTTTGGGGCTATCTCAGGGTTCTTGCACTGCTGCTCTATGAATTTTTTGTTTCCAGTCTGGAACCATAACACGTGGGAATCTACAGTATAATAGAATGCCGCATCAGCTTTTTATTTTAACATGAAGCTGTAATATTCTCACAGAAGGAAAGGATATAGAATAGGAAGAGTACCTTCCCTAGAGACAAGCAGAAATAGGTCCAAGCCTTTACTACATCTTTTCCTGACTATGGGGGAGACAGAGAGAGAGTGTGTGTGTGTGTGTGCACGTGTGTGTGTGTGCACGCTCCATCACTCAGTCATGTCTGACTCTTTGCGACCCATTGGACTGTAGCCCACCAAACTCCTCTGTCCGTGGGACTCTCCAGGCAGGAATACTGGAGTGAATGGCCATGCCCTCCTCCAGGGGATCTTCCCGACCCAGGGATTGAAACTGTGTCTCTTCTATCTTCTGCATTGGCAGGTGGATTATTTACCACTGCGCCCCCTGGGAAGCCCTATAAGTATTGTACTTCAGATAAATCATCCTGAGAGCTAAACAGTGCACTGTTCATAAATTTGTTACAAACAAACCTATTCAACTTTTAGTTTCTTAATAGGTAGAAGAAAATTAGTAAAAAGTATATACCTCATAGGATTCTAGACTTATACATGTAAAGTTTCTAGCACCTAACATGTGCTTTTCAAAATTAAGTTCATGTACCTACTTATTCCTATGCCCTAAGGAAGGGAAGCATTCAACACTAGTACACAGTAATACATTTGTGATTGTGGTAAAACATATAAAACATCAAATTTACCTTGTTAACCATTTTTAAGTGTATAATTCAGTGGCATTAAGCACAGTCACATTGTTGTGTAACCATTACCAACCACTATCCATTACCTGAACTTTTTCATCATCCCAAACTGAAACTCTGTGCCCATTAAACATTAACTCCCTATTCTCTCCCTCCTTTCACCAACTCCTGGCAATTATTCTTCTACTTTCTTTCTCTATGAATTTGACTATCCTAGGTACTCCATGTAAGTTCAATCATACAATTTTCATTCTTCATAATACATTTTAAAGTATCAAATAATGCAATGGCACTATATTTTAAAAAAAATCCTCTTTCAGAAAAACATCTAAAATAAATAACTGCATTCATATCAACATTACAAAAATGTTTATATATGCTCAAAATATTTGGGCTCAGAAAAGGACATTCATTGACTAATCCATTTTGTGGTATAAATTGGAAACTATGACCAGTATGCATAAAATACTGTTAATAAGTACTAAGCAAAAGAATACATATAAAAGGATCCAGGAAAAGTACATTAACTTCGTCTCAAGATAGTAATATCCCCCAAACACAAGAGGAAAGTCTAAGACAGCAAAAAAGGTAATATGGAAGTACCACATTCAATTTTTAAATGTTTTTGTTATACAACATTGTATCATACCACATCACTAGGTAAGCCAACAGCATTATTTTCGTGCCTACATACAGATAATAGTTTTTTGGTATGTGTCTTAAAAGAACCAAGGTCAGTATCAAAGATTTCTGGCACTGACTATAACCCATGGCAGACTTTTATTAGCCCCCAGGTGGCAGTGTGACCCAGAGCAGTAGATCGCACTTTCTCAGCTCTGGATCTCCCAGTACAAAACCACACCCTTTCAAAAAGGAATCTTACTTTACCAACAGACAAATGTACGTACAGGAACAAACCAAGAACAATTTCCTTCCAGTTTGAGTAAAAATGAATCCTTTGGATTCTGCCACATACTTCAGTTCAGTTTCAGTTCAGTCACTCAGTCGTGTCCGACTTTGTGACTCCATGGACTGCAGCACTCCAGGCTTCCCTGCCCATCACCAACTCCCGGAGCCTGCTCAAACTCATGTCCATCATATTAGTGATGCCATCCAACCATCTCATCCTCTGTCGTCCCTTCTCCTCCCTCCTTCAATCTTTCCCAGCATCAGGGTCTTCTCCATTGAGTCAGTTCTTTGCATCAGGTGGCCAGAGTATTGGAGTTTCAGCTTCAGCATCAGTCCTTCCAATGAGTATTCAGGACTGATTTCCTTTAGGATTGACTAGTTGGATCTCCTTGCAGTCCAAAGGACTCTCAAGAGTCTTCTCCAACACCACAGAGTTCAAAAGCATCAATTCATCGGCACCCAGTTTTCTTTATAGTCCAATTCTCACATCCATATCTGACTACTGGAAAAACCATAGCTTTGACTAGACGGACCTTTATTGGCAAAGTAATGTCTCTGCTTTTTAATACGCTGTCTAGATTGGTCATAACTTTTCTTCCAAGGAGCAAGCGTCTTTTAATTTCATGGCTGCAATCACCACCTGCAGTGATTTTGGAGCCCCACAAAATAAAGTCTGACACTGTTTCTACTGTTTCCCCATCTATTTCCCATGAAGTGATGGGACCAGATGCCATGATCTTCGTTTTCTGAATGTTGAGCTTTAAGCCAACTTTTTCACTCTCTTTCACTTTCATCAAGAGGCTCTTTAGTTCTTCTTCGCTTTCTGCCATAAGGGTAGTGTCATCTGTGTAACTGAGGTTATTGCTATTTTTCTCGGCAATCTTGATTCCAAGTTTGTGCTTCATCCAGTCAAGCGTTTTTCTTGATGTACTCTGCATATAAGTTAAAAAGTAAAGTGACAATATACAGCCTTGACACATATTTAACTCAACCTAACTTTAGCCCTGAATTTCCTCTTACAAGTGAATGGATACTGAATTATTTTCAACAATACCTGTAGTTTGCTTTCTATATAGTTCAGTTACCACGATAAACAGAAAGTTAAACAACTATATCTCAGACATTACTTGTTTTAAGATAGAAGTCTTAAAAAAGGTGGGGGGAAGGTGGGAAAGGGGATGAATATATATATGCAAGGTATCACAGATCCAGAACTGAGATGCAACTCAAGAGGATCCAAATATACACCACCTAAGGAACTAGTGACCCACTCCAGTACTCTTGCCTGGAAAATCCCATGGATGGAGGAGCCTAGTAGGCTGCAGTCCATGGGGTTGCGAAGAGTCGGACACGACTGAGGGACTTCACTTTCACTTTTCCCTTTCATACATTGGAGAAGGAAATGGCAACCCACTGCAGTGTTCTTGCCTGGAGAATCCCAGGGACAGGAGCCTGATGGGCTGCCATCTATGGGGTCACACAGTCGAACACGACTGACGTGACTTAGCAGCAGCACCAACACCCTCCATTCACACACCAGGTTACAGAAGAAAATTGGCCATCTGCCTCTGCCTTCATGAGCAAATGGAAATGGTGGCCTTTTTCTTCTGCAAACCAAAGGGCTGTTTTACCTTGCACTTCATTTGGTGGTTTCTCCCCTTGGAGAAAACCTATCGATCAATTACTCTCTCAGTGACCAGTTTTAACTGAAGTCCAGAACAGTAACACTGATCAACATAACATTCTTCTCATTTTGTCGCTATTCTCACAAGACTAGTTTTTCAGTAAAAAAAGATTTGTTACTGATAAAAATTCCCTATTCCTCTCTGTACAACAGACTAATCAGGCCTAACCTTCAAGTCTATACTTACACGTGGAGTGTTCACTTAGTTTTGGGGCCTCACTTACTGTGCCTCCGCTGGTAGAGTATGCTCTTCTGGCCCTCCATCTACTTTTCTGTCCACAGTCCTTCTGGAAGCCTGAGGCTTCCAGAGATAACTCATCTACTCATGGATATTTAAATAAGTAATTCATGATCATTAAACCAAATATTTTGAATACCTCTTTTGAACTGAGCTTCATATTATCATCCCCAACTTCAAAGAATTTTAAGAATGTGCCCATTATCATAATGGTAGAATGGGTGTAATAGACTGACCATGAGCCCAGCTAAGACCAAAGAATATGCTGCTTTTGTTCCACTCCAGTGTTATTAAATGCACAGGATCATAGTAGGCACTACAGAAATAATTTCTGGAAAAGCAGCCATTAAAGTATTACTTTTCCATTAGGTTATTTTGAGGATTCATAAAAAAATACAAAGTACTAGTGAATATTTAAATTCATCATAGAATTCCTTATATTAAAAATAAACCGAAGGTCAACCAAGGAAAAATTTAAAAGGTTAATAATGCAAGTATACAAATGAAAACACTATAATATTCCTATGATTTGTTGATCTAAAAGTGAAAGAACCATGTGGCAGCCTGGATGGGAAGGGAGTTTGGGGGAGAGAATGGATGCATGTATATGTATGGCTGAGTCCCTTTGCTGTGCACCTGAAACCATCACAGCATTGTTAATCAGCTATACTCCAACATAAAATAAAAAGTTTAAAAAAATAAGAGAGTCAACCAAATGGAGTATGTGTCCCTTGTCTAAAAACAATTCAAAACAAGCCAACAATAAAAAGAAATTTTATGATAAGTGGGGAAATTACTATATCTATACAGATCTTCCTCAACTTATATTGCTGGAATTGAATCTCAATAAACTCATCATAAGTTGAAAATGCACTTGAAACACCTAATCTACAAAATTAAACATATTCAAAACACATTAGCCTTTATTGCGGCAAAATCAGTTAACACAAAGCCTAATTTATGACAAAGTAGTCAATATCTCACACAATTTATTGAACACCCTACTGAAAACAGGAGGGTGTATAGGTACAGGTGGTTGGAAGTGCATCAGTTGAGTACCCCTGTGATTATGTGGCTGATTAGGAGCTGCATAGCTCAATTGGTAAAGAATCCGCCTGCAATGCAGGAGACCTGGGTTCGGTCCCTGGGTTGGGAAGATCCCCTGGAGAAGGGAAAGGCTACTACTCACTCCAGTATTCTGGCCTGGAGAATTCCATGGACTGTATGTATAGTGCATGGGGTTGCAATGAGTTGGACAGACTTAGTGACTTTCACTTTCAGGAGCTGCAGCAGCAATAGTCAGAGCCCAGCACTGCAGGAGAGTATGGTACAGCATATCGCTAGACTCAGACAAGATAAAAAAATCAGATGAAGTCTTCACACCATCATAAAGTTGAAAAAATCATAAACTTAACCATCTAAAGTCAAGGAATATCTGTAATGAGGAATTAATTACCTTTGAATTATTAGATGTAATAAAGACAATGTCTTTTTTAAGTCCTTATTTGTTAGAAATTAAACTGAAGTTTTTATGGGTATAATACAACATCTTATATTATAAAACATTATAATACAATATCTTTTATATATATTATATAAATAGTTTCTTTAAAATACTCCAGAAAAAGAAAAGTATGTTTGTAGGTATAGAAGGCAGAACAGAACAATCAATACCTGGCAAAATGTTCTTAATTATTAAAACTGGGTGATAACTACATGTAAGTTCCTTAAAATACTCTCTCCATTTTTTTATACACTTGAAAATTCCCATAATATAATCTTTGGATAAAATAAAGTGCAGTACTGCACCTTGTAAACTTTCCAATATTGGTTCCCTATAACAGAAAACTCTGAATGAACTTTTTGGCTAACCCAATACAAAACTTAGGGTAACTCTGTTGCAAAACTCAGTCGAGAGAGAACCTGAAAATCCAACAAACACTTAGCCTTCATAGTCCCAATAACTTAAATCTCTTTTATTGTTTTAAACTCTTACCATCATGTGCACGTGTGCATGCTCAGTTGCTTAGTAGCATCTGACTCTTAGGGATCCTAAGGACTGTCGCCCACCAGGCTCCTCTGTCCAAGGGATTCTCCAGGCAAGAATACTGGAGTGGGTTGACATTGCCTCCTCCAGGAGATTTTTCCAATCCAGGGATCAAAAACCTGTGTCTCCTACATCTCCTGCACTGCATGCAGATTCTTTACCACTGAGAATAAATCACTGTTTTTAATTAGTGATTTGAAATTTAGTGTTAATTTTCATTTTACTTGCTGTGAAGTATGTGTGCACATGCACAGAATGAGAGAGAGAGAAAGATGGATGAATGGATATGTGTATGTAACATGAAAGTTACCCAAAATGGAACTTTAGAGGCAAAAGGTAAATAGAGATCAACATATTATATTCTATACAAAATTTCCAGGAGTTCTCCAAAGTCCAAAGTTGCACTGATTATGGGTAGGTTCACACAGAGTTTTGCCTATGGGGGTACCAGTTGGAGATAATGGGAACAGTTAAGTCTAGAAAGTCTAGAACAGGAAGTCTAGAAATGACTGGGTCCTTCCAGAACATCGAGTTCTGCCTGTGCCCCATCCTCCTTAGCTTCAGTGCTCACTGAGCTCCCATAATACTACCTTCTCCCTTTGTGTTCTCAGACATGGGAGTGAGCACGACTGGCTGCTTACAATTTATTGCTGGTTTCTAGGGGCTCAAACTAACTGGTGGCTCTTTAACCTTACCCACAACTCCTATGAGTCCCCTCATCACAACCTCTTAAATTGAACCATTTGAGTACAATTCCTTTTCATGCTAAAATTTACCAATGAAGTAGTACAGCCTTATTGCACTTCCCAGGTGTGTGTGTGTATATAAACATATACAAATGTATGATGTGATGATCTGATATACACATATATTTTGAAATGATTACCATAAGGTTAGTTAACATGTCTATCATCATATACAGCTACCATTTTTGTATCTGTGCTGAGAACACTGGGTCTTCCCCAGTTGCTCAGATGGTAAAGAATCTTAAGATTCACTCTCTTAGCAAATTTCAAACATACAGTGTAGTACTGCTAACTGTAGACACCATGCTATATACTAGATTCCAGAATTTATTCATCTTACAACTGAAACCGTGTACCCTTTCACCAGCAACTCCCATTATTACAATTTTACCCATTAATCTATTTACAGACACCTAGGTTGTTTATACATCTTGGCTACTGTGAATAATGTTGAAATGAACATGGGGTCACAAATATCTGTTCCAGGTAATGATTTCATTTCCTTCAGATATATACCAAGAAGTTGGACTGCTGGATCACATGGCAGTTCTATTTTTAATTTTTTTAGGAAATTCCATACTGTTTTCCACAATGGCTATAGCTATTTATATTGCCACAAACAGTGGACTAGGATTTCCTTTTCTCCATATTGTCACCAATACTTGTTATTTATTGTCTTTTTAATAAAAGTCTTCCTAAAAGTTAAAAAGTGATGGTTTACTGAGATTTTACATTTGCATTTCCCTAATGACTGGTGATGCTGAGCATCTTTCCATGTTCTCTATCTGTATGTCTTCTTTAGAAAAATGTCTGTTTAGGTCCTTTGACTTTTTTAATGGGATTATTTATTTTTTGAGTTGTATGAACGTACATCATGGGAAATGCAGGGCTAGATGAAGCACAAGCTGGAATCAAGACTGCAGGGAGAAATACCAATCACCCCAGATATGCAGATAACACCACTCTTATCGGAGAAGGCAATGGCACCCCACTCCAGTACTCTTGCCTGGAAAATCCCATGGACAGAGGACCCTGGTGGGCTGCAGTCCATGGGGTCACAAAGAGTCGGACACGACTGAGGACTTCACTTTCACTTTTCACTTTCATGCATTGGAAAAGGAAATGGCAACCCACTCCAGTGTTCTTGCCTGGAGGATCCCAGGGATGGGGAACCCTGGTGGGCTGCTGTCTATGGAGTCGCACAGAGTCGGACATGACTGGAGCGACTTAGCAGCCACTCTTATAGCAGAGAGTAAAAAGGAACTAAAGAGTCTCTTGATGAAGGTGAAAGAGGAGAGTGAAAAAGCTGGCTTAAAATAGCATTCAAAAACCAAAGATCATGGCATCTGGTCCCATCACTTCACGGCAAATAGATGGGGAAACAAAGGAAATGGTGTCAGACTTTATTTTGGGGGGCTCCAAAATCACTGCAGATGGTGACTGCAGCCATGAAATTAAAAGACGCTTGCTCCTTGGAAGAAAAGTTATGACCAATCTAGATAGCATATTGAAAAGCAGAGACATTATTTTGACAACAAAGGTCCATCTACTCAAAGCAATGGTTTTTCCAGTAGTCATGTATGGATGTGAGAGTTGCATGATAAAGAAAGTTGAGCACTGAAGAACTGATGCTTTTGAATTGTGGTGTTGGAAAAGACTCTTGAGAGTCCCTTGGGCTGCAAGGAGATCCAACTAGTCAATCCTAAAGGAAATCAATCCTGAATATTCATTGGAAGGAGTGTTGCTGAAGTTGAAGCTCCAATACTTTGGCCACCTCATGCGAAGGGCTGACTCATTAGAAAAGACCCTGATGCTGGGAAAGATTGAAGGCAGGAGGAGAAAGGGATGACAGAGGATGAAATGGCTGGATGGCATCACTGACTCAAATGGACCTGAGTTTGAGCAAGCTCCAGGAGATGGTGAAGGATAGGGAAGCCTGTTGTGCTGCAGTCC
The DNA here is from genome assembly GCF_014754425.2 of Oryx dammah. Classification (NCBI taxonomy): domain Eukaryota; kingdom Metazoa; phylum Chordata; class Mammalia; order Artiodactyla; family Bovidae; genus Oryx; species Oryx dammah. The sequence continues at coordinate 74,056,221 of NW_024070211.1, forward strand.
ATGGGTTGCAGAATCGGACGTGACTGAGCGACTGAATAACAACAATGAATTCCTAATATTTTGGGGGTACTACCCCATATCTGATATATGATTTGTAAAAATTTATTCCCACTTGGTAGGTTGCTTTTTCATTTTGTTGATTGTTTCCTTTGCTGTATAAAAGCTTTTTACTTTAATGTAGTCTCATTTGTTTATTTCTGCTTATGCAAAATGTATACCTGTTGATGTATGCAACAATAATGATTTTTTTAAATGTATTTATTTTTCACTGAAAGATAATTGGGCTTCCCTGATGGCTCAGTGGTAGAGAATCTGCCTGCAGTGTAGGAGACAAAGGAGATGTGGGTTCAGTCCCTGTGTTGGGAAGATCCCTTTGAGAAGGAAAAAAGGATAAATGCTTTACACTATTGTGTTGGTTAATAATGCTTCTTAACATAGTCAAGTTTCTCTATAGATATTGTTATAGAGCCCTCATTGTTTGGGGAGGGAGCAAAACAATGAAGTTATTCTACAACTCAAATTAATACTATTTAGAAGGTCAAAATTTCAATTCTCATGAATTAGATTACTCTGGTTGTATGAAAATAATAGGTAAATTTTTGTTCAGCATTTTATACCCATTCTTCAAAGTTCATTCAAATTTTCACCTACTTACCATATTGAGATGATAGGCATGGTGATATACTCTAATATTAAAATAATTTAACAAAGAAACTTCTTAAAGTAAAACCACCAGGTGTTTCAATATTTTTGTTCACTGATGCAAAAATTCCATCTATATTCAGCCAAAGAAGAAGGGATTGTAACACTACAAAAGCAGTATATCTAAATGGGTAATATAACAAAAAGCTCTTCAACTTTAGCAAAGAAAACAGTGAAAGAAATTACACTGTCAAGTGATACTTTTAAAGAGTACAAAAGACTATAAAATCATTTCTGATACTTTTGGTAAAAGCCTTAAATACCACAAAGTCTTCTCTTCCGCCATTCAGACAAATAATTAAAACAACGTGCTCTCCAGAATTTCCAGAAGAAATGAAACACAGTTTATTTCAGAACACCATCTATACAAAGAGTATTAACTAATTATGAAGGTACCAATGATGGTGTACAATGCTAAGCCTAATAATTCATTCAGTGACATAAGTCTTACATCTCATCAGATGTGAATAAGTAAATGACATTTATAGCAAACCTTCCTATTTAAGTATATACTAGAAATTTCTTTATTTTTTGGCCACATGACCAAAATACAGATTCCCAACCTAGCACTGAACTCATGTCCTCTGCAGTGGAATTGTGGAATCTTAACCACTGACCACCAGGGAAGTCCAAAATTTCATATATTAATAATTTTGTAGGGCTTCCCTGGTGGTCCAGTGGTTAAGCATCCACTTGCCAATGCAGGGCACAAAGGTTTGACTCCTGGTCAGGAAAGATCTCACGTGCTATGAAACAACTAAGCCCATGCACCACAACGACTGAGACCAACTGCCACGACTACTAAAGCCCACGCACCCTAAAGACTGTACTCTGTAACGAGAGAAGCCACTAAAGTAAGAAGCCCCGAGCACCACAGCTGGAGAGCAGCCCCGCTCTCCACAACTAGAGGAAGCCCACATGTGGCAAAAAAGACTTCGTACAGCCAAAACTAAAATAAATTTAAAAATGTGTTTGTCAATTATTTTTAACCATGTATATACATTATTAACCAGACAGAAATACATATATATATATATATAAATCACTTAATAATTACTTAAGCAATGTATATAACACTGAGTTCAGTGGCACACAGATTCAAAAATTTAACACATGGTTATTAATCAATTTGAACACTAGGCAAGAAAAAGATAACTGTGCCAAGTTCTTTAGTTGTGTCTGACTCTTTGCAACCCCAAGGACTGTAGCCTGGTATTTCCAGGCAAAAATACTGGAGTGGGTTACCATTTCCTCCTCCAAGGGATCTTCCTGACCCAGGGATCAAACTCTTGTCTCTTATGTCTCCTGTACTGGCAGGTGGGTTCTTTACCACCAGCGCCCAACAATGCCTAAAGGAGTATACCTAGAAAAAACATTCTGGCTTCACATCTCAGGGAAACAAAACAGTAGGATGAATTTCCAAGGTGAGGAGAACACTTGCATTACCAGGTCAAGAATCCCTTCTTTAAATCAACACAACAGGCTAGACAGACTGGCAGCCAGAATATCCCTGGGTCCAGTCTGGCTGCAAGGAGAAGCAGGGGAGGCGAGTCTCAATGATGAAACCCCAAATGGGAGAAGTAGAGAGAAGCTAGGAGAAGACTGAGAATCTCTGCATCATTAGTTTCCCTGCTATGTGGATTTCTTCTGCTCGGGTAATACAACCAAAAGAAATAAGTTACATATAAAACTAACATCATAAACATGAAACCATAAAACTCCTAGAAGAGAAAACAAGCAAACCAGTCTTTGACATAAATCATAGAAACAGTTTCCTGGACCAGTCTCCTAAGGCAAAATAAATAAAAGCAAAATAAGCAAAAAGGACCTAATTAAACCTAAAAGCTTTTGCATGGCAAAGGAAACCATTGACAAAACAAAAAGACAGCCTATGAAACGGGATAAAATATTTGCAAATGATGCATATGACAAAAGGTTAATATCCAAAACATACAAACAGCTCATACAACTCAATATCAAAAACCCAAACAATTCAAACAAAAAATTCGCAGAAAATTTGAATAGACATCTTTCCAAAGAAGACATGCAAATGGTTTACAGGCACATGAAAAGATGTTCAGCACCAGTAATTATTAGAGAAATGGAGATCAAAACCAAAATGAAGTCTTCACCTCACACACACTTCACCTCACACCTCACACACGTCAAAAAGTCTACAAATAGGGGACTTCTCTGCTGGTCCAGCAGCTAAGACTCCAAACTCCAGTGCAGCAGTCCTGGATTTTATCTCTGGTCGATCTTGCAGGCTGCAGCTGAAGATCCCACATATCACAAAGAAGATGGAAGATCTTGTCTGCCACCACTAAGACCCAGCACAGTCAAATAAATTAATAAATATTAACAATAAAAAGGTCTACAGGAAACAAATGTTGGAGTGGAATGTGGAGAAAAGGGAAGCCTTGTATACTGTTGGTGGGAACGTAACTATGTCACTATGGAAAACAGTATGGAGGTGCCTTAGAAAAACTAAAAATAGAACTACCATATGATCCATAAATTCCACAGAAAAGATACATGTACCCCAGCGATCACAGCAGCAATATTTACAATAGCCAAAGACACAGAAGCAATTCAAGTGCCCATCAGTAGAGAGGTGGATTAAGAAAATGTGATACATGGAACTTCCCTGTTGGTCCAGTGGTTAAAAATCCACCTGTCAGTGCAGGGGATATGGATTTGAACCCTTGTCTGGGACGATCCCATGTGCCATGACGCAACAAAGCCTGTATGCCACAACTAATGGGCCCAAGTGTCACAACTCCTGAAGCCTGTGCCCACAACAAGAAAAGCCACTTCAGTGAGATGCCTGTGCACTGTAACTAAAGAGCAGCCCCCACTTGCTGCAACTAGAGGAAGTTGACATGCTGCAACAAAGTCCCAGGGCAGCCAGAAAATAAAAAAACAGATGTGATACACTACACACACACACGCACACTCTCATAATGGAGTATTACTCAGACATAAAGAAGGATGAAATGCTACCATTTGCAGCAATGTGGATGGACCTAGAGAATATTATGCTCAGTGAAATAAGCCAGAAAGAGAAAGACAAATGCTATATAATATTACTTATATGTAAAAAAATAACAAATGAATGTACTGTATATACAAAATGAACTCATAAATACCAATCTGTGGAAAACAAATCTGTAGTGACCAAAGAGGAAAGAGAAAGGTCGAGAGGGACAAATTAAGGGTATGAGATTAATAGATAAAAACTACTATATACTAATGAGATAAGCAACAAGGATATACTATACAGCATAGGGAATTATATTCATTATCTTATAATAACTTATAATGGAATACAATCTGCAAATACACTAAATCATGTATGCTATGCTATGTACCTAAAACACAATATTGTAAATCAACCATATGTCAATAAAAATAAAATAATATTTTTTGAAGAAATAGTGTCATAAAGATAATGGTGTTAGTTTAGAATAATAAGCCTCTCTGAGGTGATCTTTTGCAAATAGTAGGCTTAAGAAAAATTTTCCTCATTGAATGAATAGTTTTTTAATCAATGTTACAAATATAAAGAAGGAAAGAAAAATAGAAATCAAAAAGAAAAACACACATGAAAAAACTACCCATGAAGTAAATAAAATCATAGTTAAAGAGTTAGCTATAAATTTTAATTTTAATTACCTCTATGACACAAGACAAATAAAGCAGAGATACAGAAATTTGACAAAGCTATAGCAAAAAAAAAAAAAGAAAGAAATTAAAGATGAATTGACAGGTCAGAGAAGTAAAAGAAAAATCAACACCACTGAATGAAGACCAAATGGAAGCAGAAGAAAAAACAGGCACTGCTAAAAAAAATAAAGTACACACAGGACATGATTGAAAGAAAATTTTCAAAGGGACTGAACAGAACAAAAAAGGTTTTAGAGAAAAAAATAAATTATGAAAGAAAATGACAGAAAATGCAAATGATAGAGATGATAAGCCAAGATGAATCAACAAACATAAGCATACCTGGTGGTTTAAAATAATTTTAAAAAGTGAAAGAACTGAAAAGCTGTTCTCTACATAATTCAAGTAAATTTTCCACAAATGAAAGAAAAATGTAAACTAGAGATTAAAATAATATAGCACATCCAGGAAAAAGACCTAGAAGCATCAACACTAAGACATATTCCACTACTAGATGGCCAAAAGGGTAGTGAGACCAAAAAAATCAATCATCTCTAAGGAGAAAAAAAACCCAGGCGGCCCTCAGAATATCTACAGCAAACAGTGAAGGAATGCCTAGAACATCAGCCAGAAAAGAAAGTGAGACTGAGGAATTCCTTACCCAGCCAATTTGTCATTTAGGATAAACTCTGTGTAAAGACATTTTTAACATGTAAGAATCTAGGAAACTGGTTTCCCATGAGCTCTTCTAAAAAATTTTAAAAAGCTAACTTCAACCAAAGAATACTATACAGAAACAAAGGAAGGGAAGTAATGAAATTACTTAGTGTTTTAATAATCTGCATATAGAAGAGAAAGTAACAGCTATAGACAACAACAACAATACAGAAATTACATACCTATCAAGAGGTAAGAGAGGAAAAAGGCAAACCTCATTTAAAGTTGGAAAGAAAATAATCTAAGTATATAGTAGGAATAAATTATAAGTATTTTTAAAAATACAAAGGTGACATCAAGAAAAATAACGAATTACTATGATAAGCTGAGAAAGAAGGTAGAAAGGGAGAAAAATGAACTACACCAACTATCACTAACTGGGAATTAGAAAATGTTGTCTAATAAAATAGAGATCCAAGTAATATAAGCTATAGTTATATATATTACCAGTGAATTCAAACTCTATACCTTTTGAATTACTAAAAACTCATTCTAAACAGGAAGAAAATGTTAATCACATGTTTATTAGCCCACACAAAGATTGTATAGTAACATATTTTTAGGAACAGAAACGATAACAAATATTATGATGACAGAATTAAGACCAAACATAGCTCTAAAGTCAATGAATGAAAGTGAGCTTAATAATTCTTTTAAAAAAAGACAACTGATTCACAAAGTGAAATCTAAGACTTAAAAATTCATCTAAAGAAGTGTCTCAAAAAATGGTGAAAATAGAAAGATAGTTAAAACTATGCTAAAAAAAAAACAAAACAAAAAACTATGATCCGAAAGAAATAGAGCTTCTCTGGTACTCAGAGGTAAGGAATCCGCCTGCAATGCAGGAGACACAGGTGTCATCCCTGGGTTGGGAAGATCCCCTGGAGAGGGGAATGGTAACCCACTCCAGTATACTTGCCTGGAGAATTCCATGGACAGAGGAGCCTGGCCAGTTACAATCCATGGGGTGGCAAAGAGTCAGCATGACTACAGTAACTCAGCATACACGCACACATAGCAGAAATTAACACAACATTGTAAATGAACTGTACTTCAATAAAATAAAATTTTTTAAAATTTTTAATTAAAATTAAAGAAATTGTTGTTGGGATATTACACAGGATCAAATTTAGAGTATAAAGTGAAGTCGCTCAATTGTGTCCGACTCTTGCAACCCCATGGACTGTAGCCTACCAGGCTTCTCCATCCACGGAATTTTCCAGGTAATACTACTGGAGTGGGTTGCCATTTCCTTCTCCAGGGGATGTTCCCGACCCAGGGATGAACCCGTGTCTCCCGTATTGCAGGCAGATGCTTTACCATCTGAGCCACCAAGGAAGATTGTCAAATTTAGAGTATAAAATGAAAGAATTAACTAATTTTATATAATACAGGCAGTGTTGGAGAAGACTCTTGAGAGTCCCTTGGACTGCAAGGAGATCCAACCAGTCCATTCTAAAGGAAATCAGCCCTGGGATTTCTTTGGAAGGAATGATGCTAAAGCTGAAACTCCAGTACTTTGGCCACCTCATGCGAAGAGTTGACTCGTTGGAAAAGACTCTGATGCTGGGAGGGATTAGGGGCAGGAGGAGAAGGGGACGACAGAGGATGAGATGGTTGGATGGCATCACTGACTCGATGGACGTGAATCTGAGTGAACTCTGGGAGTTGGTGATGGACAGGGAGGCCTGGCGTGCTGCAATTCATGGTGTCGCAAAGAGTCAGACACGACTGAGTGACTGAACTGAACTGAACTGATAATACAGGTATTTTATAATGATAAAGAGTATAATCCCAAATGAGGATTTAACAGTAAGATTAAGATTTATGCTCCCAGTACTATGGTGGTTTAGATATTCTAAAAACCCTTTCCTTTTCAAACACCTAAAAATAGTAATGCAGTGTACATCATGAGAAATCCCAGGCTGGAAGAAACACAAGCTGCAATCAAGATTACAGGGAGAAATATCAATAATCTCAGATATGCAGATGACACCACCCTTATGGCAGAAAATGAAGAAGAACTTAAAGAGCCTCTTGATGAATGTGAGAGGCGAGTGAAAAAGCTGGCTTAAAACTCAACATTCAGAAAACTAAGATGGCATCCAGTCCTATCACTTCATAGAAAATAGATGGCGAAACAATGGAAACAGTAAGACTATTTTTGGGGCTCCAAAATCACTGCAGATGGTGACTGCAGCCATGAAATTAAAAGGCGCTTGTTCCTTGAAAGAAAAGCCATAACCAACCTAGATAGCATATTAAAAAGCAGAGACATTACTTTGTCAACAAAGGTCCATTTGTCAAAGCTATGGTTTTTCCAGTAGTCATGTATGGATGTGAAAGTTGGACTATAAAGAAAGCTGAGTGCAGAAGAATTGACACTTTTGAATTGTGGTATTGGAGAAAATTCTTGAGAGTCCCTTGAACTGCAAAAAGATCCAACCAGTCCATCCTAAAGGAAATCAGTCCTGAATATTCATTGGAAGGACTGATGCTGAAGCTGAAACTCCAGACTTTGGCCACCTGATGTGAAGAACTGACCCATTGGAAAAGACCCTAATGCTGGCAAAGACTGAAGGCAGGAGGAGAAGCGGACGACAGAGAATGAGATGGTTGGATGGCATCAGCGACTTGATGGACATGAGTTTGAGCAAGCTCTGGGAGTTGGTGATGGACAGGGAAGCCTGGCATGCTGCAGTCCATGGGATGGCAAAGAGCTGGACACAACTGAGCGACTGAACTGAAAAATAATAATTAGATAAAATACTATATTTTATTATATGTAGAGCTGGCCTGAAGAAAAGTAAAAAAACTTTACAGTGACCAGAAACAAGAGAGAAAGTCAATCTCAGAGTAACAAGTTAGTGATAAGGCTATAGACCACATTGAAGGAGCCTGCAGACACCACCAACAGGGAACCTGGAGACTTAATAGCAGAGCAATAGATATATACAAAGTGAACAGTGGAAGTGAGGATCCTAAACAAAACGTGAGCCTAAGAAAGCTACAACATAAGTGAAAATGGGAAAGGGGTGACAATAGAGAGTTACAAGCAAAAGGAAACCAATTGGGAAGTAAGTAGATTTATACATGTTTGGTCAATTGCTTTGCCACAAGGGCACAAAGGTAATTTATGGAAAAGAATATATAGAGACTTTTCTACAAATGGTGCTGAATAACTGGATATCAGAGTGAAAGAAATCTGAACCTAGAACTCTCATCTCACTCCATATAAAAAATTAATCTGAGGTGAAAAATATATCAAAACACAAAAGCAAAAACTATAAAGCTTTCAATACAAAACACAGGAGACCATATCTGTGATCTTGGGGTAAGAAAAGACATTGCTGACAACATAAAAAGCACTACAATAAACCTATTGTCTAGCACAGGGAACTCTACTTTTTTTAATATGTAATATATATATCCACTCTTTTTAGATGCTTTTCCCATATAGGTGGTCATTACAGTGTATTGAATAGAATACCCTGTGCTATAGGTAGATTTATCGTAGTGCTTTTTATGTTGTCAGCAGTAAGCCTTTTCTTGTCCCATAGATATGGTCTCCTATGGTGGCTCAGATGGTAAAGAATCTGCCTGCAATGAAGGAAACTCGGTTTGATCCATGGGTTGTGAACCCCTAGAGAAGGAAATGGCTACACCCTTCAGTCATCTTGCCTGAAAAATTCCATGGACAGAGGAACCTGGCGGGCTACAATCCATGAGGTTGCAAAAAGTCAGAGACAACCAAGCAACTCACACTCACACACACACACACACACACACATAACTGAATCACTTTGCTGTACAGCAGAAATACAACACTGTAAATCAACTATATTCCAATAAAAATTAATTTTAAAAAACTATTACAGTATAAGAACTGGATAAATTGGATTTTATCAAAATTAAAAATTTCTATTTATCAAGGGATTTTCTGAAGAAAATTAAAAGGCATGGGTAGAGGACTTCCCTGGAGTTCCAGTGGTTAAGACTACACACTTCCACTGCAGGGGGCGTGGCTTTGATTCCTGGTTGGGGAACTAAGATTTCACATGCTGTGTAGCACAGCCAAAAAGTAAAATAAAAGGCAAGGTACAGACTAAGAGAAAATATTCATAACTCACATATCTGACAAAGGTCATTTATGCAGAATATGAAAAGAACTCCTTCAAATCAGTGATAAAAACAAAACACAGGTAAAGCATTAGTATAAGATATATTTATCTCATGTAGAGAGACAGACAGCAAATAAGTACAGAGAAAAATGTCAACATCATTAGCCATTAGGAAGACACAAATTAAAATACAATGAGCTTCTTCTTGAAGATCTATTAACTGTGAGTAGCTAAAATGATATAAGCTGACAACATCAAATGTTAGCAAAGACTTCAAGCATAGAGAACTCTCACATATTGCTGATGGGTTGGGAAAAAAGTTGGGCAGTTTGGCAGTTTTCTTAGAAAGTTAAACAGACACCTACCCTAAAACCAAACAAGAGAATTGAAAGCATGTCCAAAAAAGGACTTGTAGGAATGTTAATACCATCTTTATTATAAGACTCCTAAATTAGAAGCAACACAAATGTCCATCATTAAGTTAATAAATGCCTAACACTCATAGATCAAAGGAATGTATATGAATCTCAAAAACATGTTGAACAAGAGAAATCAGATACATACATATAAACTGAATTCCACTCAAAACAAGTTCCAAAAGAGAGAAATGCAAGCTATGGTACCGAAAGGGATTAGAACCCATTCAATGTATATAGTATTCCATGGTCTCATTTTGAGGAGGGATGAATAGAGCAGAGACAGAGAGAAAGAAATTGTTTAGTGCCGAATGCCAGTCGATAAATCAACATTTTAACAACTACACGGCAAAAATTATTTTGAGCAATAATTATCTATGGATGCTAAATCCAAGAGGAAAAAATGAATAAGAAATATATTTGTATGTCTAAACATTTCTTGTTAGCTGTTTGCTAAATAGGCAACAACTGAGACAGGGAAAAATAATAACTATATATAGAGAAATTACAACACTTTGACTAGCAATCAAAATTAATACTACCAGTGAGGGGTTGACAGACACAGTTTGTCTACAAAAGCAATATCCTGACAAGGACAGGACCTTGATCTCACATACTAATCTAGACAGAACTAATCTAAATCCTGTCATGAGAAAACATTAAAAGAAATTGAGACATTCTATAAAATAAACAGCCCTATATTCTTAAAAGGGGCTTCCTGGGTAGCACTAGTGGTAAAGAATCCACCGGTTCAATCCTTGGGTCAGGAAGATCCCCTGGAGGAGGGGATGGCAACCCAATCCAGTATTCTTGCCTGGAGAAACCCATGGACAGAGGCATCTGGCAGGCCACAGTCCACACTGTCACACAGAGTCAGACACTACTGAAGCAACTTAGCATGCATATTCTTAAAAAAAAAACACTAGTGTCATGAAAGGCTGTGGAAATGTCCTACATTAAAGGAAAGAGATATCACTAAATGCAAAAATTGATCTGGGCCTGGATCTTGGGCTAAAAGAAAAAAAATGCTGTAAGGATATTACTAGAACCAGTGACAACTGACGTGTAGATTAAGGGCTTCCCCAAATGGCTCAGCAGGTAAAGAATCTGCCTGCTGGTGCACTGGGATGACCCAGAGGGACGGTACGGGGAGGGAGGTGGGAGGGGGGTTCAGGATGGGGAACACGTGTACACCCATGGCGGATTCATGTTGATGTATGGCAAAACCAATACAATATTGTAAAGTTAAAAAAAAAAATACTTCTGTTTAAAAAAAATAAATAAAAGATCAAATAAAAAAAAAATCTGCCTGCAATGCAGTGGACACAAGAAATTCAGGTTCAATCACTGGGTCAGGAAGATCCCCTGGAGGAGGGTATGGCAAGTCACTCCACTATTCTTGCCTGAAAAATCCAATGGACAGAGGAGCCTGGAGGGCTACAGTCCAAAGGGTTGCAAAGAGTTAGACATGACTGAATGACTAAGCACGCACACATGCATGCATACTTCCCCATGTAGATTAAAGAATTATATAGAAGTTAAATTTCCTGAATTTGATAAATGTACTGTGGCTATGTTAGAGAATATCTGTGCTCTTAAAAAATACATACTACACTGAAACATTCCAGGTTAAAGGATCATGATATATGCAACCTACTTTCAAGTGATTCAGAAAAAAAAAATAAATAAACCCATGTATGTAGAGAGAGAGAAAGGGAAAGGGAGAGAGAACTAAAAAAGTAAAACTTGAGTGCAAAAGGTTTATAATTAAACTAGGTAAAAGGTATATGAACGTTATTTCTATACTTTTCAGAATAACTTTTCTATAAATTAAAATTACTTCAAAATAAAAAGTTAAAAAAATTAAAAGAAAGCATCAAGAAACTATAAAAAAGTACATTCTGGTGACAGAAATCAGATCACTTGTTGTCTAACTTAGGGGGAAGATGTTGACTAAAAAGCAACCTATTCTGGAAAATGGAAGTATTTTATATGCTGACTGATATGTCTGAAAACACAGATATATATACATACAGCAGAATCCACTGAACTGTATATTTAAAACCTGTGCATTTTATTAAATTTAATTATACCTAAATAATTTTAAAGGCCACTAAGGAGACATAAGGCTTGGCATGGGGAGAAAAATCAATGATCAAAACTTATAATCATCAGCCTACCTAAAAATGAATTAGATACTGCCCATGTGACCTGGAAAATGCTAAACCAAATATTTAATTTTGTCAATTCTCTCTAAAAGAATTTACCCACTATTTAGGTTTCTTAAAATTCCCAGAAATTAAGATGACTTGATTATTTAAAAAAAAATTTCAATTAGCAAATACAATTGGGAAATAAGCTATCACGAACAACAATAACAACAAAAGGCAAAATGAGCCTCCAAAGGACTTCAGATAATGTAAGTCTGTTCTAGATATTTACAGAAATAATAGATGGAATTAAAACATGGCAAGAAAAGGGATATCAACAACATACCAGGCAGACAGAAATTGGATATACTATCTGACATTAGGAACAGAAAACAAAATGCTCCTATTCTTCAATTTCAAGAAAGGAAAGGACTGACTGTTCTTTGACATTAGTCAGCTAATCTCTATAAACTATACTCTGAAATTCAGCAAGTTCTTAAATAATCCTGCTTTTTAAAAGCCTAAAGACTTCCCTCAAACCAGATACAATACCAATTTTTCGCTTTGTTTAGAGAGCCAGTCTAAGAAGCACAAGAAGTCTAAAAAGTCGAAGTCTTCCTTGCTTAGCAAGTAATAAATTCAGCTTCCTTGTTTTAGACATAGTGCATGGGTTTTGGTTGCCGGTACTTTCAGTGATGTCTCTTCCTTCAGAGAAATCAATAGATTAACTTAACAGTGAAACATAACAAAAGTTAGCAAAACTATGGCTAAACAAAAATATCCAACTGAAGCAGAGAAATTTAAAGTAAGAAAATACAAAAAATGCAATAAGAGGTATGTGAGACACTGAGAAAAGGTCCAATGGATATAACTGGAGGCATGGAGAAGGCAATGGCAACCCACTCCAGTACTCTTGCCTGGAAAATCCCATGGACAGAGGACTCTGGTAGGCTGCAGTCCATGGGGTCGCAAAGAGTCAGACACAACTGAGCGACTTCACTTTCACTTTTCACTTTCAAGGAGTATTAAGAAGGAGCAAAAATAGTAGTTGAAGAGATAACAACTGAGAATTATGCAGAGCTAATGAATGACATCAGTCCACAGATTAAGAAGCATAAATGCAAAGAAAACCACACTTAGGTACATCATAGTCAAATTTTGGAGAGCTGAGCAAAGAAAAAACAGCAAGGGGAGGAGAAAAGACAATTTATAACAGCACCAAAAATATTAAACACCTAGGAGGTAAAGATAATTTATAGTAGCACCAAAAATATAAATACCTAGGAATAAATTTAATGATATATGTGAAAAATTGTATACTGAAAACTATAAATTTTATCAAGGGAATTCCCTGACAGCCCAGTGGTTAGGACTCCATACTCTCACTGTCATGAAGTTTGACCCCTCACCTGGAAACTAAAATCCCAGAAGCCATGCATGGTGTAGCCAAAAAACAATAACACAACAATGAACAAAAAAACTCAAAATACTTTATTGAAACAGAAATTAAACAAGGGGAAGATGATATAATAATTGAGGTGAAAGTAAAAGTAGAACAACTAAAGAGATGGAAGAATAATTCACATTCATGGATTAAAATACTCTCTACTGTAAAGATAACAATTCTCCGCAAACTGACCTATATATGCAAAACAATCCTATTCATAATCCTAGCAACTTTTTTGTGAAAACGAAATGAGTTGTAGAATTTAAGGGCAACGCAGAAAGTCAACAACAGAAAAAGCAATTTTGAAAAAAGAACAGCGTTGAAAACTTATACTAATACATCTATTATAAAGTTATAGTAATTAAGAAGTATGGTACTGTCACGAAGATTGGCAATCGTTCAAAGAGAGAAAAGATTCTACACCTACATGGTCCCATATGGTAGCCACTAAACATATGTAGCTATTTAAATAAATTAAAATTAGTTAAAATAAAAAATTCAGTCCTTTCGAGCACTTGCCACATTTCAACATCTCAGCAGCCAGCTATTAAACTGAACAGTACATATACTAACATTTCCATCATGGCAGAAAGTACTATTCAACAGCACTTATAATAGAGAGATACACATAGAATTACTTGATTTATAACACATGTGACACTCTAGTGCAGTGGGGAAAAGCTGGTCTTTTTAATAAATTGTGACGGTGCAATTTTATGTTCATATATAAAAATTAAATAAATAAATAACCTATTAATCCACCATCACCTCTACCTTACACCTAGGGTTCCCAACCTCTGGGATTTAATGCCTATATGATCTGATGTAGAGTTGATGTAATAATAATAGAAATAAAGTGCACAACAAATGCAGGGCTCTTGAATCATCCCAAAACCATTCCCTCCCCCTACCAACACGTTCTGTGGAAAAACTGTCCTCCATGACACTGGTTCCTGGTGCCAAAAAAGGTTGGGGCCACTGCCTTACACCACATATAAAAATCAATTCCAAGTAGACTGCAGGGAATTCCCTGGCAGTCCAGTGACTGGGACTCTGAGCTTTCATTGCCCAGGGCCTGGCTTCAATCCCTGGTCCAGGAACTAAGTTCCTGCAAGTCAAGCAGCCAAACAAACCAACAAAAAACCAAGTAGACTGTTATTCTAAACATAAAAACGTAAGACAAAGAAGTTTTTAGACGAAAACACAGGAAAGTATCTTCACAACCTTGTAGTAGACAAAGATTTCTTAAATAGGACACAAAAAGCGTCAGCCATAAAACACAATACCAGTAAAGAATATTTAACAGGAAATTAAATATGAGAATGTCTGCTTATCAAGGCATCATTAAGAGAGTGTAAAAGCAAGCCATAGCCTGAGAAAAATCATTTGCAACACAGATACCTGACAAAAGACTCATCCAGAATATAAATCTGATAAGTCTCTACAAAATGGTAAGAAAAAGGCAGGCAGATAACCCAGTAGAAAAATGGATAAGACACGAACAAGCATTTAACAGAATAGGATATCCAAACGGCTAATAAGCATTATGAAAAGCTGTCAAGCTTCATTTACCATCAGAAAAGTGTACATGAAAATTCAGTGGATATCACTATATTCCTACAAGAATACCTAAAATGAAATTATAGCTAAGCAAAACGAGGTATTGGTGGTACAAATGGAACTCTTTCACACTGGGGACACAAGTATAAATCGGTAAAACCACTTTGAAAAATGTATGGTCAAGCTATGGGTTGAACTGTAACCGCAAAATTCATATGTTGCAGTCTTAGCACCCAGTCCCCCAAAATGTGAACTGATTTGGAAACAGAGTCACTGCCTATGTAATCCGGTCATTAAGGTGGGCCTGAATCCAGTTATGACTGATGTCTTTATAAGATGGGAAATTTTTGACACAAATAGAAGGAAGATGATGTGAAAAGACATTGGAAGAAGATATCCAACACAAAGCCAAGAAGAGAGACCTGGAGCAGATCCTCCTCTCACAGTTCTGAGAAGCAATCAACTCTGCCAGCATCTTGATTTTGGAATTCTAGACTCAGGAACTGTGAAAATATTAAGTTTCAGTTGTTTAACCATCGTCCAGACCCCAGTCAATACTTCATTTTGATAGTACTGACAGATTAACACAGGTGGCATCTTCTTAGTGGAATATATGAATATTTATAACCCAATGATTCCTCTTCTTAATATATGTACAATAAAAATGTGTATATATTTTTTACCAATAGTCTAAGAATGTTCACAGCGCTGTTACCTTAAAAGCCTCAAACTAGAAACAACCCAAGTACTCATCAACAGTACAATGAATAAATAAATTATGGTATATTTACCCAATGGAATTTTATACAGCAATGGGAATGAACCAATTACAACTACCTGCAACAATACTGAAGGATCTTGCAGTGATGGTGAATGAGAAAAGTCAGACACAAAAGAGTACAAATGGATGATTCAATCCAGTTCAGTTCAGTTGCTCAGTCATGTCCGACTCTGCAACCTCACTGACTGCAGCACTCCATGCCTCCCCGTCCATAGCCAACTCCCAGAGTTTACCCAAACTATGTCCATTGGGTGATTACAATAATACAGTTGAACATGTAAAAGTAATGTGTGGCATAATAAGTCAGGATGGTGATTACATTTGGAAAGGAGGGAGCCAATAGGGATTGCGAGAGGGCAAATGGAAGGTTTCTGGGATGCAGGTAATGTTCTACTTTGTGATTTTGGTGAATGGCTATCTTCAAGTTGTATGTTTATGATCTGCACATGCTTTTCCATATACTTTATTCATCATTTAAAAAGGTCTTTAAAAACTGAATATGTGAGTAAATACATTAGAACAGTTCAATCATATATATGAGAGATTTTTAAAAACAACCATAATGTAACACAGATAATGAGACATTAATGGAAGCATAGGATAGAGAGAAAAGGTCAAGTATAAGTCTAACTGGAGTAGCAGAAGAGGATTCTTAAGAGAATGAGTGAGAATCGATATTTGAAGACTGAAAATTTCCCAGAGTCAATATGACACAAATCCCACATTAAAAATGTATAATACTAACCAGGATAAATAAAAAGCAAATCATATAGAATAAATTATAGTACAACTGTAGTACTCCAAAGACAAAGAGAAAAATAAAATCACATACAGATAAAAGATAGATGATTTATTAAGGCATGAAAAAACATCAATTTCTGTTTTTGGAAAATTCTCATGTAAAAGCCGAAAAGAATAATATGATGAACACACTATAATACCACTCAAATGTTCACAGTGTTAATATTTTGGCTGACCCCTCAAAGTTTCTCTAAACAAAGAAAATAGGCTTTAGATAGCAGGATTCTTTATCCCCAAATTCTTTATCATGCATTTCCCAGGAACAAAAACATTATTCTGTTCAACTATAACACCACCACTGTATCTATAATTTGATAACATCACTCTAATACAGTCCAGTTGAAGTGTTCCCAGTTAACCCAAAAATGTCCTCTAAAGCTTTTGTTTCTACTTATTCAGGATCTAGCTATTATTTCATGATCCAGAAAAAAAAAAAATCAAATCAATAGGAAGACTACGTATACACAAAAAATTTTTTTCATTGTTGTTCAGTCACATCTGACTCTTTGCTACTGAACAACAATGAAAAAATTACACACACACACACACTTGACAGATTTATCATTTTACCATGTCTTGAAAAAAGTACTTACCTGCCATCTCTTCTCAGGGCAAAAGTGATGCCATCTTTCTGAAAAGGAAGCAGCTTTGCTCTTAGTTTGTCAGGCAAAAAATCCAGCTGTTCATAAGATTTACTTGTCGAACAAGAAATTTGAGGTGTAAGAGACTTTTTTATGTTATGACCTCTGGACATGATGATCCTAAACATAAAACAAAAATCACAAGGGAAGCGGTGAAAGAAATAGATATTACTAAGTGTATTAGAAAATTAAAGATAAATAATAATATTAAAGTACTTATTAGTAGTCTTGATATACCAGATATAAACTGGTTAAATCATGTTCTCAGAATAAGCAATTAAGAAAATTCAAAGCACTGAATCCAAAAGCAATTACTTGTTGCACTGTCTAGGGACCAGCATTTTCTATTTCATTTGTACTTCTATTAACAGTTGAGCCATAATGTAACAATAACCCCTGTTATAAGCAATAAATGTATTACTGAAAAGTTATAAATCAACTAGAAATACATAATGAAATATATCATTTTTAAAATAGGAATGAATTTGTTACAGAAAGATAAAATTCCTTTTATAGTTGATCCTTTTATAGATATTCATCTTCACATTATATCAGATTTTCTAAGAATGAAGTCAAATTAAATTTTATCATTTATTTATTTGTTTATTTGGGCCTATCATGTGTCTTGTGGCATCTTGGTTCCCTGATGGGATGGAACTTGGGCTCTCAGCGGTCAAAGTGGAGGGTCATAACCACTGGACCCCCAGGGAATTTCTAAATTGCACTTTAAAAATGATAAGATACAAAGAGACTAACTCCAAATTTATAATTATTAAATTAGCTCAATATTATTAAATGTGATTGATTTTTAAATATTAAAATGAATTCTTTAACCACTTGAATCCACAGTATAAACATAGCCTGATTAGCACCTTTCTCACCAGGGGTTTCCACAGATATAGTTTTAATTTTCTAACATAAAAATTTCATATATCTTCAAATTCTTAGAACTCTGCAAGGAAAAAAATCCTATTAAATCACTGAACTATAA
Source organism: Oryx dammah (assembly GCF_014754425.2). Taxonomy (NCBI): domain Eukaryota; kingdom Metazoa; phylum Chordata; class Mammalia; order Artiodactyla; family Bovidae; genus Oryx; species Oryx dammah. The sequence goes on from NW_024070211.1 coordinate 74,074,214, forward strand.
AGCTTCTTTAATATGGCACTTTGTATTTAGATTGCAACTTTCATCTATTTATAACCTCATTTCATTTTAAAAAAGAAATTTGCTTTAATCATCAATTACTTGCAGACTTATAAACTTTAGCCTCCCACTCCCCTAAAAAAGTAATTAATCTCTGTGTATAATGTTTAAGAATATCAAGAATTTGACAAATATATATTATTAACAAATAGGTACAACATGCCACAATCTAGAGAAGCAAAGATCACACCCCCACAGAGCTTACATTCTTGAGTGGTAGACTGAAAATAAACAAGGAAATTAATTACACTATATAGTACAAGTATTATGAAGGACCTTAAGAGGGTAATAGCTACTTTAGGCAAGCTGACCGGGAAAGTCCACTCTTAGGTGATGCTTGCTCTACAATCTAAAGGATGTGAAAGAACCAGTCAGGTTCAAAGTTGATAGAAGAGCACTCCAGGTGAACAGAATAAGTGAAACGACCCTAATTTGAGAAAGGGTTTAGTGATTTCTAGAAACAGAAAGCAGGCCAATGAGGTTAAACCAAAGGACAGAACGACATGAGATGAAGCTATTGAGATAAGCAAATGTCAAATCACAGAAGGCTGTCATAAAGACTTTGGATTCCACTTTAAGAATGAAGGTAAGTCAATGGAGATGTGTTGCCAAATACACTATTAGGCAGATATAGCTATTTAAATGTAATTAAAAATTAAAAATTAAATTCTTCAGCTCCATCCACCATGTTTCAATTCTCAACAGCCACATATGGCTAGTGGCTATCATATTGAATGGTTCACATACACTGAACACTTATTCTTCACTAAAAGTATTAGATAGCAATCACTGGAAAGTTTTAAGCAGGGAAGGAACACAATCTGACTTATAGTTCAAAAACTACCAGATGAGGATAAAGCTGTCAATAGAAAGGCAGTGAGAAATGTTCTTATAGGACTTGGCCAGTCCACAAAGCCCAGACTGCCTCAATGGTGACTGAATTTAGAGGTGATTTATAACTCAGACCTGTTCTCAGAAGTAACACTGAGTCAGCATCCCCAGTACCTTGTCAGCAATAATAACAAAACTCTGAATAAAGAATAGAAAAATGGCTCAAAGCGGGGGAAAGCATGAAACTCTTTATCATGCTGCAAAGCACATGGCAAAAATCATCTTAACAATGGAACTATAGAGATTTAGGAAATCTCTCAAGAGGTAAAGCTACTAGGACTTGCTGATGGAGTACGTGGGGAGAATGAGGGAGATGCAAAATCAAGGTATACGTTTAGCCTGATGGAGTTATGCAGTTTACTGAGAGGCTGCACAAGTTACTTAAAGCCTAACGAACAAATGGATTGGGAAGAAAAAAAATCAACAGATCTTTTAGGAATATATACAGTTAGAGATGATCACAAGATATGAAGTGGATATGTCAAACAGACTTGAAAATACATCAATCTGGAACTCTAGGGAGAAAACAAGGGTGGATATGTATTGGGAGTCAACTTGGGATAGTAAACCTATATCATCTTTTGTAGCCACTCAATATCTGGGACCCCTGCTATATTTAGAAATTTCCTTACATTACATATATGAGTGGGAGTCAGGTATCACCTTCCAAAAATAAAGCAGGAAATAACAGATCCTTGCTCTCCCAGCTTGCCTTACACCTATAGATTTTGCTAATCATATATACCCATTTCGGTCTTTAACCTAGGAAGTAAAAATTCAAAAACATTGGGATTAAGTGAAATTTACTCTGGTAAGGGTAGTACCAGCGGAAAGAGTCATGTCTACTTTCCAGAAGGAATAGGGGCTTAGAAACCTTTCAGGGTAAGTGGCACAAGGGATAGCATGTTTTAGTGATGGACACTGGCAAGAAGCTAAGGAAAATATACAAAAATCATTTTACTACCTATTCTCTTTGCTTTTTAATATTGTAAAAAAATTTTAAAAATACTCCAAGAAAAAAAAATATCCACTATGTTGAGGTCAGATTGCAACTTTTATGAGGACTGAATCAGGCACTGTTATTAGTAAAAATAAACAATGAAACTAAAATAATCTTAATAAAAAACTGTTCCAGTAGAGTAACAAGAGAAAAAATAATTATTTTATATGAAGATGGAAGAATTCTGAAACAGTACAGAAATGTTTAGAAAAAATTAAATTAAAATTATGAGCTGGCTCACTGATAATTCTAATAGGTACCTGAATGCATAAAAAACTTAAAAATGTAGTGGTATAATCTAATTAATAGAAAAGGAATGTTTTACTTAATACTCAAAAGAAAAACACTTTTAGAAAGCACTTTCCCATTGATACTATCTTTCTAAAAGGAGTACTTACACTACTTGGTTGTAAAACTTACTATGAAGTCAGTGTAGTACTAGCCTAATGATAGATAGATCGATTAGAATTTCAGACTCCATCATTAAACACTTAAGAGTCAGCTGATTTTTGAAAAGGGTATCAAAATAATTCAAGAGAAAATGAATAATCTTTTCAAGAAATAGTGCTGGGACAACTAGATGTTCATCACTTCAGTTCAGTTGATCAGTCGTGTCCAACTCCCCGTGACCCCATGAATCGCAGCACACCACGCCTCCCTGTCCATCATCAACTCCCAGAGTTCACTCAGACTCACGTCCATCAAGCCAGTGATGCCTTCCAGACTTCTAATGAGTCAACTCTTTGCATGAGGTGGCCAAAGTACTGGAGTTTCAGCTTTAGCATCATTTCTTCCAAAGAAATCCCAGGGTTGATCTCCTTCAGAATGGACTGGTTGGATCTCCTTGCAGTCCAAGGGACTCTCAAGAGTCTTCTCCAATACCACAGTTCAAAAGTATCAATTCTTCAGCGCTCAGCCTTCTTCACAGTCCAACTCTCACATCCATACATGACCACAGGAAAAACCATAGCCTTGACTAGACGGACCTTACTCGGCAAAGTAATGTCTCTGCTTTTGAATATGCTATCTAGGGTGCTCATAACTTTTCTTCCAAGGAGTAAGCGTCTTTTAATTTCATGGCTACAGTGATTTTGGAGCCTCCAAAAATAAAGTCTGACACTGTTTCTACTGTTTCCCCATCTATTTCTCATGAAGTGATGGGACTGGATGCCATGATCTTCGTTTTCTGAATGTTGAGCTTTAAGCCAACTTTTTCACTCTCCACTTTTACTTTCACCAAGAGGCTTTTTAGTTCCTCTTCACTTTCTGCCATAAGGGTGGTGTCATCTGCATATCTGAGGTTATTGATATTTCTCCTGTCAATCTTGATTCCACCTTGTGCTTCTTCCAGTCCAGCGTTTCTCATGATGTACTCTGCATATAAGTTAAATATGCAGGGTGACAATATACAGCCTTGACGTAGTCCTTTTCCTATTTGGAACCAGTCTGTTGTTCCATGTCCAGTTCTAACTGTTGCTTCCTGACCTGCATACAGATTTCTCAAGAGGCAGGTTAGGTGGTCTGGTATTCCCATCTCTTTCAGAATTTTCCACAGTTTATTGTGATCCACACAGTCAAAGGCTTTGGCATAGTCAATAAGGCAGAAATAAATGTTTTTCTGGAACTCTCTTGCTTTTTCCATGATCCAGTGGATGTTGGCAAATTGATCTCTGGTCCCTCTGCCTTTTCTAAAAACCAGCTTGAACATCAGGAAGTTCACAGTTCATGTACTGCTGAAGCCTGGCTTGGAGAATTTTGAGCATTACTTTACCAGCATGTGAGATGAGTGCAATTGTCCGGTAGTTTGAGCATTCTTTGGCATTGCCTTTCCAGATTAGTAGTTGCCAAGGGTTAAGGTGGGGAAAAGAAAGAACAGATTGTGACTCTAGAAAGGCAACATGAGGGACCCCTATGAGATGGAAATGTTCTCCATCTTGGTTGTGTCAATATCCTGGTGGTTATACCGTGTTACAGTTTTACAAGATATTGCCATTGCAGGAAACTGGGTAAAGCGTACACAGGATTGTACCTGCATTATTTCTTTGCATGATTTCTCACAACAGCTATGAATTTACAGATTTCAAAATTAAAACTTCAGTTTTAAAAGCTGGAAAAGCAAACACACTGGCTTAACATGTAACAATTAATCTGAAAGTTTGGGATAATGTGGACCAAAAAGATAAAACAAGATCATGTAGCTAGCAGCTGAGGTAATATATCTGGGTCTTTACTCTCTTTTCAACACAAGAATGTTCCATGTCTGCCTCAGGGCTAAATCCCAGGGAAAATATCTATTTTAAATAGAATATTTGCTCTGTAAAGAATTACAGTTAAAAAATATTCACTTAATGAATTTCATTTTTTTCATGTATTCAACAACAACAAAAAAAACTTGCATGTTTATGTGGAGCAGACATTGCAGAAGGCTCTGGATATACAATAACATAGAACACACGCAGTTTTCAAGAAACACGACAGGGAATGTAACAGGCAGATGTTAGTGGAACATATAAGAGGGACAGTGTTCAGAGCTGGGGTTTTGGAGGCTTCTTAACAGATATACACATCAAGGCTGAGACCTGAAGAACAAATAGACAATAACCAGATAAGTTTATACAGAGGACTTTCCTGGTTCAATGGCTACGACTCCATGCTTCCAATTCAGGGGATGGAGGTTTGACTCTGGTCAGAGAATTAGATCTCGCATGCCATAACTTCGACCTGGGGCAGTCAAATCCGTAAACAAATAAAAATAAATATTTTTTTAAAACAGTATAAAGGAAATGAATTGGAAATAAAAGGAAGAGAGCATGAAGGAATTCTCAGTCTGCATCTTAATATCAGTAAATCATTCCCTCTTCATTAAATCACTTTTTTTTTCATTTAAATTCTGGAACACGATACTGAAATCAGATTGATTATATTCTTTGCAGCCAAAGATGGAGAAGCCCTATACAGTCAACAAAACAAGACTGGGAGCTGACTGTGGCTCAGATCATGAACTGCTTATTGCCAAATTCAGACTTAAATTGATGAAAGTAGGGAAAACTCCCCAGGTCAATAGGTGCCCAACGTGCTACTGGAGATCAGTGGAGAAATAAATCCAGAAAGAATGAAGGGATGGAGCCACAGCAAAAACAATACCCAGCTATGGATGTGACTGGTGATAGAAGCAAGGTCCGATGCTGTAAAGAGCAATACTGCATAGGAACCTGGAATGTCAGGTCTATGAATCAAGGCAAATTGGAAGCGGTCAAACAGGAGATGGCAAGAGTGAACTTCGACATTCTAGGAATCAGTGAACTAAAATGGACTGGAATGGGAGAATTTAACTCAGATGACCATTATATCTACTACTGCAGGCAGGAATCCTTAGAAGAAATGGAGTAGCCATCATGGTCAACAAAAGAGTCTGAAATGCAGTACTTGGATGCAATCTCAAAAACGACAGAATGATCTCTGTTCGTTTCCAAGGCAAACCATTCAATATCACAGTAATCCAAGTCTATGCCCCAACCAGTAACGCTGAAGAAGATGAAATTGAATGGTTCTATGAAGACCTACAGACCTTGTAGAACTAACATCCAAAAAAGATGTCCTTTTCATTATAGGGGACTGGAATGCAAAAGTAGGAAGTCAAGAAACACCTGGAGTAATAGGCAAATTTGGCCTTGGAATGCAGAATGAAGCAGGGCAAAGACTAATAGAGTTTTGCCAAGAAAATGCATTGGTCATAGCAAACACCCTCTTCCAACAACACAAGAGAAGACTCTACACATGGACATCACCAGATGGTCAAGACCGAAATCAGACTGATTATATTCTTTGCAGCCAAAGACGGAGAAGCTCTATGCAGTCAGCAAAAACAAGACCAGGAGCTGACTGTGGCTCAGATCATGAACTCCTTATTACCAAATTCAGACTTAAATTGAAGAAAGTAGGGAAAACCGCTAGACCATTCAGGTATGACCTAAATCAAATCCCTTATGATTATACAGTGGAAGTGAGAAATAGATTTAAGGGCCTAGATCTGATAGATAGAGTGCCTGATGAACTATGGAATGAGGTTCATGACATTGTACAGGAGACAGGGATCAAGACCATCCCCATCGAAAAGAAATGCAAAAAAGCAAAATGGCTGTCTGGGGAGGCCTTACAAATAGCTGTGAAAAGAAGAGAGGCGAAAAACAAAGGGGAAAAGGAAAGATATAAGTATCTGAATGCAGAGTTCCAAAGAATAGCAAGAAGAGATAAGAAAGCCTTCCTCAGCGATCAATGCAAAGAAATAGAGGAAAAGATCAGAATGGGAAAGACTAGAGATCTCTTCAAGAAAACTAGAGATAGCAAGGGAACACTTCATGCAAAGATGGGCTCGATAAAGGACAGAAATGGTATGGACCTAACAGAAGCAGAAGATATTAAGAAGAGGTGGCAAGAATACACAGAAGAACTGTACAAAAAAGAGATTCACGACCCAGATAATCACGATGGTGTGATCACTCATCTAGAGCCAGACATCCTGGAATGTGAAGTCAAGTGGGCCTTAGAAAGCATCACTATGAACAAAGCTAATGGAGGTGATGGAATTCCAGTTGAGCTGTTTCAAATCCTAAAAGATGATGCTGTGAAAGTGCTGCACTCAATATGCCTGCAAATTTGGAAAACTCAGCAGTGGCCACAGGACTGGAAAAGGTCAGTTTTCTTTCCAATCCCAAAGAAAGGCAATGCCAAAGAATGCTCAAACTACCGCACAATTGCACTCATCTCACATGCTAGTAAAGAAATACTCAAAATTCTCCAAGCCAGGCTTCAGCAATATGTGAACAGTGAACTTTCTGATATTCAAGCTGGTTTTAGAAAAGGCAGAGAAACCAGAGATCAAATTGCCAACATCCGCTGGATCACTGAAAAAGCAAGAGAGTTCCAGAAAAACATCTATTTCTGCTTTATTGACTATGCCAAAGCCTTTGACTGTGTGGATCACAAGAAACTGTGGAAAATTCTAAAGATGGGAATACCAGACCAATTGACCTGCCTCTTGAGATACCTATATGCAAGTCAGGAAGCAACAGTTAGAACTGGACATGGAACAACAGACTGGTTTCAAATAGGAAAAGGAGTATGTCAAGCCTGTATATTGTCACCCTGCTTATTTAACTTATATGCAGAGTACATCATGAGAAACGCTGGACTGGAAGAAGCACAAGGTGGAATCAAGATTGACAGGAGAAATATCAATAACCTCAGATATGCAGATGACACCACCCTTATGGCAGAAAGTGAAGAGTTAAAAAGCCTCTTGATGAAAGTAAAATTAAGGAGAGTGAAAAAGTTGGCTTAAAGCTCAACATTCAGAAAACGAAGATCATGGCATCCGGTCCCATCACTTCATGGGAAATAGATGGGGAAACAGTGTCAGATTTTATTTTGGGGGGCTCCAAAATCACTGCAGATGGTGGCTGCAACCATGAAATTAAAAGACGCTTACTCCTTGGAAGAAAAGTTATGACCAACCGAGATAGCATATTCAAAAGCAGAGACTTTACTTTGCCAAATAAGGTCCATCTAGTCAAGGCTATGGTTTTTCCTGTGGTCATGTATGGATGTGAGAGTTGGACTGTGAAGAAGGCTGAGCGCCGAAGAATTGATGCTTTTGACTGTGGTGTTGGAGAAGACTCTTGAGAGTCCCTTGGACTGCAAGGAGATCCAACCAGTCCATTTTGAAGGAGATCAGCCCTGGGATTTCTTTGGAAGAAATGATGCTAAAGCTGAAACTCCAGTACTTTGGCCACCTCATGTGAAGTTGACTCATTGGAAAAGACCCTGATGCTGGGAAGGATTGGGGGCAGGAGGAGAATGGTATGACAGAGGATGAGATTGTTGGATGGCATTACCAACTCGATGGACATGGGTTTGTGTGGACTCCGGCAGTTGGTGATGGACAGGGAGGCCTGGTGTGCTGTGATTCATCGGGTCGCAAAGAGTCGGACACGACCTAGCGACTAAACTGAACTGATACTCTCATGATTGTATCATGTATCATTCCTTCTTGGTCTCAACTTTTCCATTTTCCTCATCTCCCTGTCCTCTTGGAGAGTACCAGGGCTTGGGTTTTAGCATCCTCTGCTCTCTCCTTTAGAGTTCTCATTAGTTTCATGGCTTTAAATACTGTCTCTATGCCAATGACTCCCATACGCATATGCGAAGATCAGACCTCTTCTTAACTTCAGATTTGTTGGCATATTCAACCAGACATATCTACCTAGCAGTCTAACAGACATCTCAAACTTACTCTGACCAAAATGAACTCCAGATCTTTCTCAAACCTTACTCTGTCAAAGGTCTTCCCCATCCCATCTTGCCAGTTACTCACACCAGTTACTTGACTTCATGCTTTGCCTCACAGTGCACATACAATCCACGACCATCTCCTGTTGGCTCTACATTCAAAACATATCCAGAATCCCACTGTTTCCTACCACCTCCACATCTACTCGCCTGATCTGAGCCACCATCATGTTATCTCTAAGCCTGAATTCTTGCAGCAGCCTGATACTCCAGATGCCATTGTGCTCCTCTCAATTCAGCAGTCAGTGAAATACTTTTACAAAATAAATCTGATCACATTACTTCTCAGCACTCCGTGGTGGCTCCTGATTTTACCTGGATAAAATCTCTGTTAATGGTTTACGAGCCCTTCTACCCTCTGTACCCTCCTCCTATTACCTCCCCACCTCACTTTTTCCTATCAAACTTATGTTCTTACACGTTCCTGCTTTGGACTTCATACAAGCTGGTCCATCTGCCTATTCCACTCTTCTCATTCCCATCTCCCACTGATTCCTCTTTGCATGGCTTCTTCCCTTTTTTCCTTCTAGACTTTCCTAAAACACCAATCTCTCAGCGAACACTTAACTTGACCACCTTATTTAAAACTACAATGTTTGTGCTTGCTTAGGCAGCACATACACTAAAATTAGAACAATACAGAGAACATTAACATGGCTCCTGCACAAGGATGACACACAAATTCATAAAGTGTTACATGTTTTTGAGAGAGAATTTTAAAGTAAATATGACAAAACATTAACAATATGTGATTCTGGGTCAAGAGCATACATATTTGTACCATTCTTGCGACTATTTATCTTACATTTTTCAGAGTAAAATTTTTTAAAACAAAAAAATTGAATTCCCTTTTATCTCTTACCTGCTCTACTTTTTCTTTCTTGATACCACTCATCAACTTGTAAAACACTATATAATTTGCATACTTACTATGGGTTTTGTTTGTTTCTTCTCTTTCCACTAGGCTATAAACTCTCCAAAAGGGCATAGATTTTTGTCTGTTTTGTTTCTGGTGTATACCATGCACCTAGACCAGTGCCCAGTACTATGCACTCGATATTATTTGTTGTATTAAAACTTCAGGAGCTTCCCTGATGGCTCAGTGGTAAAGAATCCACCAGCCAATGCAGAGGACATGGGTTTGATCCCTGATCTGGGAAGATCCTATATACCTTAGAGCCACTAAGCCCATGTGCCACAACTACTGAGCCTGTGCTCTAGAGCTCAAAAGCCACAACCACTGAAGCCTGCTCTCCTTAAAGCCCATGCTCTGCAACAAGAGAAGTCACTGCAATGAGAAGCCCGCACACCGCAACTAGAGAGTACTCCCCTACTGTTTGCCACTAGAAAAGCCTGAGCAGCAACAAAAAACACTGCAGCACAGCCAAAAAGGAATTAAAAAAAAAAAAAAAAACTTCAAAGGACAGGGACCATGATTAAACAGTCTAGAGGCAGAACAGTTCCTAGAGAGGAGACAATATAAAATGGGACCACTGGAGTGCATAGCTGAACTAGTGTGAAAATAAAGTTCACAGGCAATATGGCAGTTGCAGAACTAAAAACCTAACATACCAGATCAGCTAAGGTGTGCATTCAAATGCAGAAGTCAGAATGTAGGTAGACAGAAAGTAAACCAAGTTCAAGTTATAGCAGGGAAAATGACACAGTTTGCAAAGTGATTAAGATTAGAGAGGGAGTAGTTTATTAAATATGGATTAAATATGGCTTGTTAGAATAACAAGGTATTAGAATACTGTAGAAAATTCTATGCTACACAGTATCAAGCAAATCTTCTGTTCAATTTAAAAACAAGTTCACGGTCTTCCATGGTGGTCCAGTGGCTAAGACTCCGAGCACCCAATGCAGGGGGCCCTGGTTTGATCCCTGGTTAGGGATTTAGATCCCATACGTCACAGCTAAGAGTCTGCATGACAAATCTAAAGATCCCACATACTGCAATTAAGACCCAGTACTGCCAAATAAGTAAAATTAAATTTAAACACAAGTTCAGTTAATCTAGGTAACTAAATTTTATAAATTCATCCCAAACATAAATTGTTAGTGGAAATGGTCCTAATTACTATGGCAATTTGGTTACATGGACACAAGTAAATGTAAAAGTATTTTAAATAAATCTTGGGTGACCTATGACAAGCAATTTGATTACTCGTTCCTCCTCTCCTGCCATCCACTGATAATAGGAAGCAGGTAGTCAAAAATGAGGGAGGAGGTCTACAAGCTAGTAACACCAGTGCTTTCCCAAGTACAGAAATAAGCACATATTTACAGAAATAATTCCAAGTTCCTTATTGGAAATACAAATTGAGCTAAAATAAATTGCTACTTCCCACAGATGGTGAACATGGAGGTCTACTGAACAACTCTGCTCTAAAGTACACGGATCCAGAAAACATAAGTTACCAAAACAAACTCAGGTCCACACGCTGACATGCAGTAAAGGCAATCTACTGACATCAGGTTGTGATAAAGGAAAGTGTACATAACATTAACTAAAGGACACCAAGCAAGAACTCCAGGGCTCTTAGTGTTCCAAAAGCCTGAAATCCAAAAAGGTTTCAGCAAACCATTTTTAAAGGCAAGGAAAGGGAGGGGTATCCCAGGGCATGCGATAAGCTGTGCACAATTCTCTGATTGGTTGACGGTGAGGTAACAGGGTGGTGTCACACGGATTAACATTATCAATCCTTAGGCACCTGTAGGCTGTAGGGGCTATGTACTCAAGGTCAACAATTAAGTAGTTAATTTCTTCCAGTTGGTGGGGGTTTTAGCAGTTGTAAAGAATCGAACAGTAAAGAACCTGCCTGCAATGCAGGAGATGTGGATTTGATCCCTAGGTCTGGAAGATCCCCTGGAGAAAGGAATGACTACCCACTCCAATATTCTTGCCTGGAGAATTCCATGGACACAGGAGCCTAGTGGGCTACAGTCCATGAAGTTGCAAAGAGTCAGAAACGACTGAGCAACTAACACTTTCACTTTAGCCGCTGTAAAACCACTCAGAAAATGGGCATCAGAGACTATTACCTAGGTAACACAGAGGAGCTAAAGCAGAGGATATGAGAGAGGGGTCTGTCCTGGGAAGGCCCTATAGGGTCCTGCTCAGTTACATGTTTACAAAAACAACAGCACTTTGAATATGAGTTTGAAAAGGCAGTCTATGAAGATGTCACTTACCTACTCAGATACTTTCAGTTGTTACCCACAAAATCATATGCTCAAATCTTAGAAACTCTTCAGATTTCATCAGAATTTATAAATGTACCTATTTCATATTTTACCATACATCACAGTTTCATAATAGAGTACATTCTGCTTCGTGTTTTATCTGATATAGGTATATTTAAGGATTGTCAATAAATTACAAACTAAATTTAATAAATTAACATCATGTTTTATTAATAAAATTGAATCACGTTCTAAAATGATAAAAGATCAAGTTCAGAAAACTATAAAATTACATAATATTTTAAAAATAACTGATGGGACTTTAAATTTTCCATATCGAATATCTAATTACTTTAAAAACAAGGACACTACAATCTTTCATTCTACAGGGAACTGTTTTCAGAAAGATAAAACAACTCCCACTAATGAATGCTCTCTTTCTGTCAGGCAGTACACTAGGAAAATTTAGAAAATCTATAATTCTCAAAACAACTCACAAAGATAAGTTATCATTATCCTTACATTAAGGACAAGAAAACTGAGGTTCAGAGATACTAAATAATTTATCACCAGTTAGTAAGTGGTGATATTAAGTCTAGAACTCTGATTGGTCTAATATAAAGTCTGATTTTGCTATTATGCAACACTACCTCTTAAAATCATCATTCAACAAATAATTGTTGAGTGTCTTTTATGTGTTAGGCATTGAAGAGGGTGCCAGGTAAGCAAAGATGGCTTAGTGCCATTGGAGCCTTACCTTCCAGCTAAATCGAAGACGGAAATAAGAGTTATAAACAGATAATTGCAACACAATGCAGTAAGCGCTATGAAAGAAGTATATATAACAATACCACACATAAGTGGGAGTGTTGAACCATGTGAGGCAGCAAGCAATTAAAGAAGGCTTCACTTAGAAAAAATGCTTGGAATGCAGTACACCTTATTTAAATACTTTATGTAACTCAAAACTTGAAGAAAGAGGGGAGTTTGCTGATGGAAAATCAAGGAGATTCTAGAGAGAAACAGGCCACATTTGCAAAACCATAAAGTTTCAGAAAATCCTAAGCAGTTTAGCATAGCTAAAAAATTAGATGCTTTGTGACAAGTGGTAAAGAAGTAAAAATAGGTCAGGTCAGGGAGGTTTCCTTATGCCGTATTAACAAAAGAGTTTAGGCTTTATTCTGTAAGAAATTGGGAACCTTTCCTAGAGTTTAACCAAGTCACTACTTTACAAAGATTACCTTGTCAAATTTGGAAGAATGGATGTGGGGACAAGGACAATCTTTTAGAGGGGTACTACAAATAGTCTGGGTAATACATTATATAATTTCTTAGCTTCAGACTCCTACATCTAATTACCTACCTTGGTCACCTTGGATGTCTCAAAGTGCTGGGCTGCACCCCACAGGCCTATAGGGCCTGCACTTTCCCAGTTTTAAGATCGAAGAATGAGCCTGGAGTTAGCAACAGAGACAGCAGTTTAACAGATGAGGGCATTTACACATCTGAAAGCAGGGTCCTAGAGCGGTACCCCACCACATGCTGTTAACAGCAGGCAGGACAAGGCGGCAGACTTTGCTCCCCAGGATTAGGTGGGGAATTGATGTCTGGTGGGTGCATTAGTTCCCTGGGAAACCAAGAGACAAGCCCACCCTCAAGATCTCTTTGATAAAAGCAATCACTGGTTGGCCTGGAGGAAATATAAGCAGGAAGGTCAGACAGGTGAGTAGGGTATAGGTGAAGCACTAACTGGTGGAGCAGGCAGGGAGCAGAGCACAAGAGAACAGCCGTCTTGACTGGCCTGACCATACACACAGACATCTCTAGCCTAAGTGTCCAAAACCAGTCTTCTATTCTCTACCAAACTGTGTGCTCCCTGACCAACTCTCTCAGTAACAGTGCAATCACGAAGTTACTCAAACCAGTAAATTGAGTTCATTATTTTTATTGCTTAATCACATTAAATTGATTAATTATTAACTATTCCCCAAACATATCCCAAATCCATTCATTTCTTTCCACTCTGACAGGCATCACCCACCCCAAGCCATCAGTGTTCCACAGGAATATGGAGTACTTCCCAATAGGACTCTCCTATGTTTACCTTAGTATCAGTTCACTTCCTTATGCACTTACTGTGACTGAAAATTATTTTCATCTGTTTCTTCTCTCATTAGACTGTCTTTATAAAGTCAACGACCACAAACTTTTCATCCTGTTTTACTTCAGTACACTAGTATTGGGTTTCCCAGGTGGCGCTAGTATAAAGAACACACCTGCCAATGCAAAAGACATATGAGAAATGGTTCAATCCCTGGGTCAGGAAGACCCCCTGGAGGAGGGCAGGGCAAACTATTATTTATCCTTGTATTATTGCCAGGATTATTGCCAGGAGAATCCTATGGACAAATAAGCCTGGCAGGCTACAGTCCATAGGGTCGCAAAGAGCTGGACAAGACGGAAGTGACATAGTAGGCACACACCCACTCTAGCATGTGGTTCGGTCGCTAAGTTGTGTCTGACTATTTGCAACCCCATGGACAGCAACATGCCAGGCTTCTCTGTCCTTCATCATCTCCTGGAGCTTGTTCAAACTCACGTCCATTTTAAAACTGCCATATCTAACATCTGCTATATCAATATGAGTCAGTGATGCCATATCAATATGTATCAGTTATACCATCCAACCATCTCCTTCTCTGTCGTCCCATTCTCCTCCTGCCTTCAATGTTTCCCAGCATCAGTGTTTTTTCTAATGAGTAGGCTCTTCACGTCCGGTGGCCAAAGTACTGGAGCTTCAGCATCAGTCCTTCCAATGAATATTCAGGATTGATTTCCTTTAGGAGTGACTGGTTTGATCTCCTTGCAGTTCAAGGGACTCTCAAGAGACTTCTTCTCCAACACCACAGTTAAAAGGCATTGGTTCTTTGGCGTTCAGACTTCTTTATGGTTCAGCTCTCATATCCATACATGACTACTGGAAAAATCATAGCTTTGACTAGATGGACCTTTGTCGGCAAGGTAATGTCTCTGTTTTTCAATACGTTGTCTTGGTTTGTCATAGCTTTTCTTCCAAGGAGCAAGTGCCATTCAATTTCATGGTTGCTGTCACCATTTGCAATGATTTTGGAGCCCAAGAAAATAAAGTGTCACTGTTTCCATTGTGTCCCATCTATTTTCCATGAAGTAATGGGACCAGATGCCATGATCTTGGTTTCCTGAATGTTGGATTGTAAGCCAGCTTTTTCACTCTCCTCTTTAATTTTCATCAAGAAGTTCTTTAGTTCCTTTTTGCTTTCTGCCATGAGAGTGATATTATCTGCATATCTGAGGTTATTGGTAATTCTCCATGCAATCTTGATTCCAGCTTGTGCTTCATCCAGCCCTATCACATGATGTACTCAAATATAAGTTAAATAAGCTGGTGACAATACACAGCATTGGCGTACTCCTTTCCCAATTTGGAAGCAGTCCATTAGTTTCATGTCCAGTCCTGTTGCTTCTTCACCCGCATACAGGTTTCTCAGGAGGCAACTAAGGTGGTCTGGTATTCCCATCTCTCTATGAATTTTACAGTTTGTTGTGATCCACACAGTTAAAGGCTTTAACGTAGTCAATAAAGCAGATGCTTTTCCAGAACTGTCTTAATTGTTCTATGATCCACTGGATGTTGGCAATTTGATCTCTGATTCCTTTGCCTTTTCTAAATCTAGCTAGAACATCTGGAAGTTCTTGGTTCACATACTATTGAGCTGGAGCCTAGCTTGGAGAATTTTGAACATTACTTTGCTAGCATATGAAATGAGAGCAATTGTGCAGTAGTTTAGAGCATCCTTTGGCATTGCCCTTCTTTGGGATTGGAATGAAAACTGAAATTTCCCAATCCTGTAGTCACTGCTGAGTTTTACAAATTTGCCAGCATATTGAATGTAGCACATTAATAGCATCATCTTCTAGGATTTGAAATAGCTCAGCTGAATTCCATTACATCCACTAGCTTTGTTCACAGAGATGCTTCCAAGGCCCTCATATTCAACAAGAGAGTCCGAAAAGCAGTACTTGGATGCAGTCTCAAGAATGAAGCATGATCTCTGTTTGTTTCCAAGGAAAACCATTCAATATGACAGTAATCCAAATCTATGCCCCAACCACTAATGCCAAAAAAGCTGAAGTTGAATGGTTCTATGAAGACCTAACAAAACCTTCTATCAGTTCCGTTGAGTCAGTCACTCAGTCGTGTCCGACTCTTTGTGACCCCATGAATCGCAGCATGCCAAGCCTCCTTGTCCATCACCAACTCCCAGAGTTCACTCAAACTCACGTCCATCGAGTCAGTGATGCTATCCAGCCATCTCATCCTCTGTTGTCCCCTTCTCCTCCTGCCCCCAATCTCTCCCAGCATCAGTCTTTCCCAATGAGTCAACTCTTCGCATGAGGTGGCCAAAGTACTAGAGTTTCAGCTTCAGCATCAGTCCTTCCAATGAACACTCAGGACTGATTTCCTTTAGGATGGACTGGTTGGATCTCCTTGCAGTTCAAGGGACTCTCAACAGTCTTCTCCAACACCACAGTTCAAAAGCATCAATTCTTCGGTGCTCAGCTTTCTTCACATTCCAACTTTCACATCCATACACGATCACTGGAAAAACCATAGCCTTGACTAGATAGGTCTTTGTTGGCAAAGTAATGTCTCTGCTTTTCAATATGCTATCTAGGTTGATCATAACTTTTCTTCCAAGGAGTAAGCGTCTTTTAATTTCATGGCTGCAATCAACATCTGCAGCAATTTTGGAGCCCCCCAAAATAAAAAGTCTGACACTGTTTCCACTGTTTCCCCATCTATTTCCCATGAAGTGATGGGACCAGATGCCATGATTTTGGTTTTCTGAATGTTGAGCTTTAAGCCAACTTTTTCACTCTCCTCTTTCACTTTCATCAAGAGGTAAAAGTTTTTTAGTTCCTCTCCACTTTCTGCCATAAGGGTGGTGTCATCTGCCAAGGTTATCAATATTTCTCCCAGCAATCTTGATTCCAGCTTGTGTTTCTTCCAGCCCAGCGTTTCTCATGATGTACTCTGCACAGAAGTTAAATAAGCAGGGTGACAATATACAGCCTTGACGTACTCCTTTTCCTATTTGGAACCAGTCTGTTGTTCCACGTCCAGTTCTTACTGTTGCTTTCTGACCTGCATATAGGTTTCTCAAGAGGCAGGTCAGGTGGTCCGGTATTCCCAACTCTTTCAGAATTTTCCACAGTTTATTGTGATCTTCTATAAATAACACCACAACAGATGTCCTTTTTATCAAAGGGGACGGGAATTCAAAAGTAGGAAGTTAAGAGATACCTGGAGTAACAGGCAAGTTTGGCCTTGGAGTACAAAATGAAGCAGGACAAAGGCTAACAGAGTTTTGCTAAGAGAACAAAACTTGGCAAACTTGTTTGGTCATAGCAAACACCCTCTTCCAACAACACAAGAGAAGATTCTACACATGGACATCACCACATGGCCAATACAAAACCATATTGATTATATTTTTTGCAGCCAAAGGTGGAGAAGCTCTGTACAGTCAGCAAAAACAAGACCAGGAGTTGACTGTGGCTTAGAACATGAACTCCTTATTGCAAAATTCAGACTTAAACTGAAAAAAGTAGTGAAAATCACTAGACAACTCAGGCATGACCTAAATCAAATCCCTTAAGATTATACAGTGGAAGTGACAAATAGATTCAAGGGAACAGATCTGACAGACCGAGTGCCTGAAGAACTATGGATGGAAGTTCGTTAACAATGTATGGGAGGCCGTGATCAAAACTATCTCCAAGAAAAAGAAAGGCAAAATGGCTGTCTGAGGAGGGCTTACAAACAGCTGAGAAAGAAGAGAAGCTAAAGGCAAAGGCAATGGCACCTCACTCAGTACTTTTGCCTGGAAAAATCCCATGGACAGAGGAGCCTGGAAGGCTGCAGTCCATGGGGTCGCTGAGGGTCGGACACGACTGAGTGACTTCACTTTCACTTTCATGCATTGGAGAAGGAAACGGCAACCCACTCCAGTGTTCTTGCCTGGAGAATCCCAGTGACCGGGGAGCCTAGTGGGCTGCCGTCTCTGGGGTCGCACAGAGTCGGACACGACTGAAGCGACTTAGCACCAGCAGCAGCAAAGGCAAAGGCGAAAAGGAAAGCTATATCCATCTGAATGCAGAATTCCAAAGAAAAGCAAGGAGAGATAAGAAAACCTAAAGTAAACAATGCAAAGAACTAAAGGAAAACAACACAATGGGAAATACTAGAGATTGCTTCAAGAAACTTAGAGATACCAAGGGACTATTTCATGCCAAGATGGGCACAATAAAGGACAAAAACGGTATAGACCTAACAGAAGCAGAAGATATTAAGAAGAGGTGGCAAGAACACACAGAACTGTACAAAAAAAATCTTAAGGACCCAGATAACCACAGTGATGTGATCACTCACCTAAAGCCTTACATCCTGGAGTGTGAAGTCAAGGGGGCCTTAGGAAGCACCACTCTAGTATTAGCCCAGGTCAATAAAAATAATATTAACAAAATCCAGCACCCACTAAGCACCAGACATATATTAAATGTTGTACATATATTAAGTCATTTTAGTTTAACAATGGTTTGCGATTTCCTTTGTCTCAGTTTTACAGATAAGAAAAGAAAGGCACTTGATAGTTAAGTATTCTGCCAAAGGTCACTCAAGGAGTACAAGGAAGAACTCACAATCAAGCCCTTCTCAGCCTGGAGCCCATCTTATTGACCATTACCTAATACCTTTCATAAGAGATGCTCAATATTTCTTGACCAAATATTCAATTGATATAGTGAGTAAAAAAGAAGAGGAACACATTTAGGAGATAGGGTGAATCTGAGGTACTCTGAAAAGACACAGTAGAATAAGTAGTTTACAAAGAGAAATAAAAGCATTCAGAAGTCATCAGATCCTACAGAAAGCCCATATAAAATATTAGCCTCTGTATAAAAAGTAAGTATATAATTTTAAAAATTATATGTGCTCTTAAAGTATCACCATTTAGATCTAACTCTAATAAAAACATATTTTAACAAAGCACAGAATGCCCCAATTAACCTTGACTGTACAATGAAAAATTCTGTACTCTTACTATGAAATGAAATATGCCTTTAGGTAATACTCCACATCAGTAAAAATGTCAAACTTGTATTTTGTCAAAATATAAAAGTACAGATATTGGGACTTCCTTGGTAGTCCAGTGGTCAAGACTCTGCACTTTATCTACAGAGGGAAAGGGTTCAGTTCCTGAACTGGGAGCTAAGATCCTGCATGCTACACGGTGGAGCCAAAAAATAAAAACTGCAGATATTTGTTTTTAACTTGACAAAATGACACCAAATCCATCTAATAAAAAGCAAGAAAGTGTGAGAACGGCAAGAAAATATCTAAAGAAGTGAAACCACACCATACCAGATACAAAAGCATAAAGTTACAGAAATTAAGAAAATGGGTATGGTACAAGTCAAAGAAAAGACAGAACAACCAAAGAGAAGAGAACCCAAACAAAACCAAGTATATATAAATTGTGAAACTGAAACAGGAGGGAGGTGGGCAGGGCACAACCTTTAAAAGAAGAACATCGTCTGACAACATGAAATAAACTTATTAGAACCAAATAGGTTCAAGATAGCACATATTTGACTTCCACTAGACCTTGAGCCTCAATATACATGCATTATAACATATCAACAAGCTAAATGATACATACACAGGCACCATGACAGTTCTAAGGCTAACCATAAAGGACAAAAAAATGGGCAGTGGCCCAATTCCTACAAATCCCCACTCCTTCCCCCAAATGTTTGGAATACTCCTCACACTCATTAGCCTATGAAATTATCTGATTTAGAAAAGGAAGAGGGACCAGATATCAAATTGCTAACATCTGTTGGGTCATAGACAAAGCAAGACAATTCCAGAAAGACATCTACTTCTGCTTCATTGAAAAATATCCGTGGTGGCTCAGATGGTAAAGGCGTCTGCTTGCAATACGGGAGACCCGGGTTCAATCCCTGGGTGGGGAAGATCCCTGGAGAAGGAAATGGCAACCCACTCCAGTATTCTTGCCTGGAGAATCTTATGGACGGAGGAGCCGCATAGGCTATAGTCCATGGGGTCACAAAGAGTCAGACACGACTGAGCGATGACTATGCTAAAGCCTTTGTGTAGATCACAACAAACTGTGTAAAATTCTTACCAAGAGATGGGAATACCAGACCACCTTAGCTGCCTCCTGAGAAACCTGTATGCAGGTAAAGAAGTAACAGAACTGGATATGGAACAACGAACTGGTTCCAAATTGGGAAAGGAGTACATCAAGGCTGCATATTGTCACCAGCTTATTTAACTTATATTTGAGTACATCATATGAAATTCAGGGCTGGATGAAGCACAAGCTGGAATCAAGATTGCAGGGAGAAATATCAATAATCTCAGATCTGCAGAAGACAGCACCCTTATGGCAAAACGTGAAAAGGAACTAAAGAGCCTCTTGATGAAAGTGAAAGAGGAAAGTAAAAAAGCTGGCTTAAACCTCAACATTCAAAAAACAAAGATCATAGCATCCGGTCCTGTCACTTCATGGCAAACAGATGGGGAAACAATGGAAACAGTGACAGACTTTTTCTTGGACTCCAAAATCACTGCAGATGGTGAGTGTAGCCACGAAATTAAAAGATGCTTATTCCTTGGAAGAAAAGCTATAACCAACCTAGACAGCATATTAAAAAGCAGAGATGTTACTCTGCCAACTAGGTCCATCTAGTCAAGGCTATGGTTTTTCCAGTGGTCATGTATGGATTTGAGAGTAGGACTATAAAGAAGGCTGAACATCGAAGAATTGATGCTTTTGAATTGTGGTGTTGGAGAACTCTCTTGAGAGTCCCTTGGACTGCAGGAGATCAAATCAGTCATTCCTAAAGGAAATAAAACCTGAATATTCATTGGAAGGACTGATGCTAAAGCTGAATCTCCAATCCTTTGGCCACCTGATGTGAAGAGCTGACTCATAAGAAAAGACCCTGATACTGGGAAACATTGAAGGCAGGGAAAGGGAACAAGAGAGGAGGAGATGCATCACTGACTCAATGGACATGAGTTTGAACAAGCTTTGGTAGATAGTGAAGGACAGGGAAGCCTGGTGTCATGCAGTTTATGGGGTCGCAAACAGTCGGAGACGACTGAGTGACTGAACAAAACATAAATACAAACAGACTCAAAGGATTAGATCTGTTAGACAGAGTGACTGAAGAACTAAGGATGGAGGTTTATACCACTGTATAGGAGGTGGTAACCAAAACCATCACAAAGAAAAAGAAATACAAGAAGTCAAACTGGTTATCTAAGAAGGCCTTACAAATAGCTGAGAAAAGAAGAGAAGTGAAATGCAAAGGAGAAAGAGAAAGATATACCCAACTGAATGCAGAGTTCCAGGGAACAGCATGGAGAGATAAGAAAAAGTCTTTCTTTTTAAGTGAACAATGCAAAGAAATAAAGGAAAGCAACAGAATGGGAAAGACTGGAAATATCTTCAAGAAAATTAGAGATAACAGGAGAATATTTCATGCAAAGATGGGCACATAAAGGACAGAAACAGCAAGGATCTAAGAGAAGCAGAAGAGATTAAGAAGAGGTGGCAAGAATAAAGAGAATAACTATACAAAAAAAAAAAAAGGTGTTAACAACTCAGATAACCAGACAGTGTGGTCACTCACCTAGAGCCAGACATCCAGGAGTGTGAAGTCAAGTAGGCCTTAGGAAGCATTACTACCAACAAAACTAGTGGAGTAATGGAATATGAGCTGAGCTATTTCAAATCCTAAATGATGATGCTGTGAAAGCACTGCACTCAATATGCCAGCAAACCTGGACAACTCAGCACTGGCCACAGGACTGCAAAAGGTCAGTTTTTGTTCCAATCCCAAAGAAGGGCAATGCAGAACAATGTTAAAAATACCATACAACTGCACTCATTTCACATGCTAGCAAGGTAATGTTCAAAATCCTTTAAACTAGGCTTCAGCAGTATGTGAACCAAGAACTTTCATATGTACAAGCTGGATTTAGAAAAGGCAAAGGAACCAGAGATCAAATTGCCAGCATCCGCTGGGTCACAGAAAAAGCAAGGGAACTCCAGAAAAACATCTACTTCTGATTCATTGACTACACTAAAGTCTTTGACTGTGTGGATCACAATAAACTGTGGAACATTCTTAAAGAGATGGGAATACCACATCACCTTACCTGACTCCTAGGAAACCTGTATGCAGGACAAGAAGCAACAGTTAGAAATGGACACGGAAAAACAGACTGGTTCAAAACCAGAAAAGGAGTATGTCAAGGCTATATACTGTCACTGTACTTATTTAATTTATATGCAGAGTGCATCATGGGAAATGGAATGCTAGATGAAGCACAAGCTGGGATCAAGACTTCCTGGGGAAATATCAACTTCAGATATGCAGATGATACCATATGTAGAAAGTGAAGAGGAACTAAATAGCCTCTTGATGAAAGTGAAAGAGGAGAGTAAAAAAGCTGGCTTAAAACTCAACATTCAATAAACTAAGATCATGGTATCCAGTCCCATCACTTCGTGACAAACAGATGCAGGAAAAGTGGAATCAATGGCAGATTTTATTTTCTTCGGCTCCAAAATCACTGCAGTCACAAAATTAAAAGACACTTATTCTCTGGAAGAAAAGCTATGACAAACCTACACAGTGTATTAAAAAGCAAAGACATCACTTTGCTGACAAAGGTCCATATACTCCAAGCTATGGTTTCTAGCAGTCATGTACGGATGTGAGAGTTAGACCATAAAGAATGCTGAGTGCCAAAGAAATGATGTTTTCAAATTGTGGTGTTGGAGCAG
Source organism: Oryx dammah (assembly GCF_014754425.2). Classification (NCBI taxonomy): domain Eukaryota; kingdom Metazoa; phylum Chordata; class Mammalia; order Artiodactyla; family Bovidae; genus Oryx; species Oryx dammah. Next base: position 74,096,621 of record NW_024070211.1, read on the forward strand.
ACTCTTGAGTCCCTTGTACAGCAAGATCAAAGCAAGCAATACTGAAGGTTCATTGGAATGATTGATGGTTAAGCTGAAGACCCAATACTTGCGCCACCAGATGCAAAGAGCTGACTCATTAGAAAAGACCCTGATGCTGGAAAAGATTAAGGGCAGGAGGAGAAGGGGTGACAGAATGAGATTGTTAGATGGTATCACCGATTCAATGGACATGAGTTTGAGCAAACTGTGGAAAAAAGTGAAGGACAGGGAAGCGTGGTGTGCTGCAGTTCATGGGGTGCAGCAGTGTCAGCCATGACTTAGCAACTAAACAACATAAAAACTGTCAACCCCACAGTCTGCGGCCACTGTCACCTTTTGAGATGGCCCACACTGCCTGTGGACTGTGTTTCTCTCTAAATAAATCCATTTCTTACCTATGAGTTTCTTTCTCATTCAATGCTTGCTGTGATAAGACATCAAGAACATGAGCTTTATTAATTCCTAAGATTATGTGTGCTCTCAGCTAAAAGTCTGTGGGTTCAAGTCCCACTCTGGGTTTTGGCTAGGTCCAAGTCCCAACCATGGGTTCAACTCCCAATCTGGTTACATGGTTTCAAAATCAAACGTAAAAACAAATAAAAATTGCATATACACATTATGTTTTATTATCTACTTTCTATTCATCATAAAGCTTTTTTAAGTATCACAAATAATCTAGAAACCATAAGGGAAAAGACATAAATTTCAACACTAAAATAATTTATACTATGTCACAGAAGAACAGAATTAAAAATTTTAAAACATCAAATTCAAAATGAGAGTAAAAGCAAAATACATGACGAGTTAAAAACCTATGAAGTAATTTCTTTAAAATTACTAAGAGTCTATGAAAGATAACAGTCTACTCAAAAGAGATTAAACAACAATGAACAATGTACACATAAAAGATGTTCAACATCAACCAAATTCAACCAGAAAGAATTAAATAAATGATGGATCACTTTTTACAACAGACTGAATAAAAGATGGGAAACTGGTACTCTGAAACACTGTTAGGAGGAAAGAAAACAGGCATTATCTCTCTGAAAAGCAATTTAGGAATTACAGAGTTTTGTATTAGTAAATAAATAATACAAAATCACACTATTCCTAAAAAGTTAGATTTAAGGGATAATCAGGAAAGCATAAAAAAATGATGCTCATGATAGCATTGCTTTTAAAAATTAATAGTTGATCTAGCAATCCCACTTCTGGGTGTAGAAATATTCCCAGAAATATACATATGTGTATACATATATCCAAAGGAACACATATGTCCAAAAGAACTAAACAGAGGATCTTGAAGAGACATTAACATTTACTGTAGCATTATTCACAACAGCCAATAAGTGGAAGCAACATAAACATTTACCAGCAGATGAATGGATAAATAAAATACTGAATACACAAGCAATAAAATATTAATTCAGCCTTAAAAAAGAAAAGGGAAATCCAGCCATATGCCACGACATGAACGACCCATGACAGCATGATGCTAAGTGAAATAAGCCAATCACAGAAGGACAAATACTTCATGATTTCACGTATTATGAGGCATATAAATTCATACTCTTGGAAACAGAAACTAGAATGGTGGTTGCCAAGGGCTGAGAGGCAGGAAAAGAAGAGTCAAGTTGTTCAGTAAGTAAACAGTTTCAGTTCTGTAAGATGAAAAATTTCCACAGATCTGCTGCATGACAAGGTGCATATACTTAACACTACTGTACTGTACACTTACAAGTGGTTAAAATTGTAACGTTTATATATTTTTTACCACAATTAAAAATAGTTAGGATATGGTTGTTAGAAATATACAATGTAATTCTATATCGCCATCAAAAATAATATTGATCTTCAATCATAGTCACAGTCTACTTTTTGAATCAAGAAAGCTTACAAAAGAGCAAAGCAGTCTCATACTATTCATACACGTCTGTACCTATTAAGATAGAGAACTGAAAAGATACTCATCAAAATTTAATAGAAGTATCTCTGAGCAATAGGAATACTAATAAGCTTTACTTCCTTTTTTATATTTTCCTGTGTTTTTAAATACAATGAGTATGTACTACGTGATGCCAAAGGGGAACTCAAAAGAGGAAGTGACTGCCACTATTGGTTCTAGAATCCTAGGATGAAATTTCACATTTCTCACTATATGCCTGGCACATATTGGGGAATTAATAAATAAGAGGCAGGATGAGCAGTGGTTAAGAATTCAGGAATGAGACAGAGCTGGATGTGAATCTCAGCTCCAAAGTTTGCTGACCAAGGCCTTAAAGTCTTACTGAGGGTGAGGATGGATAAAGTGGGAGGTTGGTATTAACATATGTGCTGTGCTGTGCTTAGTCGCTCAGTCATGTCTGACTCTTTGCAACCCCATGGACTGTAAGCCCACCAGGCTCCTCTGTCCATGGAATTTTCCAGGCAAGAATACTGGAGTGGGATGCCATGCCCTCTTCCAGGGGATCTTCCCAACCCATGAATCAAACCCAGGTCTCCCGCACTGCAGATGGGTTCTTTACCAGCTGAGCGACCGGGGAAGCCCACTGACATATACACATTACTATACATAAAACAGGTAACTAATAAGGGCCTATTGTATAGCATAGAGAACTCTACGCAATACTCTGTAATGACCTAAAGGGGAAAAAATTTAAGAGTGGATATATGTACATGCGTAACTGACTCACCTTGCTGTACAGGAGAAACTAACGCAACATACTCCAATAAAAGAAATTTTTAGTCTTCATTGAGCTCCAATTTCTTCACCTTTAAAATGTCACTGAACAATCCTTGCAGATTGCTGAAGGGGACACTCTTGAAAGCACTTAACACCATTCCTGGCTCAGAGGAAATAGTCAATAAAATGAAAGCCATCATTACTATTTATTGACTTCATTTACACTGGAAGCACTCAAAAAAAAAAAAAAAAGCATCTTTAGAAGAACTTTCTGCTAAATTATAAGAAATTCCCGATTAGCATTAAAAAGAGGCAACACTTTACCTGGAGGACCCAGAACACTGTTTTCCTGAAAAGTGTGATGACATTCCTGTATCTACCAGTGTTACACTATAAAATTTACCATCTAGTTGATGTATAAACACCACTCATAAGTCTAGGACACAAACCTGTGTTTGAAGTAAAAAAAAAAAAAAAAAAAACCACAGAGAAAATATGCTTAGTTTAGTCCACAGGTAGAATGAAAAAACTAGCAAAACATGACTAATGAAGATCTGACTTAGAGATAGAACAAGTAACCCTACCATTAATTTTGTTTGGCATCTGTCTTCCTCACTACTTTTGGATAAGGAGCCTGTCTTTTTGGCACTGCTATTCCTAAATTTGGCATAGTGCCTGGTTGGCCTGGGTTTAATTGCTCAGTCTTGTCGGACTCTTTGCAACCCCATGCACTGCAGCCCGCCAGGCTCCTCTGTCCATTGGATTCTCCACGAGAATACAAGAGTGGGTAGCCTGTCCCTTCCTTCTCCAGCGGATCTTCCCAGCCCAGGCGTGAAACCCAGGTCTCCCGCACTGCAGGCAGATTCTTTACAGTCTGCACCACCAGGAAGGCAGCATAGTGCCTAACACAGTATTAAATTCTCAATAAATATTTACAATATAATTTCTAAGACAAAGTTTCAGTGAAAGAAGAGAGAAAATTGAATAAGAACTTATCGGAGAAAGTCTGTCAAAATGATGATGAAAGCCATCAGGCTTGGGGAGGGAGTCCTGTTTTTGGAGGGGTCGGGGGTACGACCTTGCCTGATACCACCTTCTGCATTGCCTTTGATCGATGAGTTATCCAAGGAACCTCAAAGGGAACGTTCAACGGTAAACACACACAACTTAGCACCCGGACAAGGGCACAAACAGGGCCTAGTGTGTTCAACTTGTTAGGCTTTTGGCTCCAACGCCTTTCTAATGATCTGTATACATCAGGGTACTATAGTTGGCATTCTGTCGACACTTGTTTAATGTTTGCCTTACTAAAAAAAAAAGTAATGCGACTATTCTCGAGTATCAATCATGAGCCCTTCTGCAGTTTTTCTTGGAACCAGCCTTTAGAAGTTGGTTTGTAAAAATGGGAAGACTTCGCTCAGAACTTCTGAGTCGGTTCCTTTTAGTCAAACTGAAGACGTGAAGGTTTTAGAGGCACACTCCCCAAATTTATGCGTGCAATCTAATATTTGGCAAGTCAAAAGACAAGTGAGACTCCGGGATTGACAAGGAGGCTGGAGAACGGCATCTTGGACTTTGGAACTACCCCCATCCCATTTTACCCACTCTTTCTTAAAATGCAATTAAATTCTGTTCGACTTCCTATCACTCACGCAAGAAACTATCAACTATCCCGCCACGCCACTCCCGGACGACCACACCTGGTGTATCCGCTGCAGAATCTCCAACTCCCGCCACTGGTTTGGCCTGTGTCCGTCCCAAAGCGGAAGTGACTTCAAAGGGACAAACTGAAAGTAATAGAGTGCAAATAGCAGGAATCTAAAACCCCTACCACGTTCCGAGAAAATACTCTTCCCCGACTCTCTTTTCCAACCCTTCTCGCTCTTCTATTACGGTGGCGAAAAGGCTTCACCTCAGCCCTGAGGTTATTTCCCAGCCCTAAACTCCACATCATTCAGAAGTATATTCTTTTTCTTTGGCCGATGAGGCGGCGTGGGTATCTCCCATGAACTACAATTCCCGTCAGGCCCCGCGGGAAGCAAACTGAGGAAAGGATATGGGCGGGGACAAAGCATTTTGGGAGCTGTAGTCGGCTGCAAGCCGAAAAGGGTAATCACCCCGCCTTTCTCCATTGAGACTGGAGAAACCAGGTGTTGGTCTTAGAGCCCGTTACCGCTGAGAGGAGGAGCCAAATCCTTCAGCAGTATTCCCCACCTCCAACCACATGGAGGACGAAAATTTTCCTTTCCTCCTATAAAACAGTATAAATCCTCTTGAGGAAATATAGTTGTCTTTCCAATACATCCAGGTCAGTAAAAATTCCCAGAACTCCCCCAACCTCAGGTTCCAACTCGTGGGAAAAGGTGGCTCTTTCTCAAGTGGGCAAAATGGCTGTCCTCCTAGGTTTATTATTGGTTGTCCTTTGCGTCCTTCAAGGGCGGATACTTACAGCCGATTGGCTCTTTTTCCCTTGAGGGTGGAGAAAGATTTGGCACGGCTCTCCCGCGGCCCGGGAGGAGATGAAGGGGTGGAGAGAAGGCCGTTTTTTGAGGTATGATTGGATAATCCTCCTGCCACTCCAAGGATGTACATCCTATGATTTGTCGACTGCTCTCAAAGAGAACGAGGAGGCGGGGCTAGTGCGTGGTGGGAAGGGGCGGGATTCTGCCAGCCGCGGCTGCCGCTGGAGCCGGTGTCCGGGCTGGTGATGGGGTTAATTCCCTTTCGTAAGACTTCTACTTGCACCCACCCAGCCCCGCCGTCGCCCCGCCGCGCCGCACTCCAACCGCCTCCTCCTCCTCCTCCTCAGTAACGCGGGTAAGAGATGCCCTCCCCTCCCCCCCTTCAGCTCCCCGGGAATAACGCGCCTCCCTCCCCTCCCCCGCCCGCCAGCCGGTAGCGCTAACGGAGAAGGAGGCAGTCAGGGGAGAGATGTGATGTGTGAGAAGGTGGCCTTCCCCGCCGAGCGGTCGACGCTCCAGCCAGGGCCCCGCCGAGGTGCTGCCGCTGCCAGCCCCGCTGGGAGGTCGGGTTCTAAGGGAGCCCCGGCTCGCCTGGCCCGCCGCTGCGCCTGCAGCTGCATCTAGTACCTTGCGCCCACCGCCCCCACCCGGGGGCCATGTGAAAAGCAAAGCCCTCGAGGCCTAGCGGAGTAGACGGGGGAAAGGTTCCCGAATCCCTGCTATGGCTGCTGCTGCTGTTCTTGCACCCCCAGGGACTGGGGAACCAACCACAGCAGGCCTGCCCGGAGCGGGTGCCGTGCGGGGCTCTGCTCTCCTGGGTGGCTGGCGCCCGTGCTCCAGGCTCCCCTGCCCACCCCGCGGCCGCTGCCCCCTGGCCTTGCATCCCGAAAATTTTTAGAAAGGAAATAAGACATTCTGACTGGTTGATGAAATGTTAGGTGGTACATTTTGTGTGTGATACCAGAAAAAGCACAGTGGGAATATTGGAAAGAAAGTTGAATGACTGTCAATGCCACAGACCTCGGGGATCAGATTTACACCCATCAGGGTTGAGCCTTCGGCTCTGCCCCCCAGATCCCTGTGTGTTTGAAGTTTTTTGTCGTTCTCTTTTTTTTGTTGCTAGGTGCAGAGGAGAGTGCCTCAGTTCTTTGAGCTTGCTTTTATGCAGAAACAAACTGTTGAGGCTCTCAAGGTCCCGTGTATAATTGGGATAGCAGGTCAACTAAGTAAAAGGCGAAGAGGTGCTTGCTCAAATAGGAAGGCTTAGTAAGTAGCAGATGGTTTTTATAATATGATTTTCCAGAGTAGGAAAAAAAATGTGTGTGTGTATATATAGATATATATATATGGTTGTATGTATATGAATATATATGCATGTATATGTATGTATATATATCACCCTTGAGATTATGGTTTGCATAACTGTAATCTGAAGAAACTGCTTTTAGCCTAAATGTCATTGATTACAAGAACTTTTGAATAACAAAAAGATGGTTCAAGTCGAACTGGCAGCCCACCTACTTGTAATGTTTGAAACAGTCAACTCTGTGCCATATTTTACATAGTAGGATACCAGTATGACTAGGTTAATTGGACACACAACTTGACAAAATTTGGTACATTTAGCCGTACTTGAGAGGGATTTCTTTTTCCTCACGTGTTGATTGAGTGCTTATCTTTTCAGTCCTTGCTTTTTTGTCTGGGTGAATATGTCCTTAAATACTGGATTCTGTGGACATGTTTGTAATCACAGGTAAAACTGTAGGCCCACTTCTGAAGCTTACTTGTAACCAGCATAAAACTTGAGTTTTGACTGTGTTGGACCATTTTCTTTACGATCTGAGAAGACTCCACTGGCTTAATGATCTTCCATAATGCATAACTAATATACTTAGGTATAGAATTTACTTGGATTCATAAATTCAGTATCTGAAAGAAATTTGGTTGTGTGTTAGAATTAAGAAATGAACCGTGTAACCCTGAAAGGTAAGTTCTCTCAGCTCCGCACAAAAAGTACCCAGAGCATGCATTACTTAGCCCAGCATTTTCTAAAACTTGTTGGTTAATTGATAAATATATAATGCTTTCAGATCTCATGTGCCTTATGTACAGAAAGGGCTGTTGAAAATATAGACGGCTTCTTCTGTATTCTCTCACTAGCTACAGGACCCCTCTATGACCCTTAGTTCAGTTTCCTCAGCTATAAAATGGGAATATTTATGCGCAGCTCAAGGAGTTGTGAAGATTTTCGAGATGAAGTATTTAAAACCCCTAGCATCACCTAACACTTAGTATGTATGTTAAATATTAACTATTGTTACTGTCATGCATATTGAAAGAATGAGTTGGTTTCTCAAATGCCTATGGTGTTGTTGGAGCCTCAGGACATGTTCTATTAGTGAGGAGTTCTGTGGAGGTTTTCATTTATATTGTAACTTAAAGTGCAATTTGTTATTAGCCATTTTCAAAGTGGAAGACGTGAGAAATTGGTCATCAGGCACAGAAGAGTTATTATTTTATAGAAGATTTTTTGATTTTGCATTAAAGTGTAAGTGTTAAGTTTCAAATGGATTATTTGGAGTAAAAGTATGTGTCAGGTTATTTTAGTGATAAATAATTGTAATACCTCTAAAGTGTTATTGAGCTGTTACGTTTTCAAGATCAAGTTTATGTACTTGCTATCCATATTTACCCTGGGCAGGGAGCTATTGAACTTTTTATAGTGTTAGTAAGATTAAGTGAGTTTTTTGAATTCGTTATGGCCGTAGATTGACTACTGTTTTGTTGCTGCTTTGAATTCTCATTATTTATCAGTTCTTTAGTGTTTCTTTTCTGTGTAACAACATTCCAGACACACTGTTCCTTTCTCCTCCCAGGAACTTTTGAAAATGTACTGGGTCTTCACACATAATTGTGTCCTTGGAGTGCGTACAGTGAGACAAATTTAAGATTAGCTTGAAAACAGTTTTTTTATGGAGTCTTCTGACAGTAGTGTCTGGCTAGGGTTCAGGGCAGCTCTACCTGATGCTGAATACAAGGTGAAGTATATAATGTTGTGGCACGCCTCCCAGGTTATTGGACCCACACTGTTGGGTGCTCCTTTGAGGGACCTTACATGGCAGCAGCAGTAGAAAATTTTGTAAAATTGAACTAAGCTTTTAAAAATACTATGCATAAGACAATCGTCGAGTAATGAAAGATTCTCTAGTACTGGCACTTTAGAATACCTAATTATACCCATTTCAGTTAATGTTAAGTTCTAATTCCTCAGAAATAAAGAAAGAAGTATGAGAGTTGATAGCAGGTTTTGTGGGTTTTTTTCCATTCTTGAAAATGTTGTAACAAACACTTTAAGACTGATGGGTTTATATTATATTGTTGCTGCTTGGATTAGAAAATCTCACAATTACCACTTTCAGGGTCCATTATAGATATTTTGAGTAGTCCGTATGTCAAAAGAGGTGTGGTTACAAATGGTAGCGAACTTTTCAGATAGCACTTGCTGCTCCAAACCACAGAATGAGTACACTGTTTAGTCATATCTACATACAGTGATGATACCTTACTGCTTATCACTTAATATGAATAAACTAAGATGGTTATCATAAAGAGAAGGGAGCCTGTCCATTCATCTCAGAATAATAGTCTTTTTCTAAAAATGTAAAATCTTCCACTTGATCCATGTGAATTCTGATAATGTTTACTAATGTTACAGACATGGGCAAAGAAATAATAAAATCAAACAATTTTATTAAGTTAACTTTGCTTTCCAAATAAGTATATGTTGTATAATGAAACGGATTTGCTTATACCTGGTAAGCATGTGTATTTTTTTCAGGATTTATTTCAATTAGTTATTTACTGATGGTTGAGTTAAGAGATGAGTTATTTAATCCTGGCTCAAAACTAGTTCTCTACGTTATTTTCCAAAAATTTGGTTTTTTGTTCCCAGATTTTATTCTTTATTATTTTGCCTCTTCTTTCTTCCATAGTTAACACATACTTATTAAGTTAAAATTTTTTTGTATGAGTTTTGCAAGCCTACACTTGATAATCTTTGTTATTCTCTCTTTGCCCTCTGAATTGTAGATTAGTGACTTTTTTCTTAATTTCTACCCGTAAGCTCCTTTCTCCAAGCAAATTGTGAGGTTTTTGTTCCTCCTCTTTTCATAAATGCTAGCTCACATAACAAGTTTAAATGATTGATCTTGTAAGCCTACTTGACCAGTGTTTTCATCCACAACTCCCTAAAACTACTTTCTCTCCAAAAGAAATTAAATGTGGAGCATAAATTCCATTTTTTTTAATTCTTGACATTTTTTTTTCTTAAAAGTCAATAATTTGATATTATTTGATATTGTCTTAAGAGTTTAAAGACTATAATTTGACTTCTCCCAACTTTAGTTTAATCAGTAACAGATGTAAATTACTTTTGTGGACTAGTTGTGCAGTTATCGTTACTAACCTGCCTTCTACATGAAACAAGTTCCATGCTAGCATAAAATAACATGTTATAGTCTGAGTTAGAGGTTTAACTGTCTGCAGATTTACTTTGTTGTCTTGGCCCTCACTGAGGAGGGAAGCTGTGGGATTTATTTATTTTTTTTTTTTAAGTTTTAATGTTGGGGGGGAATCTCTGTATATATATACACACATATATATATATGCAAAGCAGCAGTTTAAATAAGCATAAGGCCTTCATGTTAAAAGTTCTCTTGGGTAAAAATAAGTATCTTTTTTTACTGGAAACAACCCAGACACGCTTAAGTGAGTGAACGGTTAAACAACCAGTGCTGTCTCTACACCATGGAATGCTATGCAGCAATAAAAAGGAACAAACTGTTGTACACAGCAACTTGGATATATCTTAAAGGAATTATGCCAAATGAAAAACCAATCTTGAAATGGAACTACCTTGTGGTTCCATATATATATATATATCATTTTCAAAGTGACAAGTTAAATGGGTTGGCAGTTGCCAAGCATTGCTGGGTGGGAGGAGCAGGGTGATTGTGATTGTAAAGGGTTAACATGAGAGATCTTTGTGGTAATTGAACAGCTCTGTACTTTGATTGTGGTGGTGGTTATGTAAATCTATATACATGTGATAAAATTACATAAAAACACACAGTGTGTGTAAAATTGTTAAAATCTGAATCAAATTGTGGATTATATCAGTGTCAATCTCTGGTTTTGATATTTAACTACACTTATACAGTCATTCCTTGGTATCCACTGGGGATTGGTTCTGGGACTGCCCTTGAATACCAAAATTCACAGATGCTCAAGTCCCTTGTATTAAATGGAATAGTATTTGCGTATAAACCTACGTATATACTGCCATATACTTTAATCTGCCTCTAAGTTACTTATAATATCAAATACTTTGTAAGTTGTTGTAAATACAATACAAATGTTATATAAATAGTTGCCAGTGCATGGCAAGTTCAGTTTTGCCTTTGGAACTTTCTGAAATTTTTTTCCTGAATGTTTTCTGTCTGAGGTTGGTTGGATCCAGAGATGCAACATGTGGATAAGGAGGGCCAATTGTATAATGTTATCATTGGGGAAAACTGGATGAAGAAGAGTACATGGGTGGTTGCTGTACTATTTTTTTACGACTGAAGTTATCATCATTTTAAAATTATTAAGTCAATTACAAAAATATCCAGTACTTACATATGTGTCCCTGTATAGTATTGGGGGGCAGAAGCATCTGTTTTTTAAAAATTATTCTCTGCAAAATACCAATTCATATATTTCTTATTGTTCATTTGTTTTACTTATACTTTCTTATTCACCTGCATCTGCATGCAATAGAAATGCTTCTACATTAGACGTATCCAACATGCAGTTTCTGTTTTCATTTTATATGCTTTGTTTTCCCTAAATGCCAGTTCATTCTTCTTTTTAAATTTTTTATTTTTTTAGGCTGTGCTTTGTGGCATGAAGGATCTTAGCACCCACACTAAGATAAGTGGAATTGACTAAGGGATTGACCCTTGCCTCCTGCATTGGGAGCATGGAGTCTTTTAAAATTCTATTTATTTCTTTATGGCTGTGCTGGGTCTTGCTGTGCGCTGGCTTTCTCTAGTTGCGATGAGCAGGGGCTGCCGTTTGTTACAGTGCACAGGCTTCTCAATGCTGGGGCTTCTCTTGTGGAGCACAGGCTCTAGGCACGTGGGTTCAGTAGTTGTGGCACAAAGACTTAGTTGCTCCACCACATGTGAGATCTTTCTGGAACAGGGATCAAACCCATGTTCCCTGTATTGGTAGGCAGATTCTTAACCACTAGGCCACCAGAGAAGTCCCCATTCTTCTTTTTTTCAGGCTTGCTGCACTTTCTCTTTCCAACCTTGCTTCATATAAACTGGAAGGAATCTGATATTGGTCATCTATATTATTTTGTTCATTTTCCAATTGCTGTAAAAGAATTTTGGTTTTGTCAAGAGAGGCTGTACATTCATTATTCAACTAGATAGTTGCATTTTAAGCTGTTGAAATCTGTAAAATGAGATTTTTTTCCCTTGTAAAGACAACAAATGAGATATAATTTGAGGGAAGAAAGTTATATTTAGTTACACTGTGTTTATTGTGTAACCATAAACCTTTTAGTACAAAAGTATTAAGTGTTTTAAAGCAATGCAGGAGTAATGTGAGGTCAAAAATAAGTCATAGGTCACCAACGTGAAGAGGATACACTTTGTGTGATATGCATGATCTTGATCCATTTTGAGTTAATTGTTGTGTATGGTGTGAGGAAGAGATCCAAATGCATTCTTCTACATGTGGATATCTTTTTTTTTTTTTGTCTCAGCATTATTTGTTGTTATTTCCCCATTGAATTGTCTTAACACATTTGTTGACCATAAATGTAGGAGATTTGTTCTCATTTCTATTCCATTGATTTATTTGTCTATCATTATTCTAGTAGTCCCACACTGTAGCTTTGGAAAAAGTTTCAAAATTGGAACATGTGAGTCCTCTGTTATTCTTTTCCAGGATTGCTTTTATTCTGAATGCTGACCACTTTCTTTGAAGAAACCAGCTTGATTTTGATAAAATTGTATCAAATAGATCAATTTGGGGAGTATTGTCATTTTAACAATATTGACAGGATTTCTTTAATAATTAGTGATTCATTTTAAAAGGATAATAAGTTTATTGCTTGTAACATAAATACAGTTGAACCTCCGTATCTGCTGGTCTGCATACATAGGTCAGCCAGCAGTGGATTGAAAAATAGTGTTTAAAAAAAAGCCAGAAAGTTCCAAAAACAAAATAATTTGCCATGTTTGGGTGACTGTATAGCATTTATATATTTATGATGGTTTACGTAGTATTTGCTTTGCATTAGGTGTTGTAAGTAATCTAGAGATGATTTCAAGTTTACGGAAGGATGCGCAAAGGTTTTATACAAATACTGTGCCATTATATATGAGGGACTTGAGCATTTGTGAATTTGGGAACCAGGAGAGTGACCCTGGAACAAATACCCCATGGATATTGGGAGACAGCTGTAATGTAAGGCATTGTTCTACTTTTTCGCAAAACTCCGTAACGTATGGCTTATAAGAAAATATTCTCGTATCTATTTTTCCATTCACTCTGACATTATATGTGATTTTGATAGAAGTATAAGACAATCTGAGCTGATTCATGTTCAGGTTTGACAAAAAACAACAAAATTCTGTAAAGCAATTATCCTTTAACAAATAAATAAATAAAAAGATATATTAGAAAAAAAAAAAAAAGACAATTTGGCCTCATACAGATATGTAGAAGAAAGGGGAAGGATCTCATGAACGCTTTGAAAGCGTCTTGATCTGCAGTGGTCATTGAACCACACTTTAAGAATAGCTTTTCCAGTGGAAAGAAGTATCTTTGGATTCTCAGAAACTTGGTTGAAAATCACCAGTCTGCTACTTAACAGCTCATGTGGTTTTTGAGCAAGTTACTTACTTCTCAGTCTTCCTTTGCCTTTTTTTTTCCTTCACCTTTTAAATGAGGGTTTTTATAAGGAGGAAACATGATCATGCCTGTAAATTTGTGTGTGTGTTAGTTGCTCTGCAACTCCATGGACTGTAGCTCACCAATCTCCTCTGTCCATGGGGATTCTCCAGGCAATAATTCTGGAGTGTGTTGCCATGCCCTCCCCCAGGGGATCTTCCCAACCCAGGGATTGAACCCAGGTTTCCTACATTGCAGGAGGATTCTTTACCTTCTGAGCCACCAGGGAAACCTAACTTTTGGGTGTATAAAAACCACCAAAGGCTTGAGGCTTGTCTTTTTTCATTTATATTTGTCAACCTCTGTTATATAGGATTGGCTCAGAGGGTAAAGTGTCTGCCTGCAATGTGGGAGACCTGGGTTTGATCCCTGGGTCGGGAAGATCCCCTGCAGAAGGAAATGGCAACCCACTCCAGTATTCTTGCCTGGAGAATCCCATGGATGGAGGAGCCTGGTAGGCTACAGTCCAGGGGGTTGCAAAGAGTTGGACACGACTGAGCGACTTCACTTTCTCTTTCTTTTCCCGACTTCACTTTCTCTTTCTTTTCCCAGGTGGCTCTGGTAAATAATCCGCCTTTCAGTGCAGGATACGCAGGAAACACTGGGTGGGAAAGAACCCCTGGAGTAGGAAATGGCAACCCGCTGCAGCATTCTTGCCTGAAAAATTCCACAGACAGAGGAGCCTGGAGGGTTATAGTCCATGAGGTTGCAAAGAGTCGAACATGACTGAATGAGCACACTCATACACGCACATTATATAGGATTGGCTAATTTTTTTTCCCACTGAAAGTGTACATACCATAGCATGGTAACTTTCATGTAAATTTGGTTCATTGTTATAATAGTATTTATTTTAAAAGCTGAACTTTGTTCATATAATTTTCTACTTAACTACAGATTACAATAGCAAACAAGTAAGGATGAGAAAGGACCAACAAAAATAAAGAAATTATTCAGAAATCAGGGTAAACTGATGTCTCCTTTAAGGCAGTTTGTTACCTTACTGCAGTCCTGCTATTAACTTTTGGAAGACGGAAGGAAATTGCAAAAATTCTGCCTTAGAGAATGGTTCTTTAGCGTGTATTTTCCCAGTAAAAATTAATTAGGTTAAAATATAAATGATTTCAAATCCTCAGTGATTGTATAAATACTGAACCAAATATCCAATCGACATTGCTGCAGTTTTTTCTTTTTTGTTCCAACAAAGCAGGTTGAAAAATGGAATGAGGTGTGGGGTCCAATTTGGACATGGTGGTCAGAAGGCCTCTTGACATAACTGATGATGTGAGGGAAGAACATTCTGAGTAGGAGGAACAGAAAGGACAAGGGCCATGGCATGGGGGCATACTTGGGTGGAGATGGAAATTACACTTGTTTACTGAAGTTCAGCAGTGTTCTCTCAAAATTCAGGATTTAAAGGAGCAAGAACATTGGAACACTTTGAAGTGTGGCTCTGGGACTGTCATATATGTGTATTTATTAGCTAAGTGAATCATTTCCTCTGTAGATCCTCTTAATTCCAAATGTACTGAATTTTAAGGGACATTTTAAAAGCCTAAACCCAAGTCTTTAATCTGTACTTGTTAAAGGTTTATCTTTTCAGTGCTAAACCAAGAGATCTGGTAGTTTTTCTTAGAATTACCTGTATTTACATACTGTGTGAGCCAGCTCAGTTGCTACATTATGTCCAACTCTTTGGAGACCCTATGGACTGTAGCCTAACAAGCTCTTCTGTCCATGGAATTTTCCAGGCAAGAATACTGGAGCGGGTTGCCATTTCCACCTCCAGATTTTCCAACCCAGGGATTGAACCCGTGGCTCCTGTTTGGCCAGCAGATTCTTTCCCACTGAGCCACCTGGGAAGCCCCACAAGATAAATTGTTCTCTTGGAATGGTGAGAAGTCATCTGGTCCAACTGTAGTAGTTCTCAAGGACTGGTCCAGTTACCTCGGTAGCTTTTCATAGTTAGCTGCTTTTCCTTACTTTCTTCTTTCAAAGGATATTAGAAAGGGAGAGATAGCCGAGTCGTGCCTTTTTGAGCAGGCTTTTTTGGGGAACTTACATGAGAGGGAAATCAAGCAGATAGTGATTTAGCCTTTGCTTGAACTATTCTAATGACAGGAGTGCATTCTCAAGGGACTCGTCTCTTCTGCATATAGTGTATGTGTATAGGGGGTGGTGTAGGGAAGAAAGGCATAGTCAAAGGAGAGGAGATTCAACTGGGCCCAAACACAATTGAAAAGTTATCATAAAGGTGTCTCAGTATCAATGTCGCCAGTCGCCTCTCCCCATCCCTCACATCCTCAGAGAGTAAAAATGTTGGCAGGGATGAGAGACTTCTTTGCTCAGGCATGAGACCCTCTTGTTTGGCCCTGTTGTCTAAAATGAGGGAAATGGTGGAGGACTAATCCTACAGATGTCCTCAGTAGGTACTTTGCTCCTTTGTATTCCCCCTGGCTGTTTAGCACCATCCTTAGACTTGCTGGGTTATAGTCCTTGTTGTTACCAGCGGAGGAGCTCCAGCTAGACCATGATGGTGTCTTTATGATGTTAGGTTTTGTTTTATTCAAGGTGGTATGATCACAGGAAATGAAAGTCTTAGAGACAGTTTTTAAATCTATTTTTAGAACATTCTGGTAACAGTCAAGTCGATTTGAGAAAAATGATGCTCAGATTTCAGTGTTTTTACACAGGTAATATTGCCAACATCTGTTCAACTCAAAAACATTTCATGTCTATTCAGTACACTCAACAGATTGTAAACTTGTTAAACTTTAAAAGAATCAAAACAATGTAAACACGAAAAAAATCAAACAGTAAAGTGGATCTATAATTGATTATCATGCCTTTGTCTACTATTATCAGAATTGATGAGTCCCTTGAAGACAGTTCAGTTCAGTCGCTCAGTCATGTCTGACTCTTTGCGACTCCACGAACCGCAGCACACCAGGCCTCCTTGTCCATCACCAACTCCCAGAGTTTACCCAAACTCATGTCCATTGAGTCGATGATGCCATCCAACCATCTCATCCTCTGTCATCCCATTCTCCTCCTGCCTTCAGTCTTTCCCAGAATCAGGGTCTTTTCAAATGAGTCAGCTCTTCAGATCAGGTGGCCAAAGTATTGGAGTTTTAACTTCAACATCAGTCCTTCCAATGAACACCTAGGACTGATCTCCTTTAGGATGGACTGGTTGGATCTCCTTGCAGTCCAAGGGACTCTCAAGAGTCTTCTCCAACACCACAGTTCAAAAGCACCAATTCTTCTGGGCTCAGCTTTCTTTATAGTCCAACTCTCACATCCATACATGACCACTGGAAAAAACATAGCCTTGACTAGACGGACCTTTGTTGGTAAAGTAATGTCTCTACTTTTTAATATGCTGTCTAGATTTGTCATAACTTTCCTTCCAAGGAGTAAGCATCTTTTAATTTCATGGCTGCAGTCACCATCTGCAGTGATTTTTGGAGCCCAGAAAACTCAAGTCAGCCACTGTTTCCACAAGTAGAATGTTACTAGCATCAAAAGTCAAATAGTTTTTTTTTTTTAATTTCCATCTGTCAGTATCATGCAAGTTTGTTTTGTTACACATTAAAAGCATGGATTTCCTTAAAAATATTTTTTTCCAGTTTTCCTGAGGTTGCTAACTTTCCTTTTTTCTGATGAACAAATAATAATGTACCATCAATATATCCTCAGTGTTATTCAATGTCTGTTTCATGGAGGCCTCTCTTAGATTTTTTCTTGAATTCTGTGTCCTGCTCTCAGCCTGGTACTTGCCTTCACTGCCTTCCTGGCTTGAATCAACTGTTTGCTGGATCCTGTGGGTCCTTCCTCTTTCTTGATTTTCA
This sequence comes from Oryx dammah, assembly GCF_014754425.2. Lineage (NCBI taxonomy): Eukaryota > Metazoa > Chordata > Mammalia > Artiodactyla > Bovidae > Oryx > Oryx dammah. The sequence goes on from NW_024070211.1 coordinate 74,113,648, forward strand.
CACTCATTTTGCTAGACAGTAGCCTGAAGTGTTTTCTCAAGAAAGATTGCTTAGGAAGTAAAGCTGTCTAGCCCTTATACGCCTGAAGTCTCTATCCTGCCATCATACCTGATTGGTGGTATAGAATGAGAAGTTCAAAGTCATTTCTCTCTTGTACTTAGACATATCACTAGTGTCTTCTAAGCATACAAAAAAAAATTTTTTTTTCTAAGTATACAAAAATATGCTGGATGACTCACTTAATAACGACAGTTATTAACATTTCATTCCTTTAATTATATCCAGTATCAATCTATCTTATTTTTTGATGCATTTCAGAATACATTGCAAGGATCAGTATACTTCAGTCCTGAACACTTTGGCATGCATATGTCTAACTAGAGTTCAGTGTTCAGTTCTCTCTTTTTTTTTTTTTGACCGCCATGCTTTTATGAGTGTTAATTTTCTTGTTAGTGAATGCTAATTTTGAAATTTAATTCAAGTTATAAAAGTGTACAATGGTTTTTTAGCATAATATTCATGCTCTATTTTACATGTGAAAATTGTTCTGTGGTTTTTCTGAAAGCACAACTTTGCAGTTGTGTTTACCTTACTACTAAAATGGAAAACCCAGTGATAAAGCAGGTGAGTTTAAGAGGATTGACATAAATGTTAAATGAAGCTTATATCTACTTTCAGTTCAGTTCAGTCACTCAGTCGTGTCCGACTCTTTGCGACCCCATGAATCGCAGCACACCAGGCCTCCCTGTCCATCATCAACTCCCAGAGTTCACTCAGACTAACGTCCATCGAGCCAGTGATGCCATCCAGCCATCTCATCCTCTGTCGTCCCCTTCTCCTCCTGCCCCCAATCCCTCCCAGCATCAGAGTCTTTTCCAATGAGTCAACTCTTCACATGAGGTGGCCAAAGTACTGGAGTTTCAGCTTTAGCATCATTCCTTCCAAAGAAATCCCAGGGCTGATCTCCTTCAGAATGGACTTACTTGCATCTAATACTGATAATTTTAGAAAGGGCTTCTTTATCTTTGCTCATGTCATTTTGTTGTTGTTGTTTTGGTGTATGTGGCATTTGTCAGTAAGCTTGCAGAAATGCTAGTAAGGGATAATTGATGTTCTTATTACACTCAGATCACAGAAAGGGCTAGTAATTGAATTACTTTTGTCCTTAAAGACATACCTTTGAGAAGCTCATGATTTATCGGGAATCCACCTGAATCAAAATTTCCATGTTGTAAATGGCTGCTGCTTCCATTCCTTTTTCTCCTTATCGAACTTGTCCTTCTCTTCTTTCCCCTGGTCTTTGGACAGGTTAAAGAGAGAGAGGATTAATGGAACTATGATAAAGTAGGAACAGTGGTGTCCAGTGGTCTTTTCCAAGGATTATGTGAGATTACACTTTCTAAATGCAAAATAGAGAACCAAGTGAAAGTTGGTGGTCAGATAACCATTAATTGAATTGCTTTTACATATCCTATTGTAAAATTGGAATAAATGCATTTTTGTCCTGCCCTCATTTCTCTTAAACTTTTCACCTGGCATCCTATATTTCAGACATACAAAATTATTTACCCAAAATTAACATAATCAATTAATGGCCCAGCCAGGACTCTATACTGCAAGTTCAGCTTTATACTGTATCAAGTATAAAGGAATTAATAGGTCAATTAATGTGCCTATTTTTTAGCCCCATAATATTATAAGGGCATTTATTGGGGAAGATTTCAAAATAGATAGCTAGCTTGTCAGAATTATTATTATCAAACTCCATACTTTGTTCTTCTAGACTTTATGTTATTCCTAGAATTGCCAGTTGCATAAAACTACTTACTTACATACTTAGAAGACTTTCTGTCTTGACTCAAATGCTAGTATTATAACTAGCACTTGAAAATATTTTTTTCCAGTTTTCCTGATGTTTCTAATTTTCCTTTTTTTCCTGATGAACAAATAATAATGTGCCATCAATATATCCTCAATGTTATTCAGTGTCTGTTTCATGGAGGCCTCTCAGATTTTTTCTTGAATTCTGTGTCCTGCTCTCAGCCTGGGACTTGCCTTCAGTGCCTTCCTGGCTTGAATCAACTGTTTGCTGGATCCTGTAGGTCCTTCCTCTTTTCACACTCATTTTACTAGACAGTAGCCTGAAGTGTTTTCTCAAGAAAGATTGCTTAGGAAGTAAAGCTGTCTAGCCCTTATATGCCTGAAGTCTCTATCCTACCATCGTACCTGATTGGTAGTATAGAATGTGAAGTTACTGTATTATATTGTAATTATTGTGTTATATTGTAAGTGACCCTGAGCTACTCAGAGTGTGCTAATTACAAATTGAAATGTTTGCATAAGTTGTCCATGTAATAAAAATAATTTTATTTAGTAAAGAGACTTTTTTGTTTCTAGCCTGCAAGAGTTTTTCCTTTCAGCATTAAATGAAATCTAATGGTAAGGAAATAGACCCTATAATAAGTATGAAAGTGTACCTGCATCTCTTTTTAACTTGATAACTTGTGCTAACCCAAAATGTTCATTTTCACACAGTAGACAAAGTCAGTGAGTCATAGTTAAGTAATGTCCTACTTATTTTGTAAACCAGGATGTATTTCTTAAATAAACTAAGTTTTGTGAAGTAGAATATTTTCATAGCTACTTTGTTGTTAACATTGCTTGGTATTCGTTCCATGAGTAATTTTCTTTGTTATCTAGGTTATTTTTGTTTATACCTGAAGTAGTCTTTCTGAACTAAAATTTAGCCAAACTGGAGGAAATTCAGTATCTGTCATACTGAAGTGAAGTATTAAGATTTGTCATATTTAGGATCACAGCAAATGTGTTCTGACAGTAGCCAGACATCAGTGATTTGCGTGAATTTTCCACTAATGTAGGTTAGCAATAATATTTACAGATCATCACCATGATAGGAGGAGTAGGTAAGAATTGAGATGAACAGCATTTGCAGAAGTTGAAGCTTGAGGAACATCAGAATATGGCTCTACAGGTGTATCATGATCCTAAAGGGCATGAGTTTGACTTGGCTTTCACGAGCTGGACTTTGAATTCAGGTCAGTCAGATGCGTTTGATGAAGTAGTGTTAACAAGTTTATACAAAAAGATTTGAAAATGTGGTGTGGGCTCTTTAAAGTGTTAATATAAAACCTGGCATATAAATCACATTGAAATTTTATTGGCCAATGTTGACTTCTTTATGCTGATATTTTAAAGTAGGTTTGTTGAAATACAGTTCACAAACCGTAAAATCCACTGACTTAAAATTTACAGTTCATTGAGTTTTAGTGTATTCAAAAAGTTATGCAACTATCACCATAATCTAGTTTTAGAACATTATCATCACTTCATAAAGAAACCCCATATCCATTAGCAATCATTCTCCGTGTTCTTTTCCTCTTCCCCTAGCCCCAGACAACCATTAATCTATTTTCCGTCTCTGTAGATTTGCCTTTTCTGGAAATTTCATATACATGAAATCATACAGTATGTCATTTTTTGTGACTGTCTTTCACTTAAGCATAAGGTTTTTAAGGTCCATCCATGTTGTAGCAAGAATCAGTATTTTGTTCCTTTTTGTGGCTGAATAATATGCCACAGTATGAGTAATACCACATTTTTTTATCAGTTCGTCAGTTAAGGGCCATTTGAGTTGTTTCTACTTCTGGACAATTATAAATAACACTGCTATAAACATTCTTGTACAAGTGTTTGTGTAGACATATGTTTTCATTTCCCTTGGGTGTGTGCCTACCAGTGGAATTGCTGGGTCAGATAGTAACTCTTGAACCATTTGAGGAATTAATCAACTGTTTTCCAAAGCAGCTGTAGCATTTTGCGTCCCCAGCAGCAATATAAAAGGATTTCTATCTTTTCCACATGCTCACCAGTTCTTACTATTGTCTGTCTTTTTGATCATAGCCATCCTAGTAGATGTGAAGTAGATTTTTCATTGTGTTTTAGATTTGCATTTCTCTAAGGATTAAAGGTGTTGAGAATCTTCTCATGTGCTTATTATGTGCTTTAATTTTATGTAAACTTTGATATCTGAATGTTTGTGTAGCTCTTATGTGCTTTACTGTTGATGAGTATTTAGGCTCCATATTCCATATGAAATACCAGTATGTGTACAAACACATTAAAGGCTTAGTTCTAAGACATATTGGAGGATTGGAATGATACTGATTCTTGAGTGTTTTCCAAACTTAACTGATAAATAGGTAGTTACCAGTTTGCCTGGGACAGTCGCAGTTTATGCCTGTTGTCTGGCTTAATTGTAAAAGTGCCATCTTTCACTCTGAAGTATGCCCTGTCTTGGACAATAAACCATATGGCCATCCTACTGACAGTTACCTTAGAGTGTTTTGGAGTGGGTAGCCTTTCCCTTCTCCAGAGGATCTTCTGACCCAAGGATCGAACCTGGGTCTCCTGCATTGCAGGCATATTCTTTACTGTCTGAGCCTCCTGGGAAGCCCAAATATACACTTGCTATCTACTAAGTTAGAATCTCCATAAAGGGGACCTGGAAATATGTTTTTAGCAATTTCAAGGTCAAGCACAGTTGTAATGTATTATTCTAGCAAAATGCTTGTGTTGCTGTATGACCCTAGCCCATTATCTTTATTTTAGTGAGACGGTGAGTCCCAAGTTAAAGTTCGAGAGAAACAATCTAATCTGATAGCCTACTACCACCCATCTATTTAAAGTGGTGATAGGGGAGGAGTATTAACATACACATTGGACTGTCTTGTAGGGGCAAGAGAGTATAGGACAGTAAGTAAAGTGAAATAATTTACTGGAAATAGGGTGATCTCAGGACTGAGCTCCAGCAAGAGGCAATGAGCAAGGCTCAGCTTCTCAATAGTATTTTCCTTTGAGTTCAGTTCAGTTGCTCAGTTGTCTCCGACTCTTTGCGACCCCATGAACCATAGCACGCCAGGCCACCCTGTCCATCACCAACTCCCGGAGTCCACCCAAACCCATGTCCATTGAGTCGGTGATGCCATCCAACCATCTCATCCACTGTCGTCCCCTTCTCCTCTTGCCCTCAATCTTTCCCAGCATCAGGGTCTTTTCAAATGAGTCAGCTCTTCACATCAGGTGGCCAAAGTATTGTAATTTCAGCTTCAACATCAGTCCTTCCAACACTCAGGACTGATCTCCTTTAGGATGGACTGGTTGGATCTCCTTGCAGTCCAAGGGACTCTCAAGAATCTTCTCCAACACCACAGTTCAAAAACATCAATTCTTCTGGGCTCAGCTTTCTTTATAGTCCAACTCTCACATCCATACATGACTACTGGAAAAACCATAGCCTTGACTAGACGGACCTTTGTTGGCAAAGTAATGTCTCTGCTTTTGAATATGCTGTCTAGGTTGGTCATAACTTTCCTTCCAAGGAGTAAGCGTCTTTAAATCTCATGGCTGCAGTCACTATCTGCAGTGATTTGGGAGCTCCCAAAAATGAAGTCAGCCACTGTATCCACTGTTTCTCCATCTATTTCCCATGAAGTGATGGGACTGGATGCCATGATCTTAGTTTTCTGAATGTTGAGCTTTAAGCCAACTTTTTCACTCTTCTCTTTCACTTTCATCAAGAGGCTCTTCAGTTCTTCACTTTCTGCCATAAGGGTGGTGTCATCTGCCTATCTGAGGTTATTGATATTTCTCCCGGCAGTCTTGATGTCAGCTTATGCTTCTTCCAGTCCAGCGTTTCTCATGATGTACTCTGCATATATAGTTAAATAATCAGGGTGACAGTATACAGCCTTGACGTACTCCTTTTCCTATTTGGAACCAGTCTGTTGTTCCATGTTCAGTTCTGACTGTTGCTTCCTGACCTGCATACAGGTTTCTCAAGAGGCAGGTCAGGTGGTCTGGTATTCCTCTGTCTTTCAGAATTTTCTACAGTTTATTGTGATCCACATAGTCAAAGGCTTCGGCATAGTCAGTAGTTAGATGAGAGTGAGAGAATTCACTTCATACCTGAGAACTAACAGCACGAATTAATGGGGATAGAGGGAGGCAGAAGTACTTTCAGACTTTGAGGCCATGTTAGAGGGAAGATAGAAAGTGATACTGTTGGTTTTATTTATTTGCGTGTCAGTGGGATTTGATAATATTTGCACATTAGGTTGTTTGTAAGCTAGGCACTTCTAAGATATCTACATAACAGGTGACAGAGATGGCCCTCTGGATTTTAAGAGAAATATTTTTTGTTAACTGTGTAGTATTTGTCTCCAAGATGAGAGTGAACACATTTGACTCAAAGCACATTCACCTTAAGAATGGGCTTCCCTGGTAACTGAGCAGGTAAAGAATCCATCTGCAATGCAGGAGACCTCAGTTCGATTCCTGGGTCAGGAACATCTGCTGTAGAAGGGGTAGGCTACCCATTCCAGTATTCTTGGGCTTCTCTGGTGGCTCTGCTGGTAAAGAATCCTCCTGCAATGCAGGAGACCTGGAGGCTACCCACTCCAGTATTCTGGCCAGGAGAATTCCATGGACTGTATAGTCCTTAGGATCATAAAGAGTCAGACACGACTGAGCGACTTTCACTTTCAACTTAATATCTGCCCCCCCCAACCCACCCACCCATTTTTAGGGGGGAATGTCAAAGGAGCTTTAGAGATTATAAATGTAGAGGGTAAAATGAAAAGAGTACTTTCCTATTTTTATCTCATTGTTTGCTTTCTTAATTCAGGTATACAAATGAAAAAACTGCTTAAAATACGGAGAAATACACATAAACAGTTCAAGCCAAATTCATAACTCTAAGAGATGGTGTGAAAATCTAATAATACACTTTTTTTCAATCTAGTAAATCATTACAAATCCATTTGATAAGTTTGTTTAAAAAAAAAAGATAACCACCCCAGTAGGGTGGTCTCCCATTTGTTCTCCCATGAACTGTATGTATATATATATATGTGTGTGGGGGGGTGTATTTTCGTATAGTTACTGCTTGCACCTTGTATTATGTGTAATTCACCACGCACTCAACCCTCACCTCCTCTGCCACCTGCTGTCTCCCTATACCCTGTCAGAGACCCTGCTCCAGTTTAAAATTACCTTTATCAGCTTGATTCTAATACCTTGTATGCAGTTGAACTTTATAAATGTTTGTATCAATAGATTTAAATATAGTTAGGTATCTTAAATTGATTTGAGATCATTAAACTTAAAGTGCAAGAAAAATTATGTAGAGAAAGATTTAGAAAAATAAGCTATCTTTTCAAAAAACTTCAGATATATTCTACTTCAAGTTAAAATTCTATCAAAAGTTTGACTTGAATAAAATTTCTTTCCTTTATATCTCAGATGAGAAATTATTACAGTCTGATAGCTGAGAGATAACTTTATGAAATGAACTGATGACTCAATCCTGATGTCCATGTCCCAGTGAATACCAAATCCCAGTCTCAGCACTGGCATCAACTGATTTGATCATTAGCACTGAACTGTCCTCATCCTTCTTGATACTCTCATATTTTTCCTCTAGGCCGAGGCATGTCTTAAGAGCTATTTGAGGAACTTGTGTTTCTACTAGAACTTGCGTTTAACTAGAACTTGTGTTTCTAGTTAAGAGAATTGATTTTCAAAGCTATGCTAATTAACATTTTCCTGTTTTGAATTCTACTGTAGAAGGAACTGGTAGTGTAATTGCTAAGGATAAAGAATGGTGGTTTAGTCGCTAAGCTGTTTCAGAGCCTGCCAGGCTCCTGTGTCCGTGGAGTTTTCCAGGCAAGAATACTGGAGGGGGTTGCCATTTCCTTCTCCAGGGGATCTTCTGGACCCAGGAATTGAACCCAGATCTCTTGCATTGCAGGTGGATTCCTTAGAGAAGACCTAGGGATAAAGAATATTAACCCCTCCAAAAATGTTTTGTAGTATGCTCTTGTTTTATCAAGCCTTATTAAAATTACCTCACGGAAGAACTTTTTCACAGAGGCCAGTGTCCTGACCTTAGTTTCTAGATCACCCACATGGTCTCATTTTTGTGCTTTTTCTGATATGTGGGGGTGGTTAAAAGAAGATGGAGAACTAAGCATGTTTAACCTTTTTAAAAACTGAAAAGTTTTTTAAAACCTTTTAAAATCTTTTTAATCAATTCCTGTTTTGACTTGGTGATTGTAATCCTTTTATAACTGTCTTTTGTATGTCTAGACATGAATTTACAATTGGCTTTTCTCCTTTCTCTTTAAGCCTCTTGCTATCCCCTGCCCTTATTTTCATAAATGAATTTTTCTCCTATCTTTGTGAAGATATTGAGGCTATTTATAACAGTTGGAGGGTCACTGATTTATCCATGGGTAATTTAAAAACCTTTCCCAGTACTCAGTTTTTGTCTTTTATCAGTCTCAAGTGAAGGAATGTCCCTTTTCTTCAGTACTGGTCCATTTCTCTTTAGAATGTGTTGACCCCTGACTGTATACCAGGAACTGTGATAGGATTTTTAGGAGACACAGTAATGACTAAGAATTCTTACTTGCCCTAAAGCTTACTGACCTTTGCTTGTGATCCCAGTTCCTGCCCCTTCCATTATTCTCATCCTTGTCATTTGTGCATTTTTCTTTATATTTCTAGAGTTAGAGACATTTTAAGTGGAAAGGGAGAAGATTGCTTTCCCTCAAGGAGATAAGAAGAAGGAGAGTCATTCAAATTATACCTTTTCTTCCCATTTGGGAAGATTTCAGAAAGGCGTTTGTTACCTCTCTCAGGCTGTCCAGTATGTGGTGGCAGGAAAAAGAGGCTGAAGCTGTCTGTGGTAAGGATTCTTGTATCTGATTTATTAATCCCAACCTCTCAGCAAGTTTAAATCCAGTAATTCCTTATTTCATTTGTATGGGGGTGAAGTTTACATATATTTCTACTCCATTTATATACCAATGCATTCCTCTTGAAATCTAGTACTAATGTGTAGTTTAAAGTGCTCTGTTTACTTCTGTGAGTTTGGGTATATTCAGTCCTAAACTTAGGGCAAAAACCAGACTGATCCTGTTGGTGGGTGAAAAGTTTTTTTTATTGTAGTAAAAAAACACATAACACAAAATTTACCATCTCAACATTTAGAAAAGTAAGACCATGGCATCTGGTCCCATCACTTCATGGGAAATAGATGGGGAAACAGTGTCAGACTTTATTTTGGGGGGCTCCAAAATCACTGCAGATGGTGATTGCAGCCATGAAATTAAAAGACACTTACTCCTTGGAAGAAAAGTTATGACCAACCTAGATAGCATATTGAAAAGTAGAGGCATTACTTTGCCAACAAAGGTCCGTCTAGTCAAGGCTATGGTTTTTCCAGTGGTCATGTATGTGAAAGTTGGACTGTGAAGAAAGCTGAGCACCAAAGAATTGATACTTTTGAAGTGTAGTGTTGGAGAAGACTCTTGAGAGTCCCTTGGACTGCAAGGAGATCCAACCAGTCCATTCTGGGTGGTCAGGAGATCAGTTCTGAGTGTTCTTTGGAAGAAATGATGTTAAAGCTGAAACTCTAGTACTTTGGCCACATCATGCAAAGAGTTGACTCATTGGAAAAGACTGATGCTTGGGAGGGATTGGGGGTAGGAGGAGAAGGGGACGACAGAGGATGAGATGGCTGGATGGCATCACTGACTCGATGGACGTGAGTCTGAGTGAACTCCGGGAGTTGGTGATGGACAGGGAGGCCTGGTGTGCTGCGATTCATGGGGTCGCAAAGAGTCGGACACAACTGAGCGACTGAATTGAACTGAACCATTTTTGTGTACAGTTAGGTGATGTTAAGTATGTTCACATTGTGAAACCAGTGTCCACAACTCTGGCAGAACCAAAGCTCTATAATTAAATACTCCTCATTCCCTTCTTCCCCAGATTTTGGCAGTAAGCATTCTGTTTTGTCCCTATGAATTTGATTGTTCTAGGTATCTCATACAGTAGTTTTCACTTTGTGACTGGCTTATTTCATTTAGCATAATGTCCTCAAGGTTTATCCTATTTTAGCATATGTCAGAATTTGCTTTTTTAAGGCTAAACAATAATCTGTTTTCTGTATATACCACATTTTGTTTACTTGTTCATCTCTTGATGGCCACTTAGGTTGTTTCCCTCTTTTGGCTGTTGTGAATTATACTGCTGTGAACATGGGTGTACAAATGTCTATTTTCAGACCTCGATTTCAGTTCTTTGGGGTGTGTAACCTCGAAGTGGAAATACTAGATTATATAGTACAGACATACCTTGCTTTATTGTACTTCAGAGATACAGCGTTTTGTTTTTTTAACAAATTGAAGGTTTGCAACAACCCTTCATCAGGTGAGCCTGCCAGCACCATTTTTCCATCATTTGCTCATTTTGTGTCATATTTTGGTAATTTTCCAAATATTTCAAACTTTTTCATTATTATGTTACAGTGGTCTTTGAAGTTACCACTACAACTGGGTAAAGGGTCAGATGAGAGTTGGCATGTTTTAGCAGCAAATGATGTTTTAATTAAGATATATACATGGTTTTTTAGGCCTAATGCTGTTGCACACTTAATTGACTATTTGTTACTGTTGTTGTTTTAGTTGCTAAGTTGTGTCTGACTCTTATGGGACTCTCTGAACTGTAGCCTGCCAGGCTCCTCTGTCCATGGGTTTTTCTGGCAAGAATACTGGAGTGGGTTGCCATTTCCTTCCACAAGGGATCTTCCTTACCCAGGTATCCAACCTGCATCTCCTGCATTGCAGGCAGAAACTTTACTACTGAGCCACTGGCAAAGTCCTACTAGACCGTGGTATAGTGTAAATATGACTTGTGCTCTGGGCGACCAAAAGGTCTTTTTGACTTGCTTTGTTGTAGTTGTATGGATCTGAAACTGCAGTATCACTGAGGTATGCCTGTAATTAAATTTTTAAGTTTTTGTGGAATAACCATACTATAAATGGTGCCTGTACCATTTTACATTTCCACCAACAATGCACAGAGGTTCTAGTTTCTCCACATTCTCACCAACTCTGTTATTTTCTGCTCTCTTAATAGTAAGAATCATAATAAATGTTAGATGTTATGTCTTTTTTGTTTGTATTTGTATTTTCCTAGTGATCATCGAGACCGAGCATCTTTGCATGTGCCATTTGTGTATTTAATTTGGAGAAATTTCTGATCCTTTTCCCATTTTTTAGCACAGTTGTTTGGTTTTTTGATTGTTGTGTTAAAGGTGTTTTTTTTATCATGGCTTTCTTGGGCTTCAGTTTTAAATAATTCTTTTTGAAAATGAGACTTTATTATTATTTAATGACACAAAATATATTAAAATGTGCTGTACATGTAGCTAGAAGCCTAAATATTGGGCCCTTCATAAAGTAATAATATAATGAGGCATATTAGTATTTTTTTTCTTAGCAACAATTGAAGATGTTTATCATAGTAAAATTAAATACTGTGTAGCTTCAAGCTGTTCCCAGAGGTTTACACTGGACATGAAAAAATACACATTATATGTGTTTTTCAGATTAGTTAGTGTTCAGTCAGTTCTTAATAAATCAATCTAAGAGTGTAATTATAAGGTTTTTTATTCTCAGTTAAAATTCTGCCTTAATAGATATTTAAGAAGCATTATAAACTTATAATTTGAATTTTTCAAGTTTACCACTCAGTCATATTAAGGTTAAAATGTAAAGCATCTAAGAAATGCTGATACTGAAATTTAGATACCTGTTTCAGTTGGCTATTTTGTAATTATCTAAGTCTGTACATCTGGGATAAAGTCAGTATTTTTTTAAAAAAACCTTTTAAATTTTGTTTCTGGCCTTCAAAACTTTGTCTTTAGGATGCCGTATGGAAAGCTTTTGTAGTTGAGAAAAATTAATGTTCACCAGCGTACAGTGGGCTTCTCTGGTGGCTCAGATGGTAAAGAGTCTGGTTGTAGTACAGGAGACCTAGGTTCCATCCCTGGGTTGGCAGGATCTGGAGAAGGGAATGGCAACCCACTCCAGTATTCTTGCCTGGAGAATTCTATGGACAGAGAAGCCTGGCCGGCTGTAGTCCATGGGGTCGCAAAGAGTCAGATACGACTGAGCAGCTAACACTTTCAACATACAGTGAGAAGTAAGGCAGATGAAAAAGTTGAAAGCTGATGAACTGCCAATAACTTTTGAAATTAGAGATAACTTTTTTTTTTTGAGACTTTTTTTTTTTTTTTTTTTTTTTAAGAAAACCTCTGCTTATTGTATTAGCTTCCTTTGATTGCATGGACAGGAACAGTTTATGAACCAAGCCTGGTGATCACAATAAAGATCCCAGGCTTCTGTTATTACTGGAAAATGTTCATAGCAGTACCAGTAGAAATCATGGACCATGGAAAAGACATTTTGACAGAGCAAGATTTATTTTTAAAGAATCTAAAATGTTAGATTCTTTAAGACCTTTCCTCCAACATCATCTTTTTATAAAAATAATTTTAAAAATTTATTTATTTTTGGCTGTGCTGGGTCTTCATTGCTGCATAGACGTTTCTCTAGTTGCAGCAAGCGGGGTCTACTCTTCATTGGATTGCACAGGCTTCTTACTGCAGTGGCCTCTTTTATTGTGGACCACAGGCTCAAGGGCACTGAGCTTCAGTAGTTGCGGCACATGGGCTTAACAGTTGCAGTTCCCTGGTTCTAGAGCACAGGCTCAGTAGTTGTGGCCAATGGACTGAGTTGCTCCATGGCATGTGGGATCTTCCTGGATCAGGGATCGAACTTGAGTCTCCCGCATTGTTGGGCAGATTCTTTACCACTGAGCCACCAGGGAAGCCCCTAACATCACCTTTTTTAAGTCATAAATTCTTAAAATATTTTTATGGGATGAATTGTGCCCTCCCCCCCCAAAAAAAGCTTACGTTGACATCTTACCCCCAGTACCTCAGAACATAACCTTACTTGTAAATAGGATCATTTAAGATGAGGTCATGCTAGAGTAGAGTGAGCTCTTAATTCAGTATAACCAGTATCCCTATAAAACGGGGAAATTTGGAAACCCATCTGTAAGCCAAGAAGAGAGGTCTGGACCAGACCCTTCCAGGGAACCAAACCTGCCCTGTTTATGTCAGTCCCAATGTCCCAGTTTATCCCTCCCTTTCCTGTCCCCTGGTAACCACAATTTGTTTTCTACATCTGTGATTCTATTTCTGTTCTGTAAATAAATTCATTTGTACCATTTTTTTAAGATTCACATATAAGCAATATTCTGTGATAATTGTCTTTTTCTGTCTTACTTATTTCATTCAGCCTTTTTTCTTTCTTAATCAGTGACTTAAGCCCTGACTTGACTCTAATGTAGAGATCCAGAGCTAGGAGTCTAGGACACGTGCCCTTTGGTCCCCCTGTTCTACTGTGGTAGTTATCAGTACAGTTATTTTAAGATAATATTTTGTTGTTGAGTTTGCTTCTTTCTTTGTCTTGGGTTTCTTTTGCATTTACTTTTCTAATGGGGAGATTATGCACTTTATTTTATTTCTTGTAGTAATTACCGTTTTTAACCATACATCTTTAACCTAAGTATGTCATTATTATCTTATTCTCCTTCCTAGACAGCTCCAAGGGGCTTTACACTCTGATCTTTCATTAGTCTTCCCTTGTTCCTTTAATTATAAGCAGTAGAATTCCAGAACATTACTAACTCAACAAAAGTAGAACTTCCTAACTCATATGCTAGGTCCAGAACTCAAATGGTATAATCTGACTCTTAAGGTCCTCTCTGCAGGCATTCTGTGGACAGCTTCATCTATGTTGCCAGGAAAAATTCCTTGCCTGTAAATCCTGGCTTACTTAATCTTTATATTTCTTTATCTCTATAGGAATGAGCTGGTGATTGGTGACAAGGAAGATCTTATGGTACATTTTTGAATGACTCACCTGAAGTCACAAGTTCAACCCTGAAAATGTCCAATATGGGTTGTGATGTATATTGTATATGCCTATGTCGTATACTTACCCCTGGGGCTGTAAGTGGAGGTTGAGTCAAGTACAGGGCAAGGCCACTGATGTGTGATAGCAATACCAGAAGAAATATAGGAACTGGGCCTTCAACAGACAGAAATAACAGAAGCCAGTATGTATATAGTCACCATTCACTGAATGAAATAATGGACACATAAATGAAGGAATGGGTTTCCCTCATAGCTCAGCAGTAAAGAATCCCCTAGAGTGCAGGAAATGCTCTTTGGATCCCTGAGCTGGAAAGATCCCCTGGAGAAAGGAATGGCTACCCACTCCAGTATTCTTGCCTGGAGTATTCCTTGGATAGAGGAGTCTGGCAGACCACAGTCCAACAGTCTATAGTGAAGTGAAGTGAAGTCGCTCAGTTGTGTCCAACTCTTTGCAACTACGGGGTTGCAAAAAAGACACGACTTGGTGAATAAAAACAACAAAACAGTCTTAAATTTTGATAGAAGCTTTTAAAATACATTAGCACTATATTTCTTCAATTGAAGCCTGGAGTCTAAAGTGCTGGAGAGATACACATTTTAAGAGATTCAGTGTGGTAGATGTCAATAATGATAATAAGTTGGGGTGGAGAGGAATAACAAAACACTGGAAATATTGAATTGTAGATTAATTGGTTCACATGTAATGCCAGTTCTCTAAGCACACATTACTTTTCACATACAAGAAAGGAATACTGTGTAGTGACTAAGATTACAGACAGATCAGTAGTATCCAATAGAACTTTGTACAACAGTGGAAATGTTCCCTATCCACACTGCCCAACATGGTAGCCCCTAGACACATGTAGCTGCTGAGCTCTTGAGATGTGGCCGTGTAACTGAAGAACTGAATTTTATTTAATATTAAATTTAATTAGCTGCATGGGCTAGTAGCTATCTTATTAGGCAGCACAGCTCACTAGTCTTGGAATACCTTGAATAGTATCCTGCCCCCTCTTACTTGATAGCTTTAAGGTATTAGGCATTTTGCAAAACCCTCCTTGCCTTTATTTCCCCCATCTGTATAATGAAAGTGAAAGTGAAGTCACTCAGTCGTGTCCGACTCTTTGCGACCCCATAGACGGTAGCCTACCAGGCTCCTCTGTCCATGGGATTTTCCAGACAATAATACTGGATTGGATTGCCATTTCCTTCTCCAGGGGATCTTCCCAACCCAGGGCTTGAACCCAGGTCTCCCACATTGTAGACAGATGCTTTACCGTCTGAGCCACCAGGGAAATCTGTATAATGGGGGAAATATATACCTAGCTCAATGGGCTCTTTTGAGATTAAATAACTTCATTTATGTGTGTTTAGCACTCACTATCTTAGTTTGAGCTGCTACAACAAAAGAACATAGGCTATGAAAAGTGAAAGTCACTCAGTTGTGTCCAGCTCTTTGCGACCCCGTGGACTAACCACCAGGCTCCTCTGTCCATAGAATTCTCCAGGCAAAAATACTGAAGTGTGTAGCCTATCCCTTCTCCAGAGAATCTTCGCAACCCAGGGATCGAACCCACGTCTCCTACATTACAGGTGGATTCCTTACTATCCGAGCTACCAGGGAAGCCTATAGACTGGTGACTTGTAAATAGCAGAAATGTATTGCTCACAGATTTGGAGATTAGAGTACAAGATCCAAGAGGCAGCATGATTGGGTTCTGGTGAAGGCTGTCTTCTGGGTTGCAGATTGCAGACTTCTTGCAGGGAAGGAGGACTGAGGGAATTCTGATGGGTTTCTTATTTATAAAAAAGCTCCATTTCCATTCATGAAGGCTCCGTGAATTAATGACCTTATGGCCTAAGCACCTTCCAAAGGCTCTACCTCCTAACACCATCACATCAGATTAGGATTTCAACATAAGGATTGAGAGGAACCAAACATTTAGACCGTAGCACCTGCATGCCATGCTAAAGTGTTAGTCATTATTGTCTTTATGGTCCCCATCTTTTCACCACTCTTGGAATGGAAGCCAAAGAAATTAAGGGCCAGTAGTCCCAGCAATTAAAATTTCTAATTGAAGGTCCTTTAGCTGTAACACTTGGGCTATTTTTTCATAATGTATACATTATTGTTCACTGAGTACAGAAAATGGAGTTACACTGTAGCTTGGGGACATTTCAGGAAGAACATTTCGATACTAAGTATTGTGAATTGGAATCGATTCTTGGAATTGGTTGCCAAGAGAGATAGGGAAATTTTAATTTTTATCAACCAAGGGTCCCTGGACATGCTTCATGATGTTTTGGTTGGTATTTTTCATTTTTAAGGTGAATAAATGTATTTTAAAATATTAAAATGATAATCATTTTTAAAATATTTTCAAGTTATTTGCCAGTAATACCTATGGCCTTCCTACTACACGTTTAGCAGAATTTTTCTTTAAGGATATCCTTCCTCTAAATGTCAAAATACAATTTCACAAAACTTAGAGGTTACTACTTTTTAATCTACTTCCATTTTAAAATCATTTGTTCAGTGAAATTTGAAAACCAAAGTGTCTATCACTGGTGTTGACGATTTTACAGAGTATGTTAGTTGTCATCCTTCTTTTCATCCCTTGGTATCAAGTTTATATTTTGTCCCCTACAGTGTTTTGAGATATTGAAAAAATCACTGGGTTCATTTTTCATTTCTTCAGATTTCTTTGATTTTTGTAATTTTTTCCCCATGAACTTTGCAATTTAATATTTTAAAAAACTGTTTTGTAGTTCATTATGTCTTATTAATAATAATTTGAAAGATTTATTCCAATTAATACTTGTAGTATGCCCTGACAGAATCATTTAATCCTTTTTAAATGTGCAGCTGAAATCATTTTCAAGTTTTTAGCTTTCTCATGGTAATATTGGTCAATTTTGTTTTATTTAAATATTTCAATGCATCCTCTTATTTAATTTCTCATACTTTCCCCCTCATTTTTGCATATTGACAGTTGATTATTAATATTTTATGAATTGCAATCCTATTTTTTGTGATTTGCTTGTGAGCTGTAGACTCTTAAAATTGTGTTTCTGTCTTCCTGGTATAACAGCATATTCTGGTACAATTAAACTGGTTTTGAACTGGGAACTAATTTTATCAAGCTTGGTGAGTTTGTATAAATGAAGTCTTACATGTAATACAACATTCACTTGCTAGATTAAAGGGAAAAGAGCTACTCTAATTTATGTCTTTTAGTATGCCCAGTAGATATGGCTAAACAATCTATAAAATATTTCACTATCATCATGTATAATTTAGCTTGCAGCTGTTTCATACTGACTAAATCAATTCAATGAGAAGTGTTGAGATTTTGAAATGACCAAATTACCAAGTTTTCCCTCAGTGATGGCATAGAACTTACTTTATTTTCATTTACAAAGTCGGTACACGTATATATTTTTCTGCAAGACCTATCAATTCTTCTGTTCCAATCATGTAATGTTTAAAATTTCAGGTTGTTATGATTCATTAACACCATTGAAGCATGCTAAAATGTGAAATCTATGCAAACTGAAGAAATTTAATCTACACATGCTCCATATGATGTTTAGTTTCCTTTGTTTTACTTCTAACTCAAATATAAAAGCATTTTTGCTCTACCACCAGCTGTGATATTTTGAAATGTTTCTCTCTAAATCAATTTTATAAAGCATTTCATTATGATGTATACTAAAAATGAAAATTACAGTTGAAATATTTAGAATCTAGGGGTTAGAATAAAATAATCCGAGCAGTGGTGGAGACTTCCAGTGCTTTCCCATGTCGGTATTCTTCTGCTCCCTTGGGCATCTGGATCAGCACACTTCCCAGCCCTGTTGCAGTTAGGTGGTGCTGCGTGGCTCATTCTGGAGCGTGCCCAGAAGAGACCATGGTGGAGACCACTTGTTGAAGAAGGAGCCACGAGGTGGAAGTAGCCACATGTATGAATCACTGTGTAAGGCAAATGATAATGTTTTACGTGGCTTTGCAAATCACGTACCTTTTCTGTCATGTGTTCTTTTGTTGTGTTTTATATTGTTTTCACAAATCTTTAAAATGAAAAAGCCATTTATAGCTCAAAGAACATATGAAAACAAGCTGTGGGCCCTGCTTTACTGTCTACTCAAGAGTCACCTGACTGGTATCAAACGTGTGGTGCCAGACAAAAATTTTTGTATTAACCCAGTAAGTTGTAGGTGCTGATTATCACAGCATGCCTGACTAATAACACCTGTGATCTCATCCAGCTCCCTAACCACACCAGATTCCTGAAGAATGCTTCCGATGTCAGAAGTCTGTATACTACACACTCTGTGAAATGGCCTATTCCACTCTTGAACACTTCCATGTGTAAGAAACTATTCTCTTTTTAGTGAGCCAGAGTCCTGATTCCATTTTATCTGTTGATTCCCCTTCTACCTATGGATAAATTTACACTTTATGACTGCTTTTTATTATCCGAAGATAGGTCTCCCCTGGTCTGTTAACTTAGAAGAAAACAGAATAGTATATTAAGCAATAAAAAAAGAAATAGACTCAAAATAATAAAAGTAATGTAAACTATTGCATTGGCCAAAAGGGTCACTTTTTAATACATGCATTTTAAGTACTCACTCCAAAAAGTGAATGTTTGCTTTGCATTTGATCTTTCTAGCCAGCATTTTCCTGTGTGTGTTAGAGCATGAACCTCAAAGCTTCCATAGAATATTTGTTCGGCCAGTAACTTATTTGAAATCATAACTCATAGAGTCTGTATATTAACATTTAGTAACTCTGTCAAAAAAGATACGCAGTTTAGTATTACATGATTTACTCTGTCTGTGCTAGTTCATAGTAGTTAGTTATCTTTTTTAAAATTAACTTCTATTGGAGTAGAGTTTAGTTGCTTTACAATGTTGTGTTAGTTTCTACTGTATAGCAAAGTGGAGCAGCTATACATATACATTGTTGTAGTTGTTAGTCACTTAGTCTTGCCAGATTCTTTGTGTCCCCGTAGACTGTAGCCCGCCAGGCTCGTCTGTCCATGAAATTTCCCAGGCAAGAATACTGGAGTGGGTTGCCCTTTCCTACCTCTCCTCTTTTCTGGATTTCTTCCCGAAAGGAGTAGAGCTCCCTCTGCTATACAGTAGGTTCTTATTTGTTGTCAAGTTTTATAAAATTGTAATAAGTGATCATGTATTTTTTAATTGCTTTTTTTGTAATAATTTTCTTGGGGAATGATACCACTTTTACCAGTCCTTAACATCATTTGTTGAAAACTGGGAGATCTCTTATCAATACCTAAACTTAAAAAAATTTTTATCTTCTCAGTTTTATAAAACTTCATTTCTGGTTTATTTACAGTTTCAGGTTAATGAAAACCTGAACAGTTGAACTAATTTTAAGTTGGCTAGGTGCTGTTGTTTAGTTGCTCAGTCAGTCTGACTCTTTGTGACCCCATGGACTGTAGCCTGCCAGGCTCCTCTCTGTCCATGGGATTTCCCAGGAAAGAACACTGGAGTGGGTAGCCATCTCTTGGTTAGGTGCATTCATCATCTTATCCCTGCCTTATCCCTGTACTTTCAACAGGTAATCTTTTTAAAGCCAACTGTTGTGAATAAACTAACCTTGTTTGCCCAGGACAGATTCAACTATAGGAAAGGTAGACGTCCTGTTTCAACTTCAGTAGGTGTTCATGTTCATTTCACTTAATTTCTGGTGGAAATAAATGAACTATTCCTTCTTTTACTTCCTACCTTTACTGTTTGCTGTTAGGTTGATAATCAGGGTGACCACATATACCAATTTACACCTGTTGCATAACAAAATAACATACCCCCTTTTACTCTGCCCAGTTTGGAGAAAAAAAATTATAAGATTATCTTATTGATCATTGACAATGATTGTCAGAAATTTCTTGTATTAAAGTGCTCCATTTTGTTTGGTAGATAGCAACCTGATTCCTTCATTTATCTCTTACAATACCAAGTAGTCTATGAGATGATATTTGGACATTCTGAAATCCTTAGGATGGGGAATAATTCATGAATGTGTGTGTCATCCTTGTGCAAGGGCCATATAATATAATTTTTGCTTATGAGCTGCAAAAGCAAATACAAGAATTACCTTTTAAATTAAAGAAACATTCTCTCCGTTCTGAAAGATTTGGTACATTTTCCCATTTTCTGAGAATGAGAACTGCCTGCCTCTGTTCCCCTTTTGCCTGTGCTGCTATAACACTCACACCCAAATATGTTGGTCAATCAAGTATGTGTCAGTCAAGTATCTCTCGTAGCTGTTTTGATGGTTAGTATCTGCCTGCCTTTTAGTGAGAGTGATTTTATAATGTGTATACTCTTTGGTTCTTCATTAACAATCATAAGTTTTTGGCAAGGTATTCGATAATAAAATCATAACAGGTACCTTTTCAGCACTCAATAAATGTCAGTCATTACTGTTTTTGAGGCTTAGTGGGGAAAGTACCCAAAGCCCAGTGGAATACTTTTGAAACCCTGATACAGAGAAAAAAAGACCAATCATTAAAAATAAGCTAGCCACACAATATTAGCCTTAAAGTAATTTGTAGTACTCACTACAAATTTGGCTCTTTATTCTGTATTATCCTGTGTATTTTGTATTTCTGCGTAGGCAGTAAGTTGTGAGTAGTTGCTTACTTACTATGTGCAGTCTTAGAAATAAGAGAGCTGTAAGATAGATCTGAGAGTCACATTTCCCTAAGTATAAATCTCAGCACATAGATTTTTATTGATATTTTTATAAATAAATATGTAATATACATCTGTAGAAGACAAATAAGAAAATATAAACAAAACTATGAAAACTAGCCACAAGTAAGTTACTGTCACCCAGAGAAAGTAAGTCATTCTTTTTTTTTTTTTTCTTTTACAAATAAACCAGATCATATTGTACATACTGTTTCAGGAACTAGTTTTTTTTCTTTTACCTGAAATTTCATCATCTTGGCTGCCAACAAATGAGTTTCTGCAGCTTACTGAATGTATTTTCATTTAGTTAGCCAGTCCTGTAGTGTTCCCAATTTTTCACTTTTACACAGCACCATCATTTACATTGTAACTCTTTCTTTGGATTAAAATCCTCTCAGTGGTTTTACTGGATCAAAGGTGAGGCTTTTGATGATACATACTGCCAAACTGGCCTCCAAAGAGTTTGGGCCATTTTTCACTCCCACAAACAGTGTATAAGAATGCCATTCACTCGGCAGAGTCAGGGTTCTCTTTTATCAGTGCTGGTAGAAAATGCTGTTTTTTTAAAATTGCTTTTCTTTAATCAAAAAATCTTTAATTTCTTTTCTGTGAAGTACCTATTTATTTCTTAAGGCTGTTTTTCACAGGTATGTTCGTCTTTTTCTTTATTGCAAAATAAATAACCTTTAATAACAATCATTACTACACAGAGCTAACTGAAGATTCTTTACAGCCTCAGTAATAATAATGGGCTAAATTACTGCCTTGTGCAGTAAAAAATATTTTTGTGACTTAAATGCAGATATATATTTAATAAAATTTAAACTTTCCTTTTTTATTGAGGTATAATTTGCATACTACATTATATTGTACATAATGATTGCATACAATCATTATATATAACATGTTGATTCAGTATTTGTAAAATGATCACCACAGTGAGTCTAATTAACATCCACCACCGTGCATGCTTAGTCACTCAGTCTTGTCCAAGTCTTTGCGACCCCATGGACTGTAGCCTGCTGGGTTCCTCTGTCCATGGATTTCCCAGGCAAGAATACTGGAGTGGGTTGCCATTTCCTCCTCCAGGGGATCTTTCCAACCTAGGGATCGAACTCACAGTTCCTAAAGTGGCAGTCGGATTCTCGTACACTAAGCCACCAAGGAAACCCCGATCACCGTACATATTTACAAAATAAATGTTTTATATTTTGAAGAGAACTTTCAAGATTTTACTCTCAGCAATTTTCAAATATAGAGTATTAGTAACTGTATTCACCCAGCTGTACATTAGGTCCCCACGACATACTTATTTTATAACTAGAGTTTGGTCACTTTTAATTCCCTTCACTCATCCCCACCACCACCACCACCACTCTGGCAACTACCGAATCTGTTATCTATATCTGTGGTCTTAGCTTTTGTTTTGGGTTTGGTTATAGATTTTTGCATATTATTTAAGTGAGATTATGCAGTGCAGTAGTTCTCTCTTACCTTTTGAGTTCTCCCTTTCCCTGGTTATAATTACCTGCTCAGCCAACATCTGAAAGCATTAAATGGAAAGTTCCAGAAATAATTCATAAGTTTTAAATTGTATACCGTTCTTAGTAGAGAGATGAAATATTGTCTTGACCTCCTCCATCCCACTCTGGATGTATATCACCCCTTTGTCCAGCATATCCCACCCATTAGTCACTTAGTTTCTGTCTTGGTTATCAAATCAACTTGCCCAGTATCACAGTGCTTATGTTCAAGTAACCCTTATTTTACTTAATCATGGCCTCAAAGCACAAGAGTAGTGTTGCTGGCAATTTGGATTTGCCAAAAAGTACTTCCTTTAAGTGAAAACGGTAAAAGTTCTTGACTTGAAAGGAAAAAAAAACCAAACTGTAGGTTTGCTAAGGTTTGCTAAACTGTAGGTTTGTCTGAGATTGCTGAGGTCTACAGTAAGGATGAACCTATCTGTGCAGTCGCAAAGTAGGGAAGAGAAATTTGTGCTGGTTTTGCTATCACACCTCAGACTGAAAAATTATGGCCACATGATAAGTGCTTAGTTAAGATGGAAAAGACATTGAATTTTGGGGTGAGAGGTGATTGACAGCACTGTGTTGTGCCAGAAAGCAATGAGCTTATAGGAACACTTCAGCAAGGGAAACGAGTGAACCACGTCATTTGCTGCAAGTTAGGGAGGTTACTGGAGAAGGAAATGGCAACCCACCCCAGTGTTCTTGCCTGGAGAATCCCAGGGATGGGGGAGCCTGGTGGGCTGCCATCTATGGGGTCACACAGAGTCGGATACAAGTGAAGCGACTTAGCAGCAGCAGGGAGGTTACACAGATTCTGGAATGGGTTTGGACTGAAAAACGAAGTTACTGGAGAGACTGTCTGCTGCAAAGAAGCTACTGCTGCTTTTCAGCAGAGGTGAAGTTAATTAAGGAGAAAAACCACAGTCACATAAATTTTATTACAGTGTATTTTAATTGTTCTGTTATTAGTTATGGTTGTTAATCTCTTACTGTCTCTATAAATTAAACTTTATCAAAGGTATGTATGTATGTATAGGAAAAAAGATAGTGTATATAAAGTTTGCTTCCGTCTACTGTTTCAGACATCCCCTAGAGGTCCTAGAATGTATCTCCCATGAGTAAGAGGGGACTACTGTATTTGTCTTGCTCTCTCTGACTTATTTAACTTGGCTTAATTCTGTCAAGGTTCATCCATGTGGTTGCAGATGGCAAGACTGCATTTTTTTTTAATGGCTAAATAATACTCTATTGTATATGTATGCCACAGCTTTTTTATCTGTTCATCCATCAATGGACACTTGGGCTGTTTCCATATCTTGGCTAATAGTGCTTATGTGCAATGCATAGTACATAAACAGTGTACATGTACAGTGCATAGTACAGTGAGCTTAAACCTTTCTTAACTAATTTGGGATTCACATATCACTCTTGCATCTTACTTTATCCTAAATGCTCTCTTATACAACTTCTACTCGCCCTGAGCTAGACACTTGATATTTAAGTAAACAGAACACTAGATTTTCTTTCTTTGTAAACTCAGCCATTTCTTTGGAATACTGATCTAGGATATGTGTGTAACTCTTTGTTATTTTACATGTTCTCATTATTAGAGGAGAAGGCAATGGCACCCCACTCCAGTGCTCTTGCCTGGAGAATCCCATGGATGGAGAAGCATGGTAGGCTACAGTCCATGGGGTCGCTAAAAGTCGGACACAACTGAGCGACTTCACTTTCACTTTTCACTTTCATGCATTGGAAAAGGAAACGGCAACCCACTCCAGTGTTCTTGCCTGGAGAACCCCAGGTACGGGGGAGCCTGTTGGGCTGCCGTCTATGGGGTCGCACAGAGTCAGACACGACTAACACGACTTAGCAGCCGCAGCAGCATTATTAGAAAAAGGATGAGTTAGATGTAAGAGTGGTACTGTCACGAGACCTCACAGCACATTTTTGTCAATACCTTTGCACAGCCCTAGTATTTAGGAGACCTCAGTTTTGAAAACCCAAGAGTTTGTTTTTGTAGGCTTCCATAAAGCGAATACTCAGGGCATATATGTTAATGAAGTTTATGGAGACTGAATATGTGAATGTCGGTTACTGTGAGAGTTGAGTTCTGCTCCTGTCAGCATGAATAGTGTATTCTCTTCAGGTTAATATGCATGGACTAGTCCAGTTGTGATTAGAAGGCAGTTGGTTAAGCAGGGGTTCAGATTAAGGTGAGTTTGGTTGGATAGATGGTTTGCTAGGAAGATACCTGTCATAGGCAAGGAAACGGTCACATCTGTAGGCCTGGGCAAAATGTTTTCTCTGTTACTGAGATTGGCACGATGGGCACTACTGCTTGCCTCCAAGGTTAGGTTCTCAACTTTCCCAATTGTTAAAACACTTTCTTATTAAGTTCAAAAAAGATGAGTAATAGTGCTTTGGATGCAGGTGGATGTAAGAGTCCTTTTCTATAACTTAGCAGTACCGTAGTACTTTGCAGCCCATAGTCTGGTAATCCATGCTGCAGCCTAACAATCCTGCTTCTCTTTGTAGACTTGGTCCAGTTAGGGCTCACTATAATTAGTTAGTACTCACTGCTTTAGATTATATACCCAACTTCTTTGGATACTATTGAACTCTGGAATCATGTTTACAGATTTCTTCCCAAGCATGGATAATTGCATCCTGTGTGTGCACAAGGACATACACATAAGCTTTACTTCTCACTCCCAAAGTGTAGTCTTTTTACCACTGCTGAAGAGAGGGCCAGGGGCTCCTTGTTTGTCTGAAATGCTGCCACATTTGATGTATACCAGTAGGGTGAATATCCCAGAGTACATCAAGATGCAGCTATTATATCTTTCTTTTGAAAAAAAAAAAAAGGAAAGTTAGCACTTCTTACTTTTAAGTGTCTAAATTGGCATGGTATTCATAACAGCTTCTTCTCATTGAAAGGCTAAACCATGCCGAAGAATCCTCAACTTGTCTCATTTCTGGTTTATTTCTGGATGGAGTTTTCCTGTGTTTTTCTTTTTTTCTTTTTTTTTTCTTTGAGATGTAGTTCGGGGTTGATGTAAGTTTAACAGTTAAAATTTTTTTTTAATTTTTTTTTGTTGTTGCATTAGGTCTTAGTTGTGGTGCCTGGGTTTAGTTGCCGCATGGCATATGGGATCTTAGTTTCCTGACCAGGGATCAAACCAGCATGCCCTGCATTGGAAGGCAGATTCCTTACCACTGGACCACCAGGGAAGTCCCAACAGTAATCCTTAAATTTACTTTTTTCACTAAAAGGAACCCTCTTCAAAGGGATTATTGCTGACCTGTTAGAGAGGAAGGAGATTAAGGGGTTATCACTTGGCTGCTAAGGGAACAATTTGCATGTAAGGAACCAGCTCAAGGAGATTAGAGGTCTAACCACTGAGTCCTGGGGTGTCTTTGCCCTTAAAGCCAAAGAATGTACAAGGAAACAGCAAAGGGAAGACTTTCCATTCCTCTACCTCCTCCCCAGGAGTCCTGATCTTAACAAAGTTCACCTCTGTACACTCAGTTGCACAAGCCAGAAACTTGAGCATTGCATTTTCTCTATCCCCTAATCTGATCATTCACAAGTCCTGTAGATTTTACTATGGATGCTAGTTTTTAAATTTCTGCTGGTTTGATATTCTTGAGTTTATGGACCAGGCTTGCTCTACTCTGTACCACAGAAAGGAGCAAGTAAGAATAGGTGGTAATGTCTGTTAGCTAAACTAATTCAGAATGTGGAAGATGTTTTAAATATTATGCAATCAGAAATAGGTTATATGTCAAAGTGATTAAGCTCATGAACTCTAGAGCCAGACTGCTTACTTCAGATTCTTCTCTTCAGCTCACTAGTTGTGTACCCTTAGGCAAGTTACTTAATCTACCTGTGTCTCCATTTTCTCAACTCTGAAATAAGGATACTTAATACTACTTGCCTCATAGGAAATGCTTAGAACCTACCTATCATATAGTAAAGTGTTAGCTTTTGGTCCTTTTGTTGTTTTTGTTCAAGAATGAAAAGAATCTGTTCCTCAGCTGATGAATTTGATTCTAACTGTTAATTGTTAACAGCTCTTTTACTCATAGGGTATTTGAGATGAGTCATTTTAAGAGATAGCAATTAAATTATCCTTATTATCCTTACCCTCTTCCACTCAAGCTTGTGTTCCACCATTGATTCTGGATTAATTCTGTCTTTGTTAATGAGTTAAGTGAGCTGAATGTTATGTAGGATCATAAAGCATTTTCTAAAGTGTTACTTTGCATATGTGATGATGACTGTGATGCTGCCTCGGCAAAGAATTATCTTTTGTTTGTCGTTAGTGATTAGATGACTAGCATCGTCATTGGTGACCTTCCGCCCCTCAGAAGTCTGTTTGGTATAATTTGGGTCTCCTGCACTGCAGCCAGATTCTTTACCGTCTGAGCCACCAGGGAAACCCCAATTATCAGCTAAGAAGGGAGTGATCAGCACTGGGAAAATTGGTTCATATAACCAAATGGAGAGAAAACTTTGGGGCAGGGGGAGGGGTGTAGTTATTAATTACATTATGCATCCCACACCTACTCCAGGAATAAGAACCAGTTTCCCTTTACAGCTCTGTGGTTCTCCCAGAGTTGTAGAAATGAGCATGAGAAGAAAGAAATTAAGTAATTTTCAGACACTGTTGTATAATAAAGCTTCTTGCCAGCATTGCCAGAGGCCTTGTTGCTCTTACATGATATCAGATGTGTATTTTCATTATTCTAAGTCCCCTGGCTTTTGATTCCACTTTGTTGTCTCATTTTCAGAACTTTTTAAAAATAAACTTATTTAAACACATGTGCTGTGCTGTGCTTAGTCGCTCAGTTCTGTCTGACTCTTTGGGACCCCATGGACTGTAACCTGCCAGGACCCTCTGTCCATGGGATTCTCCAGGCAAGAATACAGGAGTGGGTTGCTATGCCCTCCTCCAAGGGATCTTCCAAACCCAGGGATCAAACCCAGGTCTCCTGCATTGCAGGCGAATTCTTTACCATCAAAACTATTTTTGTCATATATGTCCTTTGAGAAAACTCGTTTAGGCAATGACTTTATCAAAAACTACCTCTCTACCCCTCAAAAAAAGTCAGTGTATACTTTATTAGCATTCTTTGACTCATTTCTTTTGAGCCCAAAGATGACTATACATCGTTACTTAAAACATATTCATACTACGAGAATTTCTAGAATCAGTATGTATTTTTAAGTTAATCAGTAGTATAAATTGTTTTTTGGAAATTGTTTCTCGAATATAGATAAATTACACTTCATCAAATTTAAAAGTTTTGTATTTATTTCAAAGGACACCACTAAGAAATGGAAAAGAAAAAACCTAGCAAGGGAGAAAATATTTGGAATATTTATCTGGTAAGGGATTTATATACAGAAAATACGTAAAAAATTCTCTTACCAACTCAGTAGTTAAAGACACATAACTTAATTTTAAAATGGGTAAATGATCTGAATGAACAGAGGTTTTTCCGGAGAAGATATGCATACAGACAGTAAGTACATGGAAAAATATTCAACATCATTAGCCATTAGTGGAAATATAAATCAGAAGCACAGAGAAGTACCACTTCATACTCACTAGGA
Organism: Oryx dammah; assembly: GCF_014754425.2. Lineage (NCBI taxonomy): Eukaryota > Metazoa > Chordata > Mammalia > Artiodactyla > Bovidae > Oryx > Oryx dammah. The sequence continues at coordinate 74,141,399 of NW_024070211.1, forward strand.
TGATTGTAATTGAAAAGACAATAATAAATACTATCAGGGATATAGAAAATGGGAACCCTCACACACTCCTGGTGGGCATTTAAATTGTACATCCACTTGGAAAAATATAGTTACTATTTGACCCAACAATTTGACTCTTAGGTATATAACCAATAAAAGTGAAAACATATGTCCACACAAAAATTCATGATGAGTGTTCATTGCATATTCATAGTAGCTAAAATAAAGAACCCAGGTGTCCATCACCTGGGCACCTGGAAAATTGGTTCATATAACCAAATGGATAGAAAACTTTGGGCCAGCAGGGAGGGGTGTAGTTATTAATTACATTATGCAGTTAGGCAATGACTTTATCAAAAACTACCTCTTACAGAATAGGGAAATCTATAGAAACAGTAGATTAGGGGTAGGTGGTGGATGGAGGGATTAGGAGATGAAAACTAAATAGTACAGGTTTTCCTTTTGGGATGATTTTTACATTCTGAAATTGATTGTGGTTATAATTACACAACTCTGTGAATGTACTAAAAGTTATTGAATTAAAAAAAAATAAATAAAAGTTATTGAATTGTATATTTAAATAGGCAAATTAAATGATAAGTGAATTATATCTCAACAAAGCTGTTAAATATAAATGTCAAGGACTTCCAGATAACTGAAGACAATGATGGTCTTCTAGCTACTGCTTCCCAATTTTCCTTCAAAAAATAGAACTGTAAAAAGAAAAATTTAAAGACATAGCATAATTTGAGAGAATTTAAAACTTCAAAATAACTTGAAACAAACCAACAAAAATTCACCAAATTCTACATGTGATCTCTCACACTCTTACTCCATTCCTGCCTGCCATAAAACTTTGTGGCAAGCAAGGCCAAAAAAAAAAGCCGGGGGGTGGGGTGGTCAGCCAGGTGGCTCAGCTGGTGAAGAACCTACCTGCCAATGCAGGAGACAAGAGACTCAGGTTCAATCCCTGGGTCAGGCAGATCCCCTGGAGAAGGGAATGGCAGCCTGCTTCAGTATTGTTGCCTGGAAAATTGCCATGAACGGAGGAGCCAGGCGGGCTGTAGATCATGGAGTTGCAAAGAGTCAGACACGACTGAGCTCACACGGACACAGTCATGGAAAAGCCTGAAATTCTGTCATTTGCAAGAGCAGAGATGGACCTAAAGAGTGTTATGCTTAGTTACAGAAGTCTGACAGGGAACGATAAATAATCTCCTATTTGGAATCTAAAAGATAAAGCAAACCAGATGTATATAACAAACCAGAAACAGACTCACAGATGTAGAAACAAATGGTAGTAACCAGTGGAGGGAGGGAAGGGGGGTGATAATGGGACAGGGGATTGAGAGATATAAACTACTATACATAAAATAAATAAGCGACAAAGATACACTGTACAGCACAGGAAAATGTAGCTATTAATAACTTTAAATGGAGTATAATCTATTAAAATATTGAATCAACAGTTGTACACCTGAAAATAATATAATATTGTAAATCAGCTATACTTCAATTGAAAAAAAGGAGGCGGCAAAACAGAGGGAAGCTAAGCTTGATCTGAACCCTCAGCAAGAAGGACTAAGTTTACCTTGAAAAATTCTAGGAGAAAAAAAAAAATCTAGATTGGAACAGGAGGAACTCTAGGGAAGGGACTTGAAAACACAAGCAGTTCAAAGTGGCAGCGTTCAAAATACATAGCTTCTAGAGGAGACAAAAGGGCACATAAAAAAGACAGAAGTACCCTTCAGCAGGTGAAGGGAGAATAAAGCAAAGGGAGAGAATTCGTAATGCAGCAAGACAGAGAACCACAAAATTGTGGATTCATAACCAACTTCTCCCCTCAGAATAAAACAACTGGCTGAAATACCTGGACTTTGCCATATTGACAGAAGAGGGCACCATTAAAATAAGAATCTGTAAAACATCCTGATAAAGTAGTGTGCAAACAAAAAATTCATAGCAATAAACAGATTTATCTGTAAAGATGAAAATAAGTGAGGTAAATTTCTAGCTCAAAACAAAATCTAGGAAAACAGCAACAAAGTAAACCTAAAGAGAGTACAAGGAAGGAAATAATAAAGATAGAAAGTAAGAAGTAATGTAGAGAATAGAAAACCAGTAGACCTAATTAATCTATACTGTTTTTTTTTAATTATCAAATTAGACAAATCACTAGCTACCTTGATCATGTAAAGGAAGAGAGCATAAATATGCAAAGTAAGATAACAAGGTTGAAAATGGTTATTGAAAACAATTTTTTATTTTAAAAAGTCACAAGATAGGGAATTCCCTGACGGTCCAGTGGTTAGAACTCCACTCTTTGACTGCCAAGGGCCCTAGTTCAGTCACTAGTCGGACAACTAAGATCTGCAGGCCAAAAAAAAAGAGACCATACAACTGCTAAAAGAAAACATGGGGTTTTTTCCTTTAACCTTAGTTTAGGAAAAGACTTTCTCACTGTGACTCTTAAAGACACCCTTGCATATGCACATGTTTATTCATTTGGGGAGTGTTTGTAATTGCAAAATATTGAAAGTAACCTAAATGCTCATACAGTAGAATGACTGCATAAATTATGGTACAGCCACACAGGGAAGGATTATGCAGTTGTAAGGAAATGAGGAAAGTCTCCGCACTGTTAAGGTGCAATTAAGAGAAAAGAGTAAATTACAAATAGTATCTGTAGTAGGCTACTCTTCATGTAAGAAGGGAGATACATCAGTATATACATGTATCTGCTTATTCCTGCAAAATAGTGCAGAAATGATAAACCAGAAATTAATAAAATTGCTTTCCTATAGGTAAGGGGGTCGAAATGGGGTAGAAAGATGAGCAGTAGTAGAAAGAAGACCCTGGGGAGGAAGGGGAGCAACATTTTTTTTGTCTAGTTCTGACTCTTAGAACTCTTAATTTTTCACATATCCTCAAAAAATAAGTAAAAGTCAATCTGGATGTGTGTTTGGTAGGTGGTGATTCTAAAATGGAATATAAGCACTAACAAATGAAACTTACTGTATTACAAATGAATAACAAAATCACTGACCTGAGTGGGGAAGGAAGGAACTAAGTAATTTTGGAAAATACAATTTTGATTATATACTAAAAGTGAAGTCGCTCAGTCGTGTCCGACTCTTTGCGACCCCATGGACTGTAGCCTATCAGGCTCCTCCATCCATGGGATTTTCCAGGTAAAAGTGCTGGAGTGAATTGCCATTTCCTTCTCTGGGGGATATTCCCGACCCAGGAATCGAACCCAGGTCTCCTGCATTACAGGCAGATGCTTTACTGTCTGAGCCACCAGGGAAGCCCGGATTACATACTAGAGGGCTAAAAATTGAAAGAACAAATGTTGTACTCTGTGTGGTAAAAGTGTTTCTCACAGAAGTATTGTTTAGAAATTCTGAAACTATCTCTGAGTTTGAACAAATAAGTGAATATATAGTGTCAACAGATAATGAATGTACAGTTTTTCTACATTGGATAAGGAAATAAGCAATTATGGACCCTGTTTTCTTTGGAGTTGGAGATATCCATAGGAACCCATGATTTTTCATATATATGCAGATGCAGAATTCAGAAATACAGACATGTGAATATGTATGTTAGTACACATATGTACATGTCTTGGTTCTGTCCTGAGAGGGGCAAAAAGCAGTGAGATCCTAGTAACAGTAAACATGTTAGTGCCTAGATCTTCTCTAAATAGCTTTTTCCAGAAAAAGGAATGGTGGTTCCTGGGAGAAACAGTTGAGTCTAAGGCTGGGGTAGGGAAAATAACAAGGCTGGAACATCATATGGTACCAGAAAGTCATTTTTTAAATGGGACTATTGGATTTTAACCCACAACAAAATACATTTCTCGTACATAAAAATAAATAGATAAATTGGGAGAAGGGATAGCACTTTCTCACAGTGGAATTCCAGGGAAATTAAAATAACCAGTAGGCAAACAGCACTGTAGTAATTATTGCATGCAAGAACTTTCAATGGATGCTAAAATTAGAGAAATTATAATGAGAAACAAGATATTTCAAAGTCATAAAATGCCTCCCCACAAGATGTTTATTAATTACAAAGGAGAAAATAGTAACTTTAGGAAAAACATGGCAGACACCACTTTAACCAAGTAATCAATGTAAAAATCACCAGCTGTAAAATTTGTCAACATCATGTATACCCTGGTTATGATGCACTGAGGGTAGTTTTACTTCTCTGGTGTTGTTGCCAAAAATGCGTGAGCTCAGTCTAGTCTAATCAGGAGAAAATACAAGGTAAGCCTAAATTGACGTCCTTCTACAGAATAACTGACCAGTGCTCTTCAAAAGAGTAAAGGTCATGAAAGACAAAGACTGAGGTGAGGAACTGTCACAGGCTGGAGGAGAGTGAGCAGACTGAGTGCAGTGTGAGATCCCAGATTGCATCCTCTGTCAGGAAGAAGACATTGGTGGGAAACTGAAGAGTTCTTTGGCTTAAGGAATTTAAGTAAGATCTGTACATTAGTTAACAGTTCTTGCCCTGCTGAGCTGCTTACCATGCACCAAATTCACTCCTCCTCTGCCTTTGGCTCTCACTCATATTGTTGCTTCTCCCCTAAATACTTTTTTCTTGCTTCGTTATCTGGCAGATTCCTTCAAAAGATAGCTTAAATGTCACTTCCTCCACAAAACATTCTCTGCCTCTCCAGAACTAGTCTTCAAGGCCCACTTGAATGCTTCTTCCCCTGTCCTGGCATTTACCACACTGATACAATAATGTTTGTATCTTTCTCTAGACCATCTGTGGTATAAAGAATAAATTAGAAAGGGCCAAGACCATTTTAATAGGGCTTCCCAGGTGGTACAAGTGGTAAAGAATCTGCCTGCCAATTCAGGAGATGCAAGAGATGTAGGTTTGATCTCCAGGTCGAGAAGATCCCTTAGAGGAGGAAATGGCAACCTACTCCAGTACTCCTGCCTGAAAAATTCCATGGACAGAAGAGCCTGGTGGATTGTTGTCCCATGGGGTCACAAAGAGGTGGACGCAACTGAGCAACTGAACATGTTAAGACTATTTTAAAGGTTAGAGAGCAGTAAGAAGCTTCATGGGGAAATCCAAGCAGAAAATAACGTTTGCCTATATTAGGATATTGCCAGTGGAGGTAGAATTCAAAGATACTTACAAAGTTTGGAAGATCCTTGAGGGCAGTTTGTCCTGTTTACCACTAGACTCATAGCAGGGAAATTCTCACAAATCCTACCTTATAAGCATGACTCCCAATTCCTGCCCATGGAATATTTCACTTTATTCTTAACTGTCTTGATGCCTTATTTCTGAAATTATCTATGGAGGTCTATGAGGCTGGCACTTTGGATATTCCACTGGTTATGAAAGGTTGATCCAGTTCTTCTAATTGGGGAATATCTCAGTTCTTCCTTACCACTCTCGAATCTTCTTTGACATCTTAAGTAAAGAGGATAACTGAGTTTATTTATTTGTTTACTTGCTTGTTTGCTTTTGGTGAGTGGTAGCCAAGAATAGAGATGTGGATTCGATCCCTAAGTTGGGAAGATTCCTGGAGGAGGGCATGGCAACCCACTGCAGTTTTCTTGCCTGGAGAATCCCATGGATGGAGGAGCCTGGCAGCCTTCAGTCCATAGGGTCACAAAGAGCTTAACACGACTGAAGTGACTGAGCATCCAGCCAAGAGTAGATGAGAAACTGCTGGGTTTTTTCTGCCTCTAGACCAGTTTCCCGTGGTAGATACCTTTATGGTTCTTTCATAACATTCTTTCAGTTACTCAGTTTTTAAAAGTGTTTGGATTATCCTTGACTTAGCCCTCTCTTTCATGAGTCATTCATGACTAGCCAGATTTTGCTTTGAGGTGTCTCTCCACTATCTTCGTTTTACCCCAGCCATGGTCATCTTATATCTAGATTATTCTAAGAATCTCCTAGCTTACATTCTTAACTTCTCTGCCTTATTATCTTTAACTTAGATTTGCAAGAATTATGTTGATGCTAAGCTTTGATATTGAATTATCTCAGTGGATTGAATTTCCCCCTGAATTGAAAGTATTAAATGAGATAATAGTTGAGTGCTTTAAAAGTATATATCTCCTAGCTCTTGGTGTATTTCTTCCTTTTAAAAATCTTTTCATTTAAACTATAATGTTTGATTTTAAAGGTCTTTCATAATTGAGCCAATATTTGTTTATCCTTAATTTCTACAGAGAGAAGAAATAGTGTACCAAGTGTACCAATTAAGAATAAAGGCTGTAGACTATAAAGCGGGCCTCACAACTTGGGTCTAACATTACACAGGAGAAATCACTTGATCCACTTATACCTCTGTCTTTTCAACTTTAAAATTGGGGGTACGGGGCAATGTTTCCTTCAAGGTTTTTGTCATGAGGAATAGCTAATATTTGCAAACGACTACTTGGCATACTATAGGATATCACATTTTATGTTACTGGTAGAAAATAAAAGTATATTAATATTCATCTTAGGTGATCAGTTCTGAAGCACCTAATATATGTTATATATTTTTAATGTTAACTGCACATGTATTAACAGACAGGAAACATTTAAATCATGAAATACTTTCACTTGGGGAAAATCTCAGGTGCACTGAGTGTTAAAAATGCTTGCATGACTTCTAAATATAAGTAATAAGATCACGAGACTCATTACTACTGTGGAAAAAGCAGTCCAGGAGTGAACTTCATGCTTTACGAAATGAAAGGAGTCCATTCCATGAGGGACGCAATCCCTTTATGTTTATATTATCCACCTTTGCAATTAATCAGATCCAGTAATAGCTCACAAGGCAACAGGTTAGATAAGGTTAATGTTTGGTTATTTCCAAGTAACATGTGATAGAAACTTGCTGTAGTATCTGATTAGCTGTTTTACACTAAGACTACTATCCTAATGCAGAGTTCCAGAAAAACATCTATTTCTGGTTTATTGACTATGCCAAAGCCTTTGACTGTGTGGATCACAATAAACTGTGGAAAATTCTGAAAAAGATGGGAATACCAGACCACCTGACCTGCCTCTTGAGAAACCTGTATGCAGGTCAGGAAGCAGCAGTTAGAACTGGACATGGAACAGCAGACTGGTTCCAAATAGGAAAAGGAGTACGTCAAGGCTGTATATTGTCACCCTGCTTATTTAACTTCTATGCACAGTACATCATGAGAAACACTGGGCCGGAAGAAGCACAAGCTGGAATCAAGATTGCCTCAGATAGGCAGATGACACCACCCTTATGGCAGAAAGTAAAGAGGAACTAAAAAGCCTCTTGATGAAAGTGAAAGAGAAGAGTGAAAAAGTTGGCTTAAAGCTCAACATTCAGAAAACCAAGATCATGGCATCTGGTCCCATCACTTCATGGGAAATAGATGGGGAAACAGTGGAAACAGTGTCAGACTTAATTTTTTGGGCTCCAGAATCACTGCAAATGGTGATTGCAGCCATGAAATTAAAAGACGCTTACTCCTTGGAAGGAAAGTTATGACCAACCTAGATAGCATATTCAAAAGCAGAGACATTACTTTGCCGACTAAGGTCCGTCTAGTCAAGGCTATGGTTTTTCCAGTGGTCATGTATGGATGTGAGAGTTGGACTGTGAAGAAGGCTGAGCGCCAAAGAATTGATGCTTTTGAACTGTGGTGTTGGAGAAGACTCTTGAGAGTCCCTTGGACTGCAAGGAGATCCAACCAGTCCATTCTGAAGGAGATCAACCCTGGGATTTCTTTGGAAGGAATGATGCTAAAGCTGAAACTCCAGTACTTTGGCCACCTCATGCGAAGAGTTGACTCATTGGAAAAGACTCTGATGCTTGGGAGGGATTGGGGGCAGGAGGAGAAGGGGACGACAGAGGATGAGATGGCTGGAAGACATCACTGGCTTGAGTGAGTTTGAGTGAACTCCAGGAGTTGGTGATGGACAGGGAGGCCTGGCGTGATGGGGTCGCAAAGAGTCACGACTGAGCGACTGAACTGAACTGAACTATCCTAATGAATAAAAAATGCTAGAGAGAAGGAGGACTGCTGGAAAAGGTTGTATAGAGAAGCTTAAAGATGGTGGTGTGAATGTCCAAATAGCCTTCTGGCTTTACCAGTTCTAAACATTTCACCTTACTCGCTCATATTTTTATCACACTCCCATAATTTAACATTTACAATATTATTATCTAATATACCAACCACATTCATGCTACCCCAGTTATTAGTTAATATCCTTTATAGGTTTTTGAAAAATCTTGAGACCACTCAGAAATCCTCAAACCACTTTATATTTGTTACATCTCTCTAGTCTTTTATAATTTTGCCTATTTTTCCGTTTATAGTATTGGTATCTGAAGACTTCAAGCTGCCTGTCTTGTAGAATGGTCCACAGTCTACATTTATTTGTTTTATCATGACAGATTCCATTTAAATATTTTCAGATGAGTACTACATGAGTGGTTTTTTGTTTTGTTTTGTTTTGTTTTTGGTCCCTAATTATATTAGCCTGTCCTATTATTGGTGATGTTAAAGTTGCTCACTTGGATAGGGTAGAGTCTGCTGGTTTAACTTTTACTCTTTGAAATTAAAAGTTAATGGTATCTTATGATAAACATATTCATGTAAGACTAAAAAAAAAGTTAACAGTAATCAAAGACTATCTTGGTTCAATAACGATTTTTCATCTGATAGGTTTTTGTCATTTATTCCTAGTCTTTGCTGGAATCAGCTATTACATTGGAGATTGAAAAATACTGATTTGCCACTTCTAAGAAAATGTTAAAGTTGGCTCCCATAAGGTGTCTCCTGTTACGATAGTCATTTATTCTCTTTATTTAAAATGTCTTAGGCAATATGTGAGAGAATTAGGTTCAAATGTTGTTTTCACCTTTAAAGGTCAAGCACTTAAAAGTCACCTCTTAAGAGCTCAGGCACAAAAAAATTAAGAAAGTTTATCAGCAGTGTCAGTAATTAGATTTAGAAAATTAAATTTCTGTTATTAGTCCCATAGTTGCCCCAGTTCCTTTAATTCGGTTGGGAATTAAGTTTTTACGTTATAACTATACTTACACACTGTTAATAGAGTCAGTGTGCTTATGCTTTTGCAGCGGAAGTTGTTGAGCATTCAGAAATGTACAGAATGAAACTTGAGATGCAAGCAAAAAATTAAATCTTACTAATTCATATTCCTTTTTTTTTTAAGATGTATTTGTTTATTGGCTATGGTGGTTCTTCATTGCTGCGTCCCGGCTTTTTCTAGTTGAGGCGAGCAGGGACTGCTCTTCGTTGTGGTGCGTGGACTTGTCGCGGTGGCTTCTCGTCCTGGGGCACAGGCCACAGTAGTGTGGCGCATGAACCTAGTTGCCCTAGAACGTGTGGGATCTTCCTGCACCAGCGTGACTGAACCAGTGTCCCTTGTGTTGCGAGGCGGATTCTTAACCCCTGGACCCCTAGGGAAGCCCCCTAATTCATATTGTTTTTATTGAGCATTTATTCTTTGAAAGTTTCCTTTGTTACCTGATCTTGGTACCATGTTTTAAGCACAGTTCCAAGGTATTATAAGAAACATTTTTTAAACCTGTTTCACTATTATTTGTATTGAACATTTACAGGGTACAACAAAGCTAATTTATGTAATTAATGATATAGTATCCAAAGAAAATATTGAAGATTTTGTGTCTTATTAGCACGTTATAGGTTGTTCCTAAATTAGGCGTTCACTATTGATAGAATTCACTATTGACAGCTAAGTTCTTTTAGAGTTAGAGGGAGACCTCTACCTGACAGTAATGAAACTACATTTTAAAATATTCCTTATTATGATTTTTCATTAATTCAGAGTTACTTGAATTTATAAGACCTAACAGTTTCCAAGGCCTTCTCTGGTGGCTCAGTGGTAAAGAACCCACTTGTCAGTGCAGGAGACGCAGGTTTGATCCTTGCATTTACAAGATATCCTCAAGAAGAAAAAGGCAACCCACTCCAGTATTCTTGCCTGCGGAATTCCATGAACAGAGAAACCTGGTGAGCTACAGTCCATGGGGTCACAAAAAAAGTCAGATACAGCCTAGCAACCAGCAGCAAAACAATTTCCAAAGCTCAATAGAATCATTTGAAATAGCATCCATATATACAAGTGGTTTTATCCTGACCTTTCTGACTAGTAGAATATTCAGTTTAATTTTGCTACAATGAAGTTGGGTTCCTTCATTATTCTGCATTTCAGTTTGTTTTCCTGTTTCATAACAAGAGCTTTTGTTAGGGTTTTTAAGGAATGTTGCCTTGAATGTGTATCTCTCAAAAGTAACAAAGTTTTATCTGAGAAAATATCACTTGTACGTTTTAATGAAAGCAGTAGCCATTTGGGGAAAAGCTAGGGACTTGGATATATGTGTTTTGGTACCCAGGCTGATACTTGGTTTTTACCTCTTACATGCAGATGAGTAGCAAAAAGTATGCGACATGGTAAAAGATTGTACACTGAGGAAATAGGTATTTGGGGAGACTTTAAGTAAATTAATGCAAAACATCTCAGACAAGAATCACTGTCTTAATACCTTTGAATAGTCAGGAAAGGTTTTGTGGATTTATATATAGAGTGAGTGAAGTCGCTCAGTCGTGTCCGACTCTTTGCAACTCCATGGACTGTAGCCTGTTAGGCTCCTCCGTCCATGGCATTTTCCAAGCAAGAGTGCTAGAGTAGATTGCCATTTCCTTTTCCAGGGGATCTTCACGACCCAGGAATCGAACCCGGGTCTCCCGCATTGCAGGCAGACGCTCTACCGTCTGAGCCACCAGGGAAGCCAGATTTAAATATATTACAAACTTAAATCTATATATATAAGTCTGAAATATAGCCTATTGAAAGCAATATCATAGTGTCTTTCATTTTGCTATTTCCTAAGCTGGTATACGGCTTCCCAGGTTGCTCACTAGTAAAGAATCCACCTGCCAAGCTGGAGACTCAGATTCGATCCCTGGGTTGGGAAGATCCCCTGGAGAAGGAAATGGCAACCCACTCTAGTATTCTTGCCCATCAACAGAGGAGCCAGACAGGCTACAATCCATGGGGTTGCGGAAAAGTTGGACATAATTGAACATGTAAGCAGCAGCAGCAGCAAGCTTGTATACAGAGCACTGCTGATACGTTAAACTCTATAAGACTTAACCATTTTAGTGGTAGAGAAAAAAAAGTATTTTTGGTTAGTGGTATACGGTTTTTTCTTCAAATAGTACAGGTAATAAATGTCTGGTAGGATCCTTGCAGTACCCCCGTATGTTTATGGAAAGTATTTTGTTTTTCTTGGTTCTTGAACGATGTTTTCAGTTCATTCTTTAAAGTCTGCCACTTGAGCTAATATAGACAACAGACATCTGACACAAGGCAGAATTGTCTTCTGACCACAGTTCTATTGCTGTCTCCATCTGTTGGTGTGAAGAAGTAATGCTCTTGCCAGAAGAAGCCAGCTCATTTAAATTTTAGCAGAAACAAATTAAGAAATAAGGAATTATGCTCTTAATGCATTTTGTTTCTTTGCGACAGTTAAATCAGTTTGAAGATGAGAAACCATCAGCTTTTGTGGGCAGATTGTCTTTGAGTTTTTTTTAAAGGCTTTTTGTTAGTGACACTAGAGGTGTTAAAGAGCGTTATGAAAAACCTGATGTATTAACTGCCTAGATTTCATACATTTTGTTCTTAAGGGAATTCTGGAAAATATAATAATCTCAACTTTTCTCATCAGCATGCAACAAAAATTTAATAGCGAGAAATCTCAAAAAATCCTGATAGTCTTAGCGCATTCACAGTTTCATAGACTTTTGCATCATTGCTTCTGAATTGCTAATGAAGAGCTCAGTATAGCTTCCAATCCGTTTCAGATATTCTGGGTGGTGACTGGCTAGAGTGTTACTGACATCACAACATACAGCTGTTGACTTTCTATTGTCTGAGTCCTCTGCAAGTGCTGTAGACCGCTCTGGCAGCACTCTCCCAATGCCTGACTAATCAGCCGGCTGTGTGTGCACTGAGCTCTGTAGAGGAGCAATGCAGAGCATCAGTTTACAGATGATACTATGGCAAGTACGTCTTCATTCACTCTGTATGATGAAGCAAATACCAATACGATGAAGGTATGTGACTCTTAATTCATTTAATAATGTGTACAAAAGGTAAATCAGATGTATGAACAGTTATTCGTGTTCGCTTAGTACCCTAATTTTGCTAGGGGCTTGTGATAAAATCCAACACAAGAGCTTGTTTTTTAAATGGTTTTTGTTTCTTTTTGTAAAGATATGTTTGTTAAGGTTGGTAGAATGAGGAGTAGGATTCATTTGCTTCTCAGTAATAGTACAAGTTTTTTCTCCTGTAACCCCCAAATTTGTGATACTCTTTGTACCTTGTTGATAGAATGGTTTACCTGAGTGCTCGTTGATATTTGTGTGTAACAGAACAGTTTGTCAGTCAGGAAGATGTCTTCTCTTTCAGGTTCATCTCAAAATAGACATGCTGTGTGGCTTTTTCGTTTTAAATTTTTCATTGTGTAACCAGTACAGTGTGGATGAGACTTTGCAAATTATAAAACGAAGAACCTTAACTTTCAAACCCGATGTAAATTTTTGTACTCCTTTTCGGGAGAGAGATAGAATAGTTTTTAAAGTGCTTATAGCAGGAAAATGTAGATTTGTCATTGCTCTGATTAGCGTAATCAATTATCACATTGCAAAAGAGAATAAATGCTAACCAAGCTGTAATTTTTGAGAACTATCTGATTTCTAATCATACTGTCTAAAAACTTTGACATTTATCTTGATATGTTATGATTCTTCAAAACTGAAATCCCACCATATGGGCAATACTGAATAACTGAAATATGTCCATTAGTATATAATTGACTTGTTTGGAAGATTTTTGAGTTTTGCTTGCTTTTTTCCTGGATTTAGCCAAAATGTTAACAGTTTTTGGAATTGCTGTATTGTTTTCAAACCCCCCCCCCATAAGAATCAATTATTTTGATCTTGAGAAATAACTCATCTTTTTCTAGAGGAGACAGGAGAAAAGTCACTAAATGGCCTTTTTTCATTGCTGAATATCATTATTCCTTTTTCTTTTGTTTCTTTCTGATTCCCAATTGTGTAAGTAATTAGAATTGTGAAAGTATTAATAGCTATTATTAAAATTAGGGAGTTTTACTAGGTACATTATTTCAATCTAATGCCAGGAGAATTTCAGTCATTTCTTTTTTATGCTTCAGGTTTTAAATTTTATGTTACAAACAACGAAAAAAAAGAAATGAAAATTAACAGCTCATACTCTCAGTTCTTACCTACAACTGCTTTTATCCATCCTTTGTTGCATTCTGGTTTTCTCTTTTTTAATTGTCTTTCCCCTTTTCATTTATTCTGTTCTTTAGGTTTCCTTTTGTCTCTCTGCTCCCTGCCCCGCTGTGTGTGTCTGTGTGTGTGTGTGTGTCTGTGTGTGTGTGTCTGTGTGTGTCTGTGTGTGTGTGTCTGTGTGTCTGTGTGTGTGTCTGTGTGTGTGTCTGTGTGTCTATGTGTCTGTGTGTGTCTGTGTCTGTGTGTCTGTGTGTGTCTGTGTGTGTGTCTGTGTGTCTGTGTGTCTGTGTGTGTGTGTCTGTGTGTGTCTGTGTGTGTGTCTGTGTGTGTGTGTCTGTGTGTGTGTGTGTGTGTCACTTTCTGAGTGTTTCTCTTCTGTCTCTCTCTTCCCTCTGCTCCCTCCTTTCCCTCCATCTCCCTCCACTGGCCTGTTAGTCTTTCTCACCTTGTCTCAGTCTGTCTCCCCCTCTGTGCTTTTCTCCCTGGTGTCTCAGAGTCCCTCTCCCTCTGTGTGTGTCTGTCAGTCTTTCCTTTCCTCTTCTGCTCCCCTGATTCTCCCTCTCTCTGGTGCCTCCATCTCTCTGTGGGTGTCTCTCTCCCTGCCCCACTGTCTCTCCTTTTTCCTCTGCTTGCCTCTGTCTCTCTCTCCCTCTCCCTTTCTGTTAATGTTGCCTGCTCTTCTTCCTTTGTGCCTGGTGTGCCCTGCTCTGGGCCCCTGACTCCAGCTTTCGGCTGTCCCCCGCCCCCTCCTCTTCCTCTGCCGCCCTTACTCTTCCGTGCCTGACTTTCTTCCTGCCTCTCTGTCCCTGTTTGTGTCTCCAGTGTCCCTGACGCTGTCCTGTTAGTCTTTCTGCCTCCATTTCTCTCTCCCTCTTAGCGTTTTGCTTCCTTCTCTACTCTATCCCCCCGTCTTTCTCTTTCCCGTCCAACCTTCACTCATATACATACACTCTCCAAATTTTAATTGTCCAGGTTTTCAGTTTTCATTGGAACCAAATCTGCACTTGACTTTAAATGTTCTTTGGTTATTTAATAGCAGTGACTGTCAACACTTTATGTTAAACTCTGCACTTACTAAAAAAGAAACTATTGAGTAATAGTTAAATATAAACAAACAAATTTTACCCTTCAATTTCTTTAATTTTAAAAAATTTATGTTTCAGGCCTTATAAGTGTATTGAAATGATCACATATTGAAATTGTAATTTAAAATATTTTGTCTTCCAAAGATAATACATTTTAGACTGTTAAAGGGAATTCTTTTTCTCTTAAAAGATTTTTCTATTAATTTTCCAATTTTTCTTAGAAAGCACCTTTAAAATTTTAACTTTTCAAGATAAGACAATACCTACTTCATAATTGTGTTCCAGATCATATTTTTTAATATACCATTCTATATTTTTCCAAATGTGTTACAGTGAATGTACAATGAGATTTTCAGCTTTTTATTTTGAAATAATTGTAGAGTCACAGAAAATAGCAAAATACTTAGAGAAGTCTCATGTGTTTAAAGATTTTTAACATTTAAAAATGTTTTTTTCAAGATTTTGTGCCTTGTATCATCGTATTTAAAATGGTCTGAGGAACAGAAATTCACTTAACATTTACATGTGTATATAGAAACAAACCTAGCAACTGTCACATGCTGTTTTTATTTTGCTTTGTAAAACAGGTTAAGATAGCAAGTTGATTAAGGCATAGTTGTCTTAATGGCACTGTGGTTTTGTGATAACTCATATAGAGCTATCAGGGAAGATACTTAAATTTTCAGCTAACAAGTTTTATATGTTTAAGACACAAAGTAAGATGTATAAGATAAAAATGTTTTCAGAGCTGAGTTAAATGTCATCTTCATGTATAACTCTCCCTCTGTGAAATCATGTAACATTTCTCTTAGTGCCTCTGCTGATTGTCATAGTTCTCGTCTCTGCTATATAATCAGATTCTTGGTCATGTGGGACATGAGATAGGAGTGAAATAGAACCCCCCAGAAAATCATCACCTCTGAAAATCTTCTCACACCTCCCTAGCTGAGGAACCCCCATTCTAATTGATATAAGATGTCTTTAATAGAGTTAATACAGTTTTTTTTTTTTCAATCAAGTTCCTCTAAGCCCTAGAATTCCTCAGATATACTTTAGTAACTAGATAAATGCTTGAAGCCCAGTTTATATAATCAACCCAGCCCCACCTTCTCACTTGAAATTTACAGGTTTGTGTAAAATGTGCATGTATGTATGTATACATGGGCATGTGTGGATATATGTGTGTGTTTCTCCCGAGCCTATACTTGAATTTTAATTAACAATCCTTGTTCTATATTTCATATAAAACACACATAAAAATATTGTATATAACATGCATATATAAAACAAGAGATGCCAACTAGGATTTATGTGTGTGCTTCTAAATAACCTAAAACCACATGGAAAAATGTCTGTGAACCTACTCATGTCTGAGTGCTGCGTCCCTGCAGAGAGAATCTTTGGGTTTAATAAGCTTCTCAAGCCAGATCCTTTTATGGGTCTAAAAATAATTAAGAATTACTGCTTTATGGTGTCTGTAAATCATTATTCAATCTATTATGCTGGTTTGACATCTCTCTTTTCTGTTATTTTCAAATACTTAGAAGGGTATATGATTTCTATCTTCAGCAGAAGGCACATCCACAGAAATCACATGCCTTTTCTTTTTTTTTTTCAAGTAGTTTGAACATATGCATTGCTGATTACCAAGCATATCTGATGTCACACCATAATGCAGGATCACCAGAGAGAGACAGTAGAACATTTTATTATCTCAGTATTTTCAAAGTGCTAGCTAAACCACAACTTCTTTTAACAGGTAGGAAGTGAATGACACCAGAAATTGTAGACTGAATGCCAACGAATGACAACAAAATTTGTAGACTGAATGCCCCATTGAATTTCAGTAACATTATAAAGAAAGCAACAGAAACTTATAAACTATTAATAACTATTAAAACAATTTGATGTAGTGGGTATAGTTCAAGGAATAATGAAAGAAAGCCATTAATCCAATCTGAAACGTATTAGACTGGATTTATTCATTTTGTGCACAGCCATAGGAAATTGAACTAATTAAATTGGACAGAGCATTAGGTACTTTAAATAGAAGCTATATCTGCTCATTCTACAAATGTAGGGGATAGTGTGAATTTCTGGAGACCAGGAGATTCTCGGTGGCGTTCACGCATGCCAGCAGCAGCGTCTTCAAGCAGTAATAGTATTTGCACTTTGTTGTGCACATCCTTTTATAGTATGACCGTAGATGGTGGCCATTGAAAGACAACACCTGTTCTACCTCAAGCTGTTTTTAAGCTATTTTTACTGACCATGAAATGCTCTTTGACTGAAAAGAAATAAAACATTTTTGAGCCTTTTTTCCCCTGAACATAATCCCTAGGTGCTTTCTTGAAAGAGGGTTATGATCCTTTGTTAGAAAGAATGTAGTTGGCAGTTCAAGAAGCAAAGGGTGGCACATTAGTAGTTATAAAACAGAATGTCTGCCAATTGTAACCTAAATTAAAATCTTGTAAAGGAAACATTTTTTGTCATAAGGAGGAAATGGGTCATGTTAGACCTACTGATTCAAATGATAGAGAAAATGAAGTTTCACATGTTGATGAAATACATAAGCCATCAAAGAACCTTTGGATGGATTAGATAAATGTGCCAGGAGCTCTGCGTGAATTTTGCTGAGACTCTTTGATGACAGAGCTTAATACCTTTAAGGCCTTCAACGAACTTCCATTGTGATCCAGTGATAAGAATGAAATGCTAGCCATGGATAAAAAGTACATTTGAGATAAATTCATTTAGTTATATTAGTAGTACAGAGGCGGGAATAATCAAGTGAAAGAGTTCTGAAGGAGTAAAGGGATACCACATTTACATTAGAGTCTAGCTTAAATACCATAAAGACTGAAGGCTTCTGATGGAGTGGCCTAGCATGCCATATAAAGATACGCCTTTTCATTGATGGCATTAGGAATGGCTGCATAAACTGGGATGATGTTCACAGTATTCACTTTTATTCATGAACGGTAAACTACAAATATTATCATGCTGTGAACCTAGCACAAACTACGTTAGTAAGAATGTAATGAATGAGACTAGACTATGCAGAAGGTTGCTAACTGCAGTGGCGCATGACACTGAGTAACCCAGCATTAGACCGAGCTTCGCAGGTTAAGGGCATAGTCCTCTGTAAGTCTACCCTCACTTCTAATCAGCCAGCTACAGATTTGAAGGTTCCCTTTACCCCCTCAGGTTTTAAAAATTCACTAGAATGACTTCTAGAACTCAGGAAAGTGCTGCACTTCCATTACAGCTTTATTGTAACAGATACAAAAGATTTGGGAGGGTCCCAAATGCAAAGCTTCTCTCGTCATCTCTGTGGAATGAGTTAGGATGTGTTACCCTTCCAGTACAGATATGTGACAGAATATTGCAGTTTGGGGAAGCTCACCCAAGCTTCAGTTTTCAGAGTTTTTATTAGTGTTTCATTACATCAGCATGATTGACTGAATCATTGGCCCATTGGTTGAATTCAGTCTCTCACCACCCCTTTCCCTTCCCAGAGGTCATGCTGATATTACATTGGCTCAGAGCCCCAACTTTCTAATCCCGTTAATCGTTCAGGTGTGGCCAGTCCCCATCTTGAGTCCTCTTCTTCACATCAGTTCTGTAGGGCCTGCACCATAAGTTACCTCAGGAACAAACTATCAGTACCCTGTATTCCTATAACTTCCAAGAATTTAAATTTATTTTTTGGTCTTGCCATGTGGCTTTTGGGATCTTAGTTCCTTGACCGGGGATTGAACTCAGGCCGTGGCAGTGAAAGCACCAAGTCCTTACCACTGAACTGCTGGGGAATTCCCCCAAATTCTAAGAATTTAGATGCTACCTCCCAGGAAATAGAGACAAAGGCCAGCCAAATTCTTTACTACACAATATTTTATTCTCTTAAATATTGATAGTGTTTTTGGTGTTCTGTATTAGGGTAATAATTTAATTTTCTGGCTGTCATTATTCCAAGAGATAAGTCAAGGTTGAATAAACAGATGTTTTTCCATTTAAATAGTTCCCTTCAGCAGGTTCCATTGCTTAAAAGCATCTCTCAGTAGATAATATACTATGTAAAGAATGAGTTAAAATCAATTCAAACTCAGTATGGAACAAAAAAATGTATACTCTCTCTTCTTACATGCCCGTTATCTTAATTTCTCCTCTCACATCCTTCTTATCTGTGCTCAGTTTCCAAGAATCTAAACCTTCAAATGTTCTTTATTTCCCAAAGCATGATCAAATGATAACACCGGTCTTTTTTCTTCCATGTGGTCTTTAAAGGGAATCTTACTATGTGCCAAGAGATCTTATTATAGCCTGATATGTTTATGTCAGTCCTGCATTTAACACATAACGTAGGGAGCACCTCTCATGAGCCCATGAGCGCGTGCTCAAGAGCCCTTTGGTGCTCTTTCAGTTTTTGTCCTTCTCTGGCCCACTGCCACTTTTGCTAGTGCCTGCTATAAATTTGCTAATGTTCCTGCGAAAGTCCTGTCTCCTAGAGCTTCTGATACAGCTAGTCTTCAGGGCACCATATTCACTAGAATCTTCTGTACTGGCCTTGATCCCTTATATACCTTGAACTGTTTGTCTTCCCCTTTTTCTCTCCTGCTTTGTTTGGTTCTCTAATGGGAAACACTTTCTTTAGCCTCTGCATCAGCTCAAACTAGGAACCCCACTACATAAAAATATAGAAAGACTTCTTTTAGTACTCTAGTATTCCTAGCCTCCGGCTTTTTGCCTTTTGATTGGCATTGTCAGGCTTCTTAAGCACTGTACCATATAATGTCATAATGGTAGATCTGGAAATGGCTGTTCAGTAGCGCCTGAGCTGCCTCATTTCATTTACTCCCATTGCAGTGACTTCAGTTAAAGAATTCCAGAAACCTGTAGTCTTGATATCTGTAGACTTCCCCTCAGAAGGACTGTGCCTAGACAGTTCTGGATGTTGGAGTCAGCTGTAATGAGCCTCCCGCTACAGACTCACTCCAATATTTATCCTCACCCATCATTCTTCGAAGAGTCCACAGCTATCCCAACTTCCTCACTTTTAGCACATAATGTCCTACGTTTGAAATAGAGAAAGTGTTTATTAGATGTGAATTCCCTCAGTTTCTTGTCACATTCTCTTCATTTTTCTGAGAACGGTAAGTACCTGTAAGGCTTATCCTTTCATTTGTTCTTCTGACTCCAATTCTTCATTTCTTTCTACTTCAGATTTTCCCTTTCATTCTCATCCTTTTTTCCTTTTCAAGACTCCAGCTTTCCTCTGTCCTTTCTCTGCTTTCTATCCTGACAGCCTTCCCCTAGCTTGCATCTCATGCTAACCTTGTTACCAGATCCAGCAGACTCTTTGTTTCTCCACCTTCCTGCCCATCTTCTAAGGATTTGGTATTCCCCAGGAATTCTATCCTAAGTCCACTTCTTTTCTTACTCAGTGGCTTCTCAGCAACTGCATCTAGGTTGATAATTCAGAATTTCTATCTGTTCAGTCAACAGTATCAGCCTTTCCTTCTCTGCTTAATACCTGATGGTACAACTACTGATTAGATTTCTCCCCTGAATGTCCTGAAGGCACCTTAAACATACTGTATACAAAACTGAACTGAGATTGTTCTACACCAAATCCTCTTTTCCCTCCTCTTAACGTTTCCTCCATCCTAAAGGAGATCAGTCCTGGGTGTTCATTGGTAGGACTGATTTTGAAGCCGAAACTCAATACTTTGGTCACCTGATGCAAAGAGCTGACTCACTTGAAAAGACCCTGATGCTGGGAAAGATTGAGAGCAGGAGGAGAAGGGGATGACAAAGGATGAGATGGTTGGATGGCATCACCAACTCAATGGATATGGGTTTGGGTGGACTCCGGGAGTTGGTGATGGACAGGGAGGCCTGGCATGCTGTGGTTCATGGGGTGGCAAAGAGTCGGACACGACTGAGCAACTGAACTGAACTGATGTTTCCTCTGTTACCTGCCTCCACTTCCTCAGTGTTATTTGCACAGTCATTTGTATCCTGTGATATCACATCCCTAACCTGTATCTGTCAGAGAAGGCAATGGCAACCCACTCCAGTACTCTTGCCTGGCAAACCCCATGGATGGAGGAGCCTGGTAGGCTGCAGTCCATGGGGTCGCTAGGAGTCGGACATGACTGAGTGACTTCACTTTCACTTTTCACTTTCATGCATTGGAGAAGGAAATGGCAACCCACTCGAGTGTTCTTGCCTGGAGAATCCCAGGGATGGCAGAGCCTGGTGGGCTGCCGTCTGTGGGGTCACACAGAGTCGGACATGACTGAAGCGACTCAGTAGCATCAGCAACCTGTATCTGTATCAACCTCTGTATCTAGTTGGTCTCCCCAGTTAATTACTTTCTGTTCTATTAACATCCTTGTTTCTAGAGGCAGTATATATAGGCAATGGCTAATAGCACAGCAGATGGTGACTGCAGCCATGAAATTAAAAGACGCTTACTCCTTGGAAGAAAAGTTATGACCAACCTAGATAGTATATTCAAGAGCAGAGACATTACTTTGCCAACAAAGGTCCGTCTAGTCAAGGCTATGGTTCTTCCAGTGGTCATGTATGGATTTGAGAGTTGGACTGTGAAGAAAGCTGAGCGCCAAAGAATTGATGCTTTTGAACTGTGGTGTTGGAGAAGACTCTTGAGAGTCCCTTGGACTGCAAGGAGATCCAACCAGTCCATTCTGAAGGAGATCAGCCCTGCGATTTCTTTGGAAGGAATAATGCTAAAGCTGAAACTCCAGTACTTTGGCCACCTCATGTGAAGAGTTGACTCATTGGAAAAGACTCTGATGCTGGGAGGGATTGGGGGCAGGAGGAGAAGGGGACGACAGAGGATGAGATGGCTGGATGGCATCACTGACTTCATGGATGTGAGTCTGAGTGAACTCTGGGAGTTGGTGATGATCAGGGAGGCCTGGCGTGCTGCAATTCATGGGGTCGCAAAGAGTCGGACACGACTGAGCGACTGAACTGAACTTGAATAGCAAGGGCTCTGGAGCCAGACTACCTGAATTCAAATTCTAACTCTGCCATTTAGTAGTCATGCAACTTTGAGTAAGCTGCCAGATCTTTCTCTGCCTCCACTTCCTCACTTGTAAACTGGAGACATTCAGAATTCCTATCTTAGGGTTATTAGTTGGATTAAATGAATTAATAAAATGTCAAGACCAAAAAAAAAAAAAAAGCATTATAACAAAATGTTCAGTACTTACTACTCAGAATTAGCAAACTGTTAACCTTTTGTTGTTTGCTACAGATCTTTTTCTTTAAAAAATAAAATAATAAAGATGTGCTAAAAATTTCTGTACTGTCTCACCAGAAACTCTTTTCCAGAGAGAATTACTAACATGAAATAGATGTGTATCCTTCCAATTCATGATTGTGTGGTTTTAAAATTTTTCCATAAGTTGCATTGTATTAAAACAATTCAGTGAGTATTTTTGTAGTCTCCTCATGTACATGTATGAGTCTCTTCGGTGTATAGATCCAGAAGTAGAAATGTTGGGCATAGGATAGGACAAATTTAAACTTCATTTGTTATCACAGATTACTAACATAAACTCATGATATTTGTGAGTTCCCATTCCCTGTGCCCTTGCCGACTCCAGCTGTCGTCACATTTCTTGTCTTTAGCCTCAGTTCAAATACTCTGTTCCCGTTAAGTGAGCTTCTTTTTCCTTTGGCATCTTTGTATGCAGAATGCAGCAAATTCGTGTAACACCTTACCTCCCCATTAAGTTTTTTAACAAAAGTAATTTGTCTCAGAACCTGTTGGTTGTTTAGTCACAAAGTTGTGTCCTATTCTTTTGCGACCTCACGGACTATCGGATTCCGCTACTCTTGTTATTCCCTCTCATTCTTTAATTTACCAAGCCTTTTTACTTTTCTTTTTTTTAATTGTTTTCTCTCCTTTTTAAAGTTTTTTCTTTTTATCTTTTTTCCTCTTTTTAATGTCATCTTAAAATTACTTTATGTGTTTGCTGATAAATGTCATTATTAACCTCCTCGTTTGGATTTAGCATACTCTTTGCATCAAGGTAGTTCTTTCTCTTGTGTTCATTTATAGCTAATACTTGCTGCAGCTTCCTGAGGTCACTCCATACCTTTTGTTGGATGAGAGCAACTGTTTATAAATCACATAGGCATTTAGCATTTTGAAATGTTGCTGCTTGTATTCTTTTTCAAGTAAATGACAAGTGATTGAGTCTGAGAATGTGGATTTCCACTATTTCTAAATATAGCATAAACCATGGATGGTTGTGGGCTTTTTTTTGTTTTGGGTGTTTTTTTTTGTGTTTTTTTTTTTTGGCCTTTCTAAGTAGAGGCCTTTGGCTAATGGTTTGTGTCAGTCTTTAATCTTAAGAGAAGTTGTATGTTGATCTTGTGCATTTGGCTTATTTAATAAATGTGCCTGCCCGATTACATTTTTCCTCTAAGGGAAAAAATACAGCATTTTGTCTGTCTAATAAAGTGACATTGCAGTGCCAAATTCTATTCAGATAACTTCAATAACTCCTAATTACTTAAATAATCCTAATTCCCTCCCCTAATATTTACGTGAAAAAAAATTTTTTTAATCTATGTGGCCATATTTATTTCCTACAACAAAATTATAATTATTATTTAGGGGATGGGGGTGAGCCATGGGCTTGTGGGATCTTAGTTCCCTGACTGAGGATTTATCCAGGCCCCCAGCAAGGGAAGTGCAGAATCCTAAACACTGAATCATCAGGGGATTCCCTTAAGTAATTTTTTGATGTTTTATCTAGAAAAAACTGGTTTTCAATGTGTGAAATTAGAATATTTATTTTTCTAATTACTTTTCAATTCTTTTGTGCTGTATAAACACATAGGCTTCTCTGGTAGCTCAGACGATAAAGAATCTGCTTGCAGCGCAGAAGATCTGGTTTGATCCCTGAGTCAGGAAGATCCCCTGGAGAAGGGGCTGGCTACCCACTCCAGTATACTTGCCTGGAGAAGTCCGTGGACAAAAGAGTCTGGAGGACCACAGTCCACGTGTTAGCAAAGAGTCGGACATGACTGAGCACCTAACACACTCATAGAACCACATACATTAGGCTATAGGCAGAATAAGGTGATCCTTTGAATTAGCAGTGGTTAATTTTTGTTGCTGAAAATTCTTTCTGAAATCTTCACTGGAGAAATTGTTTCTTCCTGGACTGCATATGCTTTCAAAATGTTAATCCTAATTCTGCCCTGCTTTGTTACCCTGAGAAAGGTAGCTACTATGCACATTTATCATTTGTAAGCCCCTTGGCTTCATGTTGTTCCTTCACCACAAACTGAATCCTTATTGCCAGCCAGGTTTACATAGTTTAATACTTAAGATCACAAGAGATAGGGAAATTAAGAGAAACTGGATGATTACCTGGCAGTACTGCTAATTTAGTAGCGATTAGCCTGACTGACCATAAATAAAAATAGGATCTCTGTACTACTATGTACTATCTACATGAAAAGGGTAAGTTTACTACTTTCTTTCTTGAACACAGTGTTACCAAGTTACTACACATTTTAAGTATTTTTTGAAATAAATATGCTCTATAAACCCAAATTGTCTCTCTTCTTGGTACATAGTAATGATGATACAGCATTTTGGGTAAGAGCTTAGAGAGGAGCATCTGTCTGCCCCGGTTCATACCCTGCTTCATATCCTATTCTTACCATCTATGTGACCATGGACAAAGCAATTTATCTGTGCCTTACTTTCCTAATCTGTAAAATGGGGATATTGAAACAGCCTACTTCCTAGAATTGTTATGAGCTTTTTTTTTTTAGTTCCACCAGTTTATTGCTACCAACCCATCTCCCTCCACCCTCATTCATGCATCAGCCATGTAACCCCATGGATTGCAGCCCGCAGGCTCCTCTGTCCATGGACTTTCCAGGCAAGAATATTGGATTGGTTTGCCATTTCCTTCTCCATGTTATGAGCTTTAAATGAGTTAATTACGAAAGGTATTAGAACAGTACCTGCACCGGTAGGCTGTTTATGAGTAGTTTGGGTGTTAGTTACTTGTATTTCTTTTATAAATTTCTGATTCCCATTTCTCTCCTTTTCTCTTTGGTTTTTAAGACCTTTTTTTACTTTAAAGATTTTGGCCCTTTTGTATTGAAAATATTTTTGTTACATGATTTGCCTTTTAATCACATTTTTGTCATATAAAAATATATTGAAACTATTGTAAATTTTGTTAATATTTTTCTTTGATAGCTTCTAAATGTTTACATCATTCTTGGGAAGGACTCTCATACAATAATTATAAAACATTTCCTATATTCATATACTTTTATAGTTTTACTTTTTTAGATTATAAAAATTTAATTTTCCCTCTAATACCCGTTTGCATATGGCGTTGGGTGGATGCCAGCCTTTCTCTGCATAAGGTTCTGAAGATTTATTATGTATAATACATACATGTTGGCTACCTGGTAGCTCAGAAATTGTATATAATCAAATCTCTGTTGTTTAGTCGCTCAGTCATGTACAACCCTTTTGTGACCCTGTGCACTATAACCCACGGGGCTATGGAATTTTCCTCTGTCCATGGGTTTCCCAGGCAAGAACCCTGGAGTGGGTTGCCATTTCCTTCTCCAGGGGATCTTCTTAACCCAGGGATCGAACCCACATCTGCATTGGCAGGCAGATTCTTTACAGCTGACCACCAGGGAAGCAATCAAATCTCTGATATGTCCCTAATAAATAACATTACTGGCTGGAAGGATGTATTTTCAAAGACGAGTTTGAATGTTGAGTGCATATGTCCATCTCTTTCATGTTGAAACAAATTCTCAGAAGCTCAGATTTTAAATATCAGTAACAGTAGGTACTCAGATGTATGCATTTAATAGACCTCAATATTTTTTTTCCTTTTGTCTTTCTATTGTAAAAACCTACCCAATTCATTTAAGTTTCTTAATCATGTTGACTTACTGTATAGCTATCTATTACATAAGGAAGGTGCATTTAATTGACTCCTTAATGTTGTGGCAGAGATATATTTTGCCATTTCTGCCTGTGGCTTCCTGTACTTGACACCTACACGTCCACATAGCCTTAGGTAACCCTAGAAGTATAGGCTTTGTGCCACAATAAAACTAATTTTGTTTTAGTAAGTACCAAGAAGCTGGAATCTCTCTTTTACTTGAAGATTTAGAGAGGAGAACATTTGTATTTAAAATAAATACATTATTACTTTTGAGAAGTAAAGTTGATATGAATTTTTAATGTTTAATGGCAAAGCTCTAATGAGAGCCCAGTGAGGCTGTGCACTGAGGCAAGCACCCTCCTCCCCAACATAGGCACATTCATACAAACTCCAGTCATTCTCTTCTGTTGAGCTTTGTAGAATTTATGCATAAGAAAACTTGAGGTCTACAAGGCCACTGTGCACCCTAGGTGGGCCTCGGTCAGTCTGCTATCATGCAGGGTGCAGCCAAGACACAACAGATAAAGCTTCAACCAGCTGCTGGCCTAAGGTGATTCTGACCATGAAAGAAAGCTATTATAACATTTTTGGGGTGCCCACTCTGTGAGGGATACTGCAGCAAGTGCTTGACCTTTAAGCCATTCAAATCTTCTAACCATTTATCAGTTCAATATTTTTTTCCCTACAGTCTGCTGCTGCTGGTGTTGCTAAGTCGCTTCAGTCGTATCCGACTCTGTGCGACCCCCACAGACGGCAGCCCACCAGGCTCCCCCGTCCCTGGGATTCTCCAGGCAAGAACATTGGAGTGGGTTGCCATTTCCTTCTCCAATGCATGCATGCATGCTAAGTTGCTTCAGTCATGTCCGACTCCCTACAGTCTATGGGATTGCAAAGAGTCAGACGTGACTGAGCACACACACACTAATGCTAGTGCATTCGAGTTTCCTATTATACCACTACTTCCTTTCCAGGCAATAACTGGCCAGTTGGTTCAGCAGCACTCATTAATTTGTTGTCAAGCAGTGTGGCTTATTAGCAAGTATTGGTCATATAAATTGGTTGTATGACTTTGGATAAGTCATTTTACTTCTGGGCACTGATAACTTGCATGTTTATCATACAGTTGGATTTGGTGGGTCCTAAGAAGATCTTCTAATCCTTGTTCACCTCTTCACATTGTGCCTCCTCCTCATTATCCCTTGCAGCTTTTCCTTTCATGGTACCTTACTCACTTAAGTGAACTGCAAACATGCTTTCTTAGAGTTTTGAATGTAAAAGAGTCACAAATCACAAAATTTCTGCAAGAACGCAAAGAATTTTGCTGCTTAGTGAGTGCTGCCATCTTGTGTCTACCATTTTATGAGAGAAACAATTTTAAATGAGAAAAATAATATATTTAAGTATTTTTTGGTTTGTTTCAGGTGGATTTTTTTCTTAAGCCTAGTCATTATATTTAGTGGCCCAGCAACCTTGGTCATATTGAAATGACAACATCAGTTAGAAAACAGCTTAACACTTGTTTGTAATACCTCCTTTTCTGTTACCCTTTAGTTGAACACAGTGTAATTGAGATATGAAAACTAATATGAATCTGTGTTGGGGTTCAAAATAATTCCATTTCAAAGTCGTTTTTAAAGAATTAGTATAAGATGTGAATTCTTCTGTGATGTATGCTCATCAGTATTAGTATTGCATCTCTTGGTGGTTAGACCCCATTATATGCAGTGGTTCACCTTAAAACTCTGCTGTCCTATTTATTGACAACAGATTGTCAAAGGAAGATGGAAGAGTGACACAGAAAGTGTTTTTTGCTGTGATGTAGTCACTTGTACCAAAAACAGAGAAAACTTTAAATGAAACTGACCATAAAAACAGATGACACTGAGAGAATTTTGGCATTAATCTTTCAGATATCTTTAAAAATAGTCTGTCGCCCTTTTTAGACATTTGCTTTTAACAAACAATGTGTATTTCTTTGAACGTGTTAAATGGCTTATTACAGCTTTTGTTCTTTTGTACTTTTAAAAACCTAGAATGTGATTATTTTTAAAAATTACTGTTTTACATCCATGGAGTTGTAACTTTGGAAGAAAACTCTAAAAATCATAGTTCTTGGAGGCAAGAATTCCCTGGTTCTGATACTAGGCAAACTTGTAAAATGAAAATCATCATCTCCCTTACAACACTGACCATATACTCGGTTCTTATTATATATATATTCCCTTACTTTCTTCTCCCTTCTGCTTTTACAGCAGAAGAATGTAGGTGGCCTCATGACTTACTCAGGCTCACAAGACCAGTGTATGTCAGAATTGTGTAGAACTAAGTGTTCTGGCCCTTGTTTAGGACAAGAAAACAGTAAAGTCACCAAGAGTAGTATTTTTAATTTCCAAATTACTGTGTTGTATTTCATTTCCCTTGCCTATTTTGTTTTAATTTTAGGCCACTGAGAGGTATGATATATTTGATCCAAGACAGTCCATTTCAGTCCAGGAATCTACAGTGGTGACAAGGACATGGGACTCCTCCTGCCAGATTCCAAATGGGTCAAGACAATTGACATCCTGGCTGACAACGGTGAAAAAGAACCTTGGATTATTTTATTTTATTTTTGTGGAACACCACAATCCCAAATCCATAGGACACATCAGGTAACCTAACCTCTTTTATCATTTGAGAAAAATTAGAGATTTTTCTTTCAAAATCGTAAGCAATCAGAGTACTTTAAATAACCCCTTCCCCCTTAGTAGCTTTACTGTTTTGAGAATGAATCACTTAACTTTGGTATGAATATAATTAAGGAAGCCTCTTTTTTTTTTTTTTTTTAAGCTTTTCAGATGTATTTATGGATTCCTAAGATAGGTTTAGGTATTTCATTCATTTAGGAAAAGAACTCTGGAATTTTCCGTATAGAAAAAACAAGGTCTACTGGATTTTTCCCTTCTCAATATTTAATTATGAAATTTTCAGAAACACAGAGAAGTTGAAAGAATTTTACAGTGAAACTGTGTGACCACTCCTGCATTCCACCATCAGCATTCTATTGTACTTGCTTGAAATGCGTCTGTCCCATCCCTCTACCTGATCAGTTCATCTTCATTCTTTTGATGCATTTTGAAATAGGTTGTTCTTACCACACCCACACAAACTTAGTTATGTGAGGTGATGCATTGCATTACTCGTGTCACAATATATATGTGTATCAAATCATCATATTGTACACCTTAGGCTTATATGTTGTTATATATCAGTTATATCTCAATAAGTATAGAAAAAATAGCAAGTGGTTTGTTTATAAGTTCTGCTTCTCGGGTTCACATATCTCATATGTCCTAAAATGAGAGCTTTATCTGATAAGTTCCTATTTGATATTCAGTATAAAGTTCCCATTGTTGTCTTAAACTCACTGAAGATATGAAATATATTGGCTTCTTTTGTATTTGATCTCCTTTGAAGTACTAAAGCATCTGGTAATGTATGTTGTTTGGCCCTGAGTCATGTAAATCAGGAGAGTTTTCAGTGCTTGATTCATAATGCTAGACAGTTATTAGTGCAAATTCACAACTGTGTTTTGTATAGAATGTCGCTATTTTTTAAGTTATTTCCTTTTGGAATTGCAAGTTAATTTAAGAAATTAGAAATTTCAAGAATGCTAAATGAAAGCTCTGAAGCTATGACAGGAAGATTTTTTCCCACGGGACAATACTCATAATATCCCTTCAGATAAAAAGGTTTCTGATGTCAGTCAAGTATGTATCTATAACTCTCCATCCATTACCTTTCATCTGGGTAGGACTTATTCCTTAATGTTTCTTATGAACTTTCACAGTGATGTGAAAGTATACCCTTACTATATCAGCTTATCTCATTGTCTTATGATTTTTTTTAATTTGGATATATTTGCCACTAAACTGTATGTTCTTTGGAAGCAGGAATTTTGCATTTATCTGTGTATGTTTGACATTATTCCTGGAACACAGAAGATACTTAGTGTTGTGCACTAACTGAATGTAAGGGATGTTTCAAACTGAATTAAAATTTTTTCTTGCTTGCTAAGGCTTCAAGTTCCCTGTAGAATTCTAAAATAACCTTTGCTAATGAGGATGTCTGATACTGTTACTATAAAAAATGAAACTGAAACAATGAAGGATTTGGAGGCAGAAGTGAAAGATACAACTGGAGTTGAAAATCTTACCAAATCAGAAAACTATGGGAAGATTCTGGCAGAGAAGAATGAACGTTGTATTGACAACAATATTGATTTGCAGGTAAACAAGATTTTTTTCCTCTGGCTACAAGTATTAAATATTTCAATATATAATTATTCTTTTCATACAAAACTCACTTTCAGAATTGTGTAAGGGTAAGGTGACCCTTTGCAACATGCCTATCAGCTGCTTT
The DNA here is from genome assembly GCF_014754425.2 of Oryx dammah. Lineage (NCBI taxonomy): Eukaryota > Metazoa > Chordata > Mammalia > Artiodactyla > Bovidae > Oryx > Oryx dammah. The sequence continues at coordinate 74,171,195 of NW_024070211.1, forward strand.
GGGTGGTCACCTGGATTAGCTTGTTGAATCTAGCTCTTTGATTTGCTTGTATCACCTATTTCTTTTTATTCGTATGTGGCCAATACTGTTTTTCTAGTGGCTTTATACTTTTTCATTCCATTTTGCACCTGTCAGTGTTGTGAGAGTTCAAAATAACCTAAGATTAGAGGAGATTAGAATAGAGAGATTGAAACTGCATGAGTTCTGTTGGCAAAAACAGCCCTGGGGAAGCAATCGATCAGCCGTGACTGAGGGAAAAAAAGAGATTGGTGAAGGAAAAAGGTCACTTGAAGCTTTTGATGCTACACATGTATGATGACCTAGCGCTAACCACTGAGAAGGCTTTTAATTCCAGGCATAGATGAAAGTTGATAATGGGCCACAGAATCAAGGTAGGTAACAATTGTGTCTAGTAGTACTTAACAGTGCTTACTTTTAAGTGTTCTTGTTATTTGTTGCTGTACAACGGATAATCACAAAATAAGGGCTTGCAATTTTAAAATAACATTTTCTTTTTTAATATCTCGTGATTTGTGTGTCGGGAAATGGAGCAATGGCTTGACTGAGTGAATCTTGTCCATACAAGACTTCAAAAGAGATCCCTCACTGATATTTAAATGTTAGATAGCCTGGCCCGAAAGGTCCATAACTGTTTTGCTCACTTATCTGGCTTGTTGGTGGCAATAGCTGGAATGTAGGCTGAGCTGGAACTAGGATCACATACTTGGACTGCCTCCAACACAATTGGCCCAGGCAATCAGACTCATTATAGGCAGCTCAGGGGTTCCAGAAAGTGTTCCAAGAACCAAACAAATCTGCAAGCATCTTTGTGACCTAGGCTTAGAAGTCCCAGAATGTCACTTCCACTGTTGTGTTTTGATAACACTTGTTAGTAAAGCCAGTCCAGATTCAAGGGGAGGGGGCATTTGACCCTGTCTCTCAGTAGGAAAGACCTTTAATCTACCATAAGCTGTTAACTTAAAATACTGTCTGATACTTCTGTTTTAGTTAGCCCTATACTGCTAAGTCACTTCAGTTGTGTCAGACTCTTTGTGACCCTATGGACTATAGCCCACCAGGCTCCTCTGTCCATGGGATCCTCCAGGCAAGAATGTTGGAGTGGGTTGCCATTTCCTTTTCCAGGGGATCGTCCTGACCCAGAGATGGAACCTGTGTCTCTTATGTCTCCTGCATTGGCAGGCGGGTTCTTTACCACTAGTGCCACCAGGGAAGCCCGTAAACCATTAAATTAAAATACTGTGTCTTATACTTCTGTTTTAGTTAGCCCTAGAAGTAAAGAATTCTATTTGGGGAGAAAAATACTCTTATCATTCTTTCTACATCGTAAAGACCTTGAGGGCTATGTGCCAAAACTTATACTTTATTCTTTTAGAATAAATTAAGAAGGTTCTTTTAAAGGTGGTTTTATTCTTTCATTCACTCAAAAACTATATTCTTCATTAAGTGCCAGAAATGTGTTAGAAGATGATATCAACTCATACAGCAGTAAAAAAGCGTTTAGATTCCACTGCTTAAGTATAGTCAGGTGGCTATTATCTGAGAAATTTGGAGGAATAACAGTTTTTCTAGTCATTTTTAGAAATAGCACTTTTTAAAACAAAAAATTGTCATGCCTGCCATCAGTACACCCAGTGATGGCAGAAAGTCAGTATCCTGATTGGATCAGAGAAAATGCTTAAATTCTATTGCATTTGTGATTGAAATGATAAAAGATATCCTTCTAGTCTCTTTTCTGCACCAAAGGTTCACTCTTCCAGGTCATGTTTCTCAACAGGCAATTAACTTGGATTATGGCATACACTGAATTTATTGCAGGTCTGTTTCCAGACCACTGCAGTGAAACAAATACCACGTTAAAGCGAGTCACACAGACTTTTCCCAGCGCATGTAAAGACACTAGACTGTAGTCTGTTAAGGGTGCAGTAGCATTATGTATAAAAAATAGTCAGACGTTAATTAAAAATACCTTATTGCTAAAAATGCTAACCACCATCTGAACCTTTGACAGATCATAATCTTTTTGCTGTTGGAATGTTTTGCCTTGATGTTGATGGCTATTGACTGATCAGAGTGGTGGTTGACCTTTAGGTCACTGGCAGTTTCTTAAAATAAGGCATTGAAATTTGCTGCATCAATTTACACTTCCTCTCATGTCCAGTTTCTCTGTAGCATGCAATGATGTATTTTACCTTCAGTAGAACTTCTTTCAAAATTGGAGTCAGTCCTCTCAAACTGTCAATGCTTCGTCAGTGAAGTTTATGTAATATTCTAAATCCGTTGTTGTCATTTCAGTAATGTTCACGGCATCTTTACTAGGAGTAGATGCCATCTCAAGAAACCACTTTGCTCACCCGGCACAGGAAGCAACTTCTCATCTGTTAAAGGTTTAAATCGAGATTGCAACAATTCAGCTACATCTTCAGGCCCCACTTTTTTTTTTAAGGATAGTGTTTTTCATTGTCTCTCTCATTTTTTTTTTTAATATTTATCTATTTATTTTTGGCTGTGTCAGGTCTTAGTGGCGGCATGCAGGATCTTTGTTGAGGTGCATAGGCTTCTCTCTAGTTGTCGTGTGTAGACTCAGTAGTTCCAGCACATGGGCCTAGTTACCCTGTGGCTGGGATATCAGTTCCCCAACCAGGGATCGAACCCATGTCCCCTGCATTGCAAGGCAGATTCTTAACCACTGGACCACCAGAAAAGTCCCCATGCCCCACTTCTAATTCTAGTTCTCTTTCTGTTTCTACTCCATATGCAGTTACTTCCTCCACTGAAGTCTTGAACCCCTTAAAGTCATCCATGAGAGTTGGAATCAAATTCTTCCAAACTCCTATTAATGTTACTATTCTGACCTCTTCTCATGAATCACCAGTGGCATCTAGAATGGTGAATCTTTCCAGAGGCTTTCTGGGCTTTGCCCAGATCCATCAGAAGAATCACTATCTGTGGCAGCTGTAGCCTTACAGAATGTATTTCTTAAGTAATAAGACTTAAGAAATTGAAAGAACTTGAAAGTTGAAATTACTTATTGATCCATGGGCTGCAGAATGATGTTGTGTTGTTAACAGGCATAAAAACAATATGAATCTTGTACGTCTCCATCAGAGTTCTTGGTGACCAGGTGTATTGTCAATGAGCAGTAGTATTCTGAAAGGAATCCTTTTTCTGAGCAGTAGGTCTCAACAATGCATTTAAAATATTCAGTTATACATGTTATAAATAAATGTGCTATCATCTAGGCTTTGCTGTTCCATTGATGGAGCACAGGCAAAATAGGTCTAATATAATTCTTAAGGGCTCTAGGATTTTCAGAGTGGTAAATGAGCACTGACTTCAACTTAAAGTCACCAGCTGTGTTAATCCCTAATAAGATAATCAGCCTGTTCTTTGAAGCTTTGAAGCCAGTCATTGACTTTTCCTCTCTAGCTATGGAAGTCCTAGATGGCATCTTTTTCCAATAGAAGGCTGTTAGATCTGGCTAACTTGCTGCAGCTTCTACGTGAGCACTTGGTGTTTCATCTTACATTTTTATGCTATGGAGATGGCTTCTTTCCTTAAATTCTGTGAACCAACTTCTGCTGGCTTTAAATTTCTACATCTTCCTCACCTCACTCCACATTCATAGAACTGAAGAGAGTTGGGGCTTTGCTCTAAATTAGGCTTTGGCTTAAGAGAATGTTGTTGCTGATTTGATTTTCTATCCAGACCACTAAAACTTTCTCCATATCAGCAGTAAGGAAGTTTCACTTTCTTATCATTCATGTTTTCCCCTGGAGTAACACTTTTAATTTCCTTCAAGAACTTTTCCTTTGTAGTCACAACTTGACTAACTGTTTGGCAAACAGGCCTAGCTTTCAGCCTGTCTCAGCTTTCAGCATACTTTCCTCACTGTGCTTAATTTCTAGCTTTCAGTTTAAACTGAGAAAGATGTGACTCTTACCTTCTCTTGAACACTTACATGTGAGTGTAGGATTATTTACTGGCCTGATTTCAACATCGTTGTTTCAGGGAATAGAGGTCCCTGGGGAGAGGGAGAGACTGGAAATGACTGTCTGGTTGGCAGAGCAGTCAGAACACACACCACATTTATTGGTTAAGCTTGCCATCTTACATGGGTGTGGTTTGAGGCACCCCAAAATAATTGCAGTGGTAACATCAGAGGTCACTGATGACAGATCACCATGACAAATAAAATAATAATGACAAGGTTTGAAATATTGTGATAATTGCCGAAACATGACAGACATAAAGAGAGCAAACGCTGTTGGAAAAATGGTGCTGCTTGAAGCAGGGTTGCGACAAACCTTCAATTCGTAAAGCACAGTATCTGCCGAGCACAGTGAAACGAGGTGTGTTTGTATTACATTTTCTGCCATGTCTCTTGTGTTGCTCTTGGCAGCAAACACAAAAGAGTTCTGATGACCACTATTGAATCATGGCTCAGTGGTTCATACTGCAGGAGAATTTCATGCAGTCCACAAACATTTACTGAAAACATATTCCATGGCAAGGAAATAGTGTAATAAAGAAAAATGGGCCTGGTCTCTCATATCACATTCTATATAGCATGGTGAGTATAAAGACTGGGAAGAGGAACAAAGAGAATATGAGAGTTCATTTTATGTTAATCCACTGAAATGCTGTATTCCTTGTTTATTCAAATGTTTACTAAGATTTTACTTTTACGTGGATATATTTACTCTGCTTGGAGATTTTGAGATTCAAGATTCCTCTATGCAAGGTATCTGGCAAGGGGTTTACAGTCGAAATAATGTACACAGAGATTTAAGTAATGAAAATTAGGAATCGAAGTAGATAAAATTAGAAAAAATTATGTTTTAATATAAATAAGTCAACTCTTTTAAGAAAGAAAAGGGAATAGTGTCTTGTTAAATAAAAATCTATTTTATGTAGTTATCTCTTAATATGGAGTTACCTATTCTGAAATGCCTTTTTTTCTAAGATACTAGTAGACATTTCGTCTTCTTTTTCTACCTCTAAGATACTTCCTGAAGGTTTCATTTTAAACAGCAACTATTATTTTTACTCAGATTTATATGTATGTGCTGATTAAAAGTGACTTAGGAAAATGGAAATGTTTTCTTAAGGAAGCAAACATTTCATCTGTTTCCAAGTCTCAATTTCCTGACCATCCCTTTAGTATTTTATTGAGGAAAATTAATTTTTGAATGAAGGGATGTCATAGTATAAAATTATAAAGAACTCTTATGATATTCTACTATTTGTTAAAGATAGTATTTATATAAACTGTTCTTTTATCCATTTGTTCACTAATATGTGATCCAAACCTAGATGATTCCCTGGTGCCAGAGATTGCACAGATCTATAAAACAGATAAGCACTACTGAGTATCTTGGGAATGGACTCAGAACTGTGCCATGTGATGCTCCCTTAAAGTTAGAATAACCTTCATCATAGCTGAAATAAACTTTAAATTATTGTTCCTTTTTTGATTTTCTTATCTGGGTACTCTCCCGTCAGGCCTCATCTTTCTTCATTTTATTTTTTGTTTACCTCCATCCATTCATTCATGGGCTCATTTGAGAAGACTTCAGTTCTATCTTCAGAGAATAAATGGTTCTAGAAACTGTAAAGCAGTTACAAGAGGATAGTTGCCCAAGGAGCTTTTTTTTTATAATGGAGTATGTGTATTACGTGGCCAGTTTCTTCATTCTAACTTGGTTATGAGACTGAAACCATTCCTCACTCTGCTTTATCATGCTGAAGAATCATCTGAGGGGGAGGGAGATGGATGCTAAGTTGTCACATCAAAGGAAGCAGCATTATTCTAACCGTATCCATCCTTGTTTAAACCGTCCACTGTTAGAGGTTTGAGGTTACATGATATGCTTCATGTTTATAACTGATGTGCTGGAGAATTGGTGTTGAATTTATAGCATCAGCAGTACAGAAAATGTGATATATTTTATGCATGTCAATAAAGGAATGACCTGTTCTTGTTCTACAGAGAGTGGAAATTGGAAGTCAAACACCGTTTGTATTCTAAAACAGGGTCTCAAACATTTTGTAATTTTTATGTATATATTGTTAGGAGTCTTGGTGCTGTTAGTTAATCTGTCTTTGAATACAATGTTTAATATATCACTGAATAAATGATGCCAGTTGTCAGTGGATGAGTAATCAACTAATAGCTCTGCTAGTAATTGATTTTTTCTTCAATAAAGCTGCATATACCATGATAATAAAACAATAGTATCATCAAGCTGTAGAGAGGCCAGCAGACATTAGACATCTCCTTGAATGTTTGCAAGCAGATATTACCTTAGTTCTTTGACCACTTCTTGTATAAATAATTTCACTTGTATGACAGTGTTGATTGTGTTTTTTATTCAGTTTTATTAGGGACTATAATCTTTTAAGAATTTTTATGACTACTGTTAAGAATTTTTTAGAGTTAATTCAAGCAATCTGTCACATTAATCTCAAGAAGTTCATTTTCCCACATAATTGCCATGGAGTTCTGAATTGTTGGTATGGTCCCAAATAATTATACAAAGAGTTTTTGATTAGCAGTGTTTCTCTTGCCACACACACACTATTCCTATAAATGAATGCAAGTAAAGTAGCAGAACACAAAGTCAGCACACAGAAATCAGTTGCATTTTTATATATTAACAGTGAACAATCTGAAAAGGAAATTGCAAAAGCAATTCGATTTGCAGAAAGATTAAACAATAAAATACTTAGAAATTAACTTAATCAAGGGGGTGAAAGATTTGTTCAGTGAAAACTACAAAACATTGCTGAAAGAAATTACAGATGACATAATTAAATTGAAATATATTCATTGTCATGAATTGGAAACATCAGTATTGTTAAAATGTTAATACTGCCCAAAGTGATCTACAGATTAGTGCAATTCCCATCAAAATCAAATGTCATTTTTGCAGAAATAGAAAATCCCATTCTAAAATTCATGTGGGACTTCAAAGGACCTGGAATAGTCAAAACATTCTTGAAAAAGAACAAAATTGGAGGGGTCAATTCATGACTTCAAAACTTACTACATAGCTACAGTAATCAAAGCAGTCTGGTGCTGGCATAAAGACAGACACATAAGCCAATGGAATAGACTAGAGAGCCCAGAAATAAATTCTTGCATATATGATCAGATGATTCTTGATAGGAGTGCCAAGGCAATGGAGAAAGGATAGTCTTTTTAAAAATGGTGCTGGGAAAACTAGATGTCCACAGGCGAAAGAATGAGGTTGGACTCTGACCTAAGACCATATATAGAAATTAACACAAAATGAATCAAACATCTCTAAGAGCTATAAAACTCTAAAATTCTTAGAAGAAAACACTGGAAGAAAGCTTCGTGACTTGATTTTGGTGATGACTTCTTAGACATAATACCAAAGGGGCAAGCCAAGAGAGCTTTCTCAGTCCCCAGGCCTGCCTCTAAGACATCCCACTGCCCAAGATGCCTGTTATAAACTGCACACCCAAGAGGGCAGGGACCATAGTGTCAGAGCTGCTGGACCCATTTATAAAGTCAACAACTTCAAGAAGGGCAAAGGCTGAAGACTGCAAAACCACAAAAGAGACTGAAGAAGGTGTGGGGTGAGATTGCCAACATTCTGCATCCCAGCAAGCTCAGTTCTGTGGGCAGTACGTTGAACAGTGCTGATACATGAAAACAACTGTTAAGCTGTGGAAGCTACTCTTATCAAATGATTAGTGAAGTCATATGCCCTGCCCCTTGGCATCTTCCAGGGTCACAGGCCCTGTGTGATGCCCACAGTGAAAACGTCCATTGCAGAGAAGACATGCTGATCTTTTCCCCACAGAGTGGGAGGAAAGTTGCTGGAACAGCTCACTTTTACCAGAGAGAGAATGGTATTTCTAAGAAAAAAGTTAGTGCTCAGGTCTAGGGCAAGAGTGTTTATTGGTGGCCTCAGAGTGGCTAGGTTTCCATTTGAAAATGGCACACCTTTGTGAAAGTTACCTTTACCACCACCATCCTTCATGAACCCGAGGGAGAAATACCTAGAGGAACGATGCCCTCTGATGACATTGCTTCCAAAAAGGATCCCAGATTGGCTAGAGGAGCTCAAGGTTATGACCAACCATTTTGGCGTTAGAGTCATAGAACTCAAGAGTCACAACTCAAAATTGAGCCCCACAAACCCATTTTTCAGAAACTTAACTTCAATGAATTGCCAGTGTCACCTGGAGATCCAGTGGCACAGGCAGGACTCAACCCTAGCCTTCCACCTTTGTGTACTTCTGGAGCACCATGCTGCCCCATTCATGATCTTTCCCAACCTTGTTTGGGCCCAGCTCACCTAAAACTAGCATCTGTGTTTCAGGGCATTTTACACTCAGACTTTCTGAGTCTTGTACAAGTTTCAACATTTGCTGAAATGAGGACACTCCAAGGGGCCACCCTTGGAGTGGGACTTGCTTTTAATTTTGTGAAACTTGATTGATGAGAGCCAGATAAGACACCAGGTTGATCTTAAGTTGGTTGGATTTGAAAGGGTTAAGTAAAGGGTTTCCTCACACACACACAAATAAGCCACCAGTTGGTTCAGGAAGATGCTCAGTGTCTTTATCAAGCTGGTAAGGGGAAGACTCGGGACATGTGAATGTTACTTTATGTTGATTCATGCCACAAGAAGCTTTCTTTAGCTGAAAGCTATTGTGGAGACTTATTCCAGGATGGCTAATGGCGATCTATTAAGCAGTATATCAGCCATGAGTTTTCCAGAAATGTCGAAAGTGTTCTGGAGACCATCTTGCAGTTTGCCCCAAGCAACCCAACTTTCTTTGCTGAGAGGTTGTACTATTCTGTGAAAGATGTTGGCACAGACAACTTCATGCTGGTCAGGATTGTGGTTCCTTGAAGTGATATTGATCATATAACATGTATTGTGTTGGCCAAAAAATTGGTTTAGGTTTATGCGTATGTTATAGAAATGCCCTAAGGAACTTTTTGCCCGACCCAGAAGAACAGATGTTCAGTCAAATGTATCAGAAGACTCTGGACCCAGTAGTTTCAAATGACATGAGAGGAGATCATCAAAGGCTACTTCTGACCATTGTGGGCCAGTAAGAGGGATCTTTTCAATGAAGCCATTCACATGTGGTTATTGCCTTAACTCCAGTGTTATTTTTTTCTCTATGTACAATCAATGTAAAGCTGCATCACAGTATTTAATAATAATTCAGTGTTTATTCTCACTGATCTGATGTTACTCTAATCAGAGTATCAAATTTTGGTACTCTGATTAGCATAATAAAGCATGATTCACATTGTTCTTTTTCTAATCGGAGTTCCAAATTGGAAAAAAAAAAAAATCACAATCTCTTAAGAAGAGGTAGGGGGAAACATAGGACAAAAGCTTTACAACATTGAATTTGGCAGTGATTTCCTGGCTGTCACACCACAAGCAGGCAGTTTGGACTTAATGAGAATTTAAAAAATTTTTAACAGCAAAAGACTATAAATAGAGTAAAAAGACAGTCCATAGACTAAGAGAAAATATTTGCAAATCATTTGTCTGAGAAGATACTATAACCATAATATATAGAGAACTAAAACACAACAACAACAAAACCCCAAACAACCCAATTCAAAAATGGAGAAAGGATTTGATACACATTTTTAAAGAAGTTATACAGATGGCCAGTAAGTACATGAAAAGATACTTAACATAACTAATCACTATGGAAATGCAGATCAGAAGTACAAGATACTATGTTACACCATTAGGATGGCTGCTATCAAAAAGTAGAAAAACAAGTGTTGGCAAGGATGTGGGGAAATTAGAACTCTTGTACACTGTTGTTGGAAATTTAAAATGATACAGACATTATGGGAAACAGAATGGCAGTTCTTAAAAAAATTAAAAATAGAGTTAGTGTGTGATCCAGCAATTACACATCCGGATATATATCAAAAGAATTGAAAGCAGAATCTTGATATATTTGTACACCTATGTTCATAGCAGCATTAATCACCATAGTTAAACATGGAGTCAAGCCAAATGCATTTATCTTGAGATAAATAGATAAGCAAAATATGGAATATGCATACAATGGAATAACATGTAGCCTTAAAAAAGAAAGAAATTATGTGATATGTTGCAACATGGATAAACTTGGGGGTTATACTAACTCAAATGTCAGTCATTAAAAGATAAGCACTTTGTGATTCCACTAACATGAGGTACTTTGATTCAAAATCAGAGACAGAAAGTAGAATGGTAGTCACCAGGGGTTAGAATGAGAGAAGATGGGGAGTAATGTTTAATGGCTACAAGATGAAGAGAGTTACAGATATGGAGTGTGTGGATGGTGACACAACATTTTGAATATATTTAAACTGAACTGCACACTTAAAAATGATTAAAATGGTAAATTTTATAATGGTACTTCTCCACAGGGAAAAAAAAAATTGAGAAGGAGGCTTGGCTTGGGCTGAGCTGAAATCCAAATATATGTAGGCCACGTGGAGAGTGGAGGGCTGGAGCAGAATGGGGGTGGAAAAGTGAAAGGCATGCTTTAAATAATAAAATCCACTTTAGAAATAATTCATTCTTATTTAAAGCCAAACTTCTTTTCTCTGTTGTGTTTGCATGTGTGTATATGGCAGATTTTCTGGTATTTATTATGTAATTAGGATCTTTGTCGTTTGATATGAAATAATGTGATTTTTATTGAATAATGCCACTTTGGCAGTTTATGCTTTACTTATTTAGTAGCTTTTTATTGCTGCATAACATAGCACCACAAACTTAGAGGATTAAAACAATGTCCAGTTTGCAACTCATAGTTATGTAAGTTGGGAGTTCAGTTGAGCTCAGCTGAGTTCTCTGCTTAGGGTTTCTCAAGGCTGAAAGCAGAGGTGTTGGCCAGGCTGGGCCCTTAATCTGAAGACTCTGGAGAAGAGTTTGTTTTCACACTCATGCCACCAACAGCAGCGCCTTAGTCTTTGGCAGCTGGAGGTCTGAGGTCCGTGTTTCCTGGCTGACTTTGGCCACGGGCCACCCTGTGCCCCTGGAGGCTACCTGTACCCTCTTCTGTCCCCTCTCTTCACGGGCAGCAGTGCAGTGTCAGGTCCTTCCCACCCTTTGCATCTGACCTGCCGCCCCACTCCCAGCCAAAGAAATTGTAAAGGGCTGGCTTGTTTGGGTCAGACCCAGCTGAATTATCTCTATCTTAAGAGCAACTGACTTGGTCCGTTAGTTACATGTGCAAAATTCTTTCACAACCTTATTTAGATTAGCATTTCATTAATTTACCAGAGGAGAGAAATGTTAGAAGGCTATCTTTAGAATTCTATCAATCACAAATAGTATTTGACTCACAAGAAGGTTTATAGGTGTGATATAAAGTGCATGGGACTAAGATTCTGAAGATCTTGGGTTCTGTTTGACTATTTAGTAACTGATCCTGCACTGTAAGGCTCTTGAGACCAACATCTGTGTCTTATTCATCTTTATAAGCCTACTATGTGGCACAGTCTGGCATGTAGCAGGAACTTAGAACATGTTAAGTCACACTGAGATAATTTTACCTCTCTGTGGTTTAATCTTCCTTCATCAAAGAGCTCTTGTGAGTTAAAACGGAGGTGGTTAAAGCATGTGTAAATCTATGGAAATTCTAAACCATTAGTATAGGGACAGTGTACAGCCTCCCCAAAGCCCTTTTCTTTCTTAAAAATACTTTTTTGTATTTATTTGGTTGCGCCAGGTCTTCCTTGCAGCATGTGCAGCGTGCAGCATGTGTTCCCTGACCAGGGATCAAACCGGGCCCCCTGCATTGGCAGCAGAGTCCTAACCACTAGACCACCGGGGAAGTCCCTCACTTTTTAAATCCACCATTTTACTGCACTTTTTCAAGAACTTTGAGAATTAATCCAAATAGTGTGAACTTTTATACAAGGAAAGTAAACTGACATAACTTGACTGAGTAGGATCACCTACTCATAAGAAGCAAAACTAGAAATTTGAATCCAGTCCAGCATATGAATGCAGTTTTTACTTGCCAGTTAATGATTTTTTTCATTAAAAAAAATAAAATTTTAAGAGAAAGTGATGTGCCATTGATACTTAAAACTGTAAGGGATTCAATCAGAAGACTGAAATAAATCATAAATTGTTTTCCTTAGAACTTACTTAGTCATGTGCATTTTGCTCATATTCATCTCTTGATTTTTCTCCAATTTTTTTCTGTAAACCCTTACTCTGTGTAACATAGCCTCTTTTAATTCCATATGTAGTGGTAACAGAAGTCCTCTTGAATATATTAAAGGAGTAAATAGAAGACAGAACCAACATGAAGTTCTCTTAGCCAGTGCTGTAATGTGCATTTGTGCGTACATCCGTATCATTTCTTCTCTTGAAGAAACAACGTCATTTCTTTTTCTTTCCTTCTGTTTTCTTTTGTTGTTGGTACTGCTGATTTTTACTGTTGAAAAATCCAGGGTCAAAATCCCAAGAGTACAGTGCTTCTTATTTCAAGAACTTTGACTTCAAAATGGGAGACAGACCACACTGGTGCTATAGATTCTTATTTCTGTTGGTTCTACAGGGAAGACCTTTTTGGATTCTGGAATGAAATGGTGGCTTTTTTTTTCATATATGAAGCATACTAATCTAGGTATTAAGGACTTTGTTTTATGACTGGTATCAAACTGACTCCTTGGTTTTAATGAGTTTAAGTGATAGATACCTAGGCCTTGTACTGTTTGGGTTTCGGCTTAGAGAGGTAGATTAGAAGGAGATGGAAGCAAAGAAAATCTTCCAGAGTCCAGTTCACAAGCCCTTCAGCTGTTTTCTCAAACCAAAGCCTGGTATCACAGACCAGAGCCACTCACCCGAGTGGATTCCCCAGTTGTGTGATTGATGATCTGGAGGTTAAGGTGAACATGCCTATTGGAACTTTGCTCACTTTTCTTCATTTCTACTTCATTGTCTTACCCTTGACCAGACAGATAGGATTCCAACTGATAAACTGGGGTTGTGCTGTGACGTACAACCAAGACTACCAATAAGTCTAAGGCTTGGTGCAGTGATTTCTCTCTGGAAAAACTTAGAGATCATATAGTTAACTGAGAATATGGCTCCAGGGGAATTTTTAAGTTATTATGGAAAAGTTATATTTAAGTAGTACTTCCAGTTAATGTAATTCCGATGAAATTTGCCCTTTTAATTTCGGCTTTTAGCAGGGTGAAGTACAGTGCTGAAAAGGCTCAGTAGAGAAGTGGTGGTACTCTGATTCAGTGGGCATTTGAAACATTGTCTTTAGTATCATAAGTTTGGAACTTTGCTAGGCACAGCTACTTAAAATTCCTCAGGGTTTCTTGTGGGTCCCCCTCCCCAACTTTGACTAAACTGTAATATGTTACAGAATACAAAAAATGTGTATTTTATTTTGCTACTAAGACATTACCTTATAATTCAGTTTAGCTCAGTCAACACAGAAATTATGGCTGTTTGGTTATTTAAAGAACATGGCCAACTCACAGAAGGATTTTAGAAAATCTTCTACAAGTGTGCTTTTGGGAGGAATCAATATTTCTTTACTTGAAACCAACTCTGATTTCCTCGTTTTCCATTCTTTGTGCAGTTAGTTTCTCTGTGGTTTAGGATTATGAACTAAGAAACAATTTTTCTGTTTCAGTATGAAATTTAATGCAAATCTTTCTTGTGCATTCAGCGGCCATTGCAGTCATTTGGACAGACAGGAAAAAGGTCTAAGGTATAGTAAATATTTTGTGCTGGCATGCCAAGGGCCTTCCCTCATGCTTGATGAATCTTTGTTTTCATACAGCGCTGCATTCAGTTTAGTTTTGTCACATTTCGTTTGGGGCAGAAAGCTTATTTTGTTTTATTTGGGGTTTTTGTCTTGCCTAGTCGCTTTTGTGCATCGCTTTAATGGTTCTTTATCTGTAGAGAAAATGGCTCTCATCATTCTTTGGGTTTTGAGATTGAAGTTACTCCCATCCTTGCTATTGCTATTATTTTTAAAACTGCAGTTATTGTTTTCCCTCATAACAAAGAGTTTTAATGGTATTTAACGATATATTTAACTTGCACATTTCACCTACATCTATACACAGCAGAAACTATTATAAAGAAACTTAAAGTCTAGCTCTAGATTTATGGAATGTAGCGTTAATTTTAAATACTTTTCTTCAGTCAAGCTCAAAGTTAAAGCTAGTTCGGAGCCTTGCAGTGTGTGAAGAATCTCCACCACCCCCTACAGCAGAGATATCACAGGAGAACCAGGTAAAAAAAAAAAACACCAAAACAATAAACAAAGCAAAACAATTATTATTCAAAGATACAATGGTAAAGCCTGCTTCCTGGAGAATATTTTTTCATAATGTTAAATAAAAGTTGTATGTGCATGTACATGTGTTGTATATGTTTTTACTGAGTAAACTACCAATAAGTCTAAGGCTTGGTGCAGTGATTTCTCTCTGGAAAAACTTAGAGATCATATAGTTAACTGAGAATATGGCTTCAGGGGAATTTTAAGTTATTATGGAAAAGTTATATTTCAGTAGTAATTCCGGTTATTGTAATTGCGAGGAAATTTTCCGTTTGGATTTTGGCTTTTAAAAATTTGTCAAACACCTCTTGAGTGTGAAGGGGAGACTACCCAAGACTTCCACTAGATATGTATCATTTTGCTTAACCTGAATGCATGGTGAAGCCAGTCTTCATAATAGCTTGGCTCTAACAGTTGTCCAATATTTCTTATTCCGTTGTTTATAAAGTATAGAACTACTGAGGCTCAACAAATAGTTTGGTTTTTTGCTTTTTATATATTTTTTTAATGCTATGACTTTACTTTTCTATTAATCTTAGCTACAGATTGATCTTTGTCTTATGTTACACTTGTATGTTTACATATAATTATTTTTGGACTCCCTTAACAATGTTTATTAGTGTGATAACTTTGGCTGTTTGTGGCTTGTTCTACTTTAAGAGTTTAAATAACCTGAAGTCCTCCGGTATCCTAACAATTAGTTTCCAAAGAATTGAGGCAATATTTTGGTTAAGAAAGATGATTGAATAAAGGAGAAAGAGAAAAAAGAGCTATGACAGATTGTATACCCTCCCTTTTTTTTAATGCCAGTTGTATGTTTGTTGACTCAAGCACAGACTGTTGATGCTTTGCCTTGATTTAGAAGATGATGCCATCAAAAGTATACTATAAATACTGAAGGTAGTTGTCACATGTTTAGAATGTGTTCTGTTTTTTAAAAAGCACTATGTGCTTTTATTTTATATAAGAAGATTTTTTAATAGATTATTGACAAAGTGTCAAGGAACATAGGGATCAAAATTTACTTTTTATTTATATTTAAAATCTTACATAAATAGAAGATAGTTGTATGTATTAATTCTATAAAACAGATATTTTTAAGCAATAAAAAATAAACTTCCAAAACGAATAGAAATATGCTCAAAATATTTTACTAAGAACTATTGCCTGGAGAACATTTTCAGATGTTAACTTGGCTTTTGCATGCTTGTTGATGAGGCTGAAGAGTTATTTATATACTCTGAAAAAAATTCAATAAAATTGTGTTTTAAAAAGCAGTTTTACAGGTTCTTTTGTACATGTCAGAGTAACAAATATACCTGTTCAGGGTTGAGCAGTAGGCATTGTAATGGGGTTTTTTTGAAAATTAATTTCTTCAGTTTGTTGACCAAAATGTTACACCATCAGCCCCATAGAATAACTTGTCCAAGGAGATTGAGGAAATGAGAAGAGTCAGACATTCATAAGACTGTTAATCCAGAAAAAGTGTCTTCTTTTCGAGAAAAACTGTAACAAACATGATCTTTGGTTTGATGTGGTACATTTCACCTATCTGAAAATTATTATAGGAGGTGGAAGGGAGGTGGGGATTCTTATAGTACTACATAAATTTGTCTAGTGAAAATTTATGTAAGAAATAAATTAATATGAGGAGGATATGTTGTATATTGATGTATATATTATTCAAAAAAGCTGACTTGCAGCATATGGATAATGAATAAGCTGGTTATACCAAAGTTCAGTTGTTCCACATAATATATTATTTCTCAATTTTTCTTGGATAAGTTAAACTGTTCTTTTGGGATAACAACCTATTATTACGTTGTCTGAACAAAAGATACTCTTTTTAATAGAAAGTCTTTTTCCAAGCATTGAGTTAACTAAATTGCACCTAAATGGGAATTGAAAAATAAATTATTTCTCGTAAAATGTACTAGCATCTAATCCTTGACAGCAGACACTTTCCAGCTAATAACGCTTGCTTCAGAATGTGATTTTTGAGGAATTAATCTGGAATAAAACTCATTATTTGAAAGGTTGAGAGGCAATTAAAAAAGAGATGTCACTTGAGTCTGATGAGAGCTTATGAGAAGGAAATGACCTCAATAACTGATGTCAGTGACAGAGTGAAGAGTAAAGGAATTATGGCTGCCCATGGGAGATAGTGCTATCATTTCAGTTATTTGTAGTCAAGAGAATTTATGTATAAGGGCTTAGGCTTTTAAAATTAAAATATGACTTGTTTATTTGCTACTGAAAACAAGACCTCAGTACCAACTGAAGACAAGCCTAGATACATTATATCTACTAGATTTTTAAATACAGTTCACCTTGATAAAATAGTTTAATATCTGTCTAAATGTGGAATCTTTTCTTCCAACCTTGATTTCATAGATTATCCTTGAGTAACAGGATAGAAGTTTTAAGTCAGGGAAACTTCTAAATATTCTACTTCTGAAACAGTTCTGAGATTCATTTTTAAATATCTATTTTTTAGTTAAAAATATAAGGAAAGTAGACTAGAAAGTGAGTCATAATGAGAAAAATGACTGATGAATACAGGATGTTGATTAACGCATGAGGTTTGGTAAATAAGACAAAGGACGGTGTAAAGCAGATGTTTTGTCATTTTAGTGGAATTTGCCAGTGCTTCACTTTTGTCCTATATTCTGAGCACAACTTTGAACTAAGATGAAATAGGAATCAGAACTGAGAAAAGCTAAAAATAGCAGTCAGAAACTCCATGGGGAGGGGTATATATATACATATATATGTATATGTATTAGATCTGAAACTCTTCTGCCAAATACTATTTTGAAAAAAAAAATATATATATATATATATATATGGGGAGAAAATGTTTAATAGAAATCATGGTGGCTGCAAGTTTCAGAATCTTGATATTTATATCCTTTCAGTATTGACTTATTGTGCCTACTGCCACCACCAACCGTCACCCAGAAAAGCGAAGTCATTTGTTAATATTTTCCATCACTAAAGAACAACTGTATACAGCAATTTAGCCTACATCTAGATAGGCTACACCTTTATCTTTAGTAGATATGTTCTGGAAGTTTGTCTGTCTTTATAACTTTGCCAGAATAATCAAAGCCATGTGATTTTTAACCTATTTCGGCTGTATTTCTAGTAATTCCTTTCAGTTCTGAGATTGCATGTAATGACATTGTTTTAAAAATGTAAAATTAGTTTTCCTTTTCAGTCTTAGACGATGGTTACTTTACAAGTAAATGTTACATACCACTAAGGGAAACAATCTTGTCTGAAATCTTTCTAAAACAACTTTGTGGTACTTAGAGGAGAAACAGTGATAGTAGACTCAAATAGGAGATAATCAAAGTTGGGATTTGGTTTTGAAGTTTTTACTTACAGTTTTATATGATAAGAAAATGAAGGAATATGAATTTAAAGTGGATACTTAAGAAAATTAATTTTTGGTGTTAACCTGGCACTCATATGTTCCTATTGTCATGATTGATGATAATTATCATACTTTTGTTTGACATGGTATCTCCATTGCAAAAATAGGTTAAAAAGACCTTTGTTCTGATCCTCCAAGGGTTTTAAGTAGGTTCATTGAAACAATTGTAAAAAACATTTATTTTCTCTAAGACAATTTTCAATTGATACTTTCAAGGGATATGTTTCAACTAATATATTCAGCTCAAAAAATTAATTTTAACATTTTTTTATCAAGAGTTTGATTAACATGGTAAAGCTATTGTAAGTTGTATTTTCTTGCTTGAAGAATCTGGTTTGATAAAATAAAAATCTTTTTTTTCCCTCCATGCAGTTTTGTTAATCAGCAGTACAAATGTGGGGTATTAACTGAATCACTTTTATATTTTCACTTAATAAATAATTTTACCTTCCAACAGGAGAAAATTCAGATCCAGTTAACACAATCATTTGAAAAAGAGGAGAAGCCCTCAAAAGATGAAGCAGAAAAAGAAAAAGCCAGTGATAAGTTGCCCAGAAAAATGTTATCAAGAGGTTTGCAATTTATTTCTATATTTTTTAAACAAAGGTTTTATTTCACCATTAATCCACCCTTTACCCCTTGAATAATTTTTACTTAGTATATTTCTAATAAAAGTAATCCAGAACAGACTGAAGGGATGATATAGTTCTGGGCAAAATGGCATGACACAGTTCTGAACATCAGATGATTTAGCCAAAAAACTGCACCTCATGTCAAAAAGTCACCAAGGAAGATAACTCATGATCGTTTATTGGTCTGTCTCTTGTATCAAAATAATGGAATCACTGTAATTTAAATACTGATTCCATTAAAAAGATGTATTTTTAATTCCTTACGATACAAAGAACTAATGCCAAAATGTTTAGTATGCAGTAAGAATATTCTTGGAAACCCAAGACGTTTATCTTTCAGATGTGAATTTTAAAGAACTTCATCATATATCATTATAAACCTATAAAAATCCTTTTTAAATTTATAGACACAGTTATGTTGAACAGTTTTATAAACCACGTAAGGATATTACATTTAAGGAGAAGAAATAAATGTGAATATTTGTAAAAAAAATTTTTTGGAAAGCAAATTTTTTATGATAAATACTCTTTCAGAGCTAAAGTGCCTGCATATCTCCAAATTAACAACTCCTTATATTTGCAACTGAACTAAGCAGACTCAGTTTGCTGTCTGAATCAGAGTTTTGTTTGTTTAATGAGGCATTTTTGAATATGAGAATTGTGAGTATACAGAAGGATCTTTAAGAATTCAGAGTAAATTAAAGTGGCACATATGAGAGAAATTTTCTTTTTAAGAAGGTGTATAAACATGCAGTTACATAAATCCATGTCATACTCATTATATAGGAGTAGCAAAATTGTGGTCATCTGAATTCATCATAAATTCCATTTTCTACTTCGTCAGTTTTCATTGTGGGGCATCTCATTTTATTTGCTATGCATCATGTGTGAAGGGAAAGGAATTTGTTTCAAACAACTTTATACTGGGTTTTTGTGTTGTTGTTTTTTAGATTCCAGTCAAGAATACACTGATTCAACTGGCATAGATCTACATGAATTTTTAGTAAATACATTAAAAAACAATCCCAGGTAAAAATTAAATTTATAAGGTTTACATTGCTTCTAGAGTACCATAATTTTGTTATATATGTTTTCATTACTGAGTTAGAATAAGGTTAGAATATTTGAAGTACACCAGAAACATTTCAGTTTCTTAGGGCTAAGATGTTGCCGGCCTCTATATACACATGTGAAATACCTTTTTTGCATTATATATATCATGATGATATAAAGATAATTCATACTCTTTGTAGGAATTTTGGGAAATAAAGAATCATTAAGATATTTTGGGTCTTAATTGAGATTAAAGAGTTATCATTAATCATGAAATACGAGAGAAGTATACCTCATGATAAAGCACTCAGCCAAATTACTCATTATATTCACTTATAACAAGTTTCTGGACTTAACTGAATACGGAATTTTTGTTTCTTCTTGCTTAGCTTATGAACCTCCAGGCCAAAGATTTTTAAGGTGCTTATTTGAGTCACTAACTAATTGTGAAATCCTTTGTTTTGCCAGGGTACTAGATAAATAGATTTTAACTTTTTGGCAAGTCATCGATCCCATTAAGGCATTCTTCCCAGAAAAAGGTTTATTCACAAAATATCTGACCAACCCATTCTTGGAGTAGAAGACTCGAAGGTTAAGAACCCCTCCTCTAGATGTTAGCTCCGCAGAATGGTAGTTAAAATTTGTGAAATTTTTAGTTCATTGGGTCAGCACACGTGATAAAAAACATGAACAAGTGTCTTCAGTATTGCTGAGGTTTATCTCATGTCTTGCTTCAAGATACGCCTTTAATTTCATTCAGAATTTATTGTTTCAGTACCATATTGATTTTCTATTTTACATTTAACTTTAATCCCAAATGGAGAACCACTAAAATGGAAAGTAGTCTCCTTATAGTAGGAAGTATAAGTGTGAAGTCAGTCAACTCTGCATGACTTCTTTTTTTTCAGGTCAAGTTGATTCCTCAGTGGTCCCAACTGAAATTAGTCCATTGAACAGGTATTCGTTGGGTATCCATCATGTGCTAAGCATTGTGCTAAACATTGTAGATATAAAAGTGAGCAAAATATAATCTCTGACCCTAAAATATTCACATTCTATGTGCTACGGAAAAAAGAAAACCCCATGACATATCATTAAAATAGAATAAATGTTGTAAAAGAAGTTTTTCAGGGTGCTGTAAAAGCATAGTGATGGGATCCCACCTCTGAGAGGATCTGTAAAGGCTGCACTGAAAAGATGCCTGAGCTGAATTTTGAATTCATGGTGCTTTAAATGGGAGCATGAGAACCTGAGAGAGACAAGAGCATTGCTAGGGCACAGCAGTATGAGAGGGAGGTAGTATACCCAGGCAGACAAGATTGCACACTGGCTCTGGCAGGAATGCATGTAGCAAGTAATTACAGAAAGTGATGGGGAGGTTGTTGGTAAGGTATGAAGACAGACTCTTCAGTTATCCTCAACCTCGATCGGTACCAACACACTGGGGCGTTTACTGAGTAAGAAGTGCTGATGGGAAGCCGGGAATGTGATGAACAATTAAAAATCATCGTCGCTGAGACGCAGTAGTGCACCATTTGAGAAATACTGAGTATGGCATGCTCTGTGGAGGAGTCATGACAGAATTTTGAATAGGGTGATACCAGAATGAGATTCGCATTTTAGGAAGATTACTTCATCAGTGAGGGGCCGAGAATCATGAGCAGGGAGTATGGGTAGGAGAACATAGAGAAGAACAGAGAGGAAAAGGCTTATTTGGAAGATGTTTAAGAATTAATCCCGTGGCAGGACTTGGTGATTATTTGGAGATGGACGAGTAGTGGTTTGTTAGAACAGAACAGCTGCTAGGTTTCCAGCTGGACTGATGGTTAATCCCATTAACGGGGGAAGCAATAAGGACAAGCCTGAATGAAGTAAGATATGTTCTGTTACAAATAAGTATAGTTTGAGGTGTCTGATGAAACGCTGTGGCAAGATTAAATGTATAACTCTAATTTTCAAGTGAATGAGCCTGGATGCTCTTAAAGATTAGGAGTCATCAGTAGAGGTGACCCTTGCTTTGTGAGTTTGGCCAGCGAGATGCAATAAATGACAAGGATGAAATTCTATGGAAAAACGGTATCTTAAAGGTAGAGGATAAGTAAGAGACACTGAGTCCTAAAGATGGCAGAAGAATCATGAGAACATTTGTCTTAGAAATCAGCCAAACAGCAACAGCTTCATTAAAGGTGACAAGGAAGCAACCCATTAGATTAAGGAACTAGGAAGTTGTTGGCTACTTTAACAAGGCATTTCATTTGCTGTAGACTGGTGGAAATGAGAACTCAGTAGGTTAAGGGGAAGGTAGAAAATACATAGTTTGTGTAAAGCAAGACGGGATCCTAAACAGGTAGGATTTTTCTTTCTTCTGAACCCATAACAGGTTCAGAAGAAATTCCAAAATATTCTTCTTTTTTGCAGTTTTCTGTTTTCCTCTACAAATGCAAAAGTTTTTATGTTATCTGCATATGTGTTTTTGAAGTGTACAACTTAGTGATTTTTAGTATATTCACAGATTTCGTGCTACCATCATTACAGTCAATTTATGAGCTTTTTCATCAACCTCCAAAAGAAATCCTTAACCATTTTGCTCTCACCTCCTTATGCCCTGAACCCTTTGGGTATCATCATATGAATGAAATCATATGTATGTGGTCTCTTGTGATTGGCTTCATTCACTTAACATAATATTTTCAAGGGTCATCCATGTTGTGCAGCATGTATCAGAACATTAATCCTTCTGTGTTTGCATTTTTATTCAAAAAAATATGTAAGTGAACCATTCATATAATGGCTAATGAGTAAATACTAATGTCAGTGTGGTTTACATAGTAAGAGCTAATGTTAAATTTTGTGAGAAAAACGATTTGCCTGATGGCTCTGTGTTCTCTCAATGAAACACACCATTAATTGCCAGACATAGGTGGCACAAAATTAATAATACTGCTGCTGCTAAGTCGCTTCAGTCGTGTCCGACTCTGTGCGACCCCACAGACGGCAGCCCACCAGGCTCCCCCGTCCCTGGGATTCTCCAGGCAAGAACACTGGAATGGGTTGCCATTTCCTTCTCCAATGCATGAAAGTGAAAAGTGAAAGTGAAGTCACTCAGTCACGTCCGACTCTTCACGACCCCATGGACTGCAGCCCACCAGGCTCCTCACTCCATGGGATTTTCCAGGCAAGAGTACTGGAGTGGGGTGCCATCACCTTCTCCAAAAATTAGTAATAAGTGGCAAATTTCCACTAGAACTTCAGCGCATTCTAGATGTTAAGCAGATTTATTTTGAAATCATACTAAAGTCTAGTTTACATTTTATTTCAAAATTTTCCTTCAGGTCCTTAAATCTTGTTCTCATCCCAATGAATAAACTTAACTTCAGGTGTTAAATAACCATTTATCTGTAATTCCTGTCTTAAAGAAATACTTTTAAAAATTGTAATAAATAGTCATTACTAGATTAGAACCCAGGAACCTGCAGTTGCCCAAGATAGAGATTACACGCACTGACGTGGTTTTTATACGTGTTTTTGTATTGGTTTTATAACCATTTTCTGTAAATTATACAACATATTGAAGAAATATGGACAGTATAGGCAACTGTGTCACTAATGGAGGGGAGAAGCCCCATGGAAAAATCCTCAGAGTATATGTTTTAAAAGTAAGCAGTTTTGTTCTGGGGAACATTATGCAATTGTTCTGTGCTTGAAATATTTTCTGAGTTTACTTTTATTAGAGGTGATGTTTAAATCCTCATATTTCTTGCCTGTTGCAGATATTTGACCCAGTTCATATAGAACAGTGGGAAGGGGATGGTGAAAGCAAGCATTCTTGTTTTCTTCTTTTTTATTTGCCACTTGTGTACCAGCACATACTTTCTCAAAAGTCAGTTCTGGTATAATGACTAGAACACTAATAACTAAAAGATTATTGTCCCTTCATTTTAACTTCAGGTAGTTTATTGGTCAATTTGATTGAGATCTTTGTTTTTCTTATATATTTCTTTAATAACAGATAGCATGTATTGGTTTCTTTTAAAGATTATATGATGACAGGTTCTATGTGTGCCTATAAGTTCATGTGCTAATAAACCTATGCCATATGAAAATTAATTTATGGATCTGTTAGTTTGAGTACTGTATGTAATGGTTCTGTAAAGGACTGTTAATTTTTGACTTATGGCCATTACCAAGAAATCTAACCTTGATGACAGATTTGAAAATTTGGAAACTTGGACTAAGCTGTAGCAGATACAAGGCAGGAAATGTAAATCTTGAGAACTTAGGAAAGCTATTTTTCTAACAAGTTTTACTTTTTGCTAACTAAAAATTTAGTAAACTAAGTAGGGGAACTTAATTTAATAGTAAGTGGTCCAGGTAATAGAAAATCCTCTGCAACCCATAAATCTACATATAAAAGGGGGAAAAGCCTGAATTTGTATCAATTACTAATAAAATTGTTAGGTTTTTGTTTTCTTTCATGGAGACAACAGATTTCTTTTGAATACCAGTTCCTTCACTGAAGAATATTTCACATATTGTAGGCTTGCTGTTTAGCTCAAACAGAGGAACCAAATTAAATGCACTGTTTCATGAATGCTAAATAAGTTGCCTGCCTCCAATTCCTTTTTTTCCCCTACAATAAGTGTATAAAATACATTAGAAAATTTTACCATGTCAAGACAAATTGACCCAAAAAAACATTCGAGGAAAAGAGTCTCAACAGTAAGTAAGTCTTTTTCAGTGAAAACCTTATGAAGTAAGTAAAAATTTTCCATCCTCCCCTGAAATTTTAAGGAAAAACATTAAAAGACATTGGTAAAATAATCTGATTAATTTATTCCACTCAGATAGATTTGTTGAGCTCCTCACTATAGCACAGACAACTATATAAAATAATTGTGATAAATACTCTTAAAAGGTATGAAAGAAACAGGTCTAAAAAAGAATGTAAGAAGCTGTGCTAGGGGCTTCCCTGATGGTCCAGACTCTTCACTCCCAATGCGGGCAGCTTGGGTTCCATCCCTGGTCAGGGAACTAGATCCCACATGCTGCAACTAAGACCAGGTGCAGCCAAATAAATAAATGTTTAAAAAAAAAATAAAAAACGTGCTGGGCAAAGGAAACAGCATGTTCGAGGAGCCTGTGAAAGGAAAGAGCTTGGGAACTACAGCGATAAGCCAAAATGATGAAGGTTTTGTGAGAAAGGGGCAGGAAATGAGGCTAAAGAGATAGGTGAAGGTCATACCTGCCTTGTAAGGCACATTGCATTAGTGCGTGTGGGTGCTCAGTTGTGTCTGACTCCCTGTGACCTGATGCACACTGTAGCCTGTCCAGCTCTGTCCATGGGATTCGCCAGGCAAGAATCCTGGAGTGGGTTGCCATGCCTTCCTGACCCAGGTGTTGAACTTGCATCTCCTGCATTGGCAGGCAGATTCTTTACCACCAAGCCGCCAGGGAAGCCCCATGGGCCATGTTACAAAAGATGTTCATTTCTAACCTAAGAGCAATGGGAAACCTGTGATAAATATTTATCCCACCCCATGACGTCTTCACATTTGTGTTTTTAAAAGATTGTTGTGGATGTTCCAGGTAAAACAAATTTGGAGGGAACAAGGGAAGATACAGGGAGATAATATACTACTATCATAGAGGTCAAGTCACAATCCTGAATACTTGGATCCAGGGTAATGGCAGTAGAAAGAGAAGAAAAATAGATTGAAGATAGATAAAATTTGCAGTTGTAATTAACTGCATGGGCGGATTTGGAAAAGCATAGTAATAGGCAAGAAAAGGTACTTCTAGTACAGTATGCTGAGTGAAAGGTGGTACCACTTACTGAGGTGGAGTATACTAAAGGAGAAAAATTGAATGTTGCTGAAATTTGTATTAAAATGTAATCCTGTTCCACTTTGGGTTTTAAATCACCACTTAGGCATGTTATTCTCTTGATTTTTTTCAACTGATATAAAAATGTGTATGGTTAACATTAGTCAGCTTTATAAGACTACTTTTGCAGTATAGAGAAGATCAAACTCAGGGCTGATGTATAGACTTTCAGGCAACTTAAGCAGAGGAAATAGAGGACATCATTTCCCCTTAGAATCTGAGAAGGATCCACTAGGTAGTGTTTATTTGAGAAGGAAACATTAACCTCTTGGCCTAGTTTTCTTGATTTATAAAATTTTAGAAACAGAAAGCTGCTTCTGTAAAGCTGCTTCTAGCTCTAAGGTTCGTGAGGTTTGCTTTTGTTTTGTTTTTCCCACATGCACCTGAAATTTACAGTGACCACAGGAAAACTCTCTTGAGCTATGTTCTTGGTGTGTGAGCAAGGAGGTCCTTTGGGGAGTGGTACCAGCAGCTTGTTTTGTAAGTGCACTAAATAGGACCCTAGTGGTCTGAAGGAGCACATGCAGGTGTTCCCTGGTGTCCTTATTTATTTTAATATTCGAGATATTTGGTTCATTTTGGTATTTTATCGAAAAAATTCCCCAAATCTTTAAAATGTATTATGACGATTTTTAGAATAATTTGAAGTCCTCTTCCTCTGAGTTAGGATTAGTAATATAGTTCATACTTCTCTGCTGTAGTTCCATTTATATGCTAGCATTGGATTCCCACTGGAGTATTCCTGTGGTT
Source organism: Oryx dammah (assembly GCF_014754425.2). Lineage (NCBI taxonomy): Eukaryota > Metazoa > Chordata > Mammalia > Artiodactyla > Bovidae > Oryx > Oryx dammah. The sequence continues at coordinate 74,197,301 of NW_024070211.1, forward strand.
ACTGGCATTGCATATTCTTTAGAGTACTGTTTCTATGGAGTTGAGCATGGTAACAAAGTTATGAGCCTACCTAAAGATGTCTGTTTTCCTGCTGCTTCTTACTTTATTGAGTAAGGGATAAAGACTAATATTCTGTTATAATCCATGTATTTGTGGAACAGAATTTAATATAATATAGTAGTACTTAACAGATCAAGATAATATAATAATTTTGAAATTGGATGGTATTCTCTCTACATTTGTGTATGTGTGAAATTTTCCATAAATTTTTTTAAAAAGTCATCTTTATTCTTTTAAAATAGTACTTTTTTAGAAAGCATATATCAAGCTTGTAATGTTCTTCAGTGTACAGGTTTTATAAAAAATATATATATAGCCCTGTAAATTCAACATTTATGATTATTTCAGTGTTAAGTTTTACGAGTTTTCATATTTTCTTTCAGGGACAGAATGATGCTGTTGAAATTGGAACAAGAAATTTTAGATTTCATTGGTAATAATGAGTAAGTCCTGACCTTTAACAACAAAATAAATTGTCATCAAAGTTATTCAAGATCTGCTAAATTAGTCTTTCTTCTAATTCTAGGTCTCCCCGTAAAAAATTTCCCCCAATGACATCTTACCATAGGATGCTCTTGCACAGAGTTGCCGCTTACTTTGGATTAGACCACAATGTTGATCAGAGTGGGAAGGCTGTCATAGTAAACAAAACTAGCAATACAAGAATGTAAGTATCAAGAAAGATTGTTATATGTGTGTGTGATAATTCTTTATCTTTCTGTAACATCTTTTATCTCAGGTTTTCCACATGTTTTAGCAGCCTGCTTCAGCTTTGTGATGATAACGTTATGTGACAGGTCTAAAAAATACACTCTGTTCACGAGATGTAAAATGCACCAGTCTGGACTGAAATAAGACAGGTGACTGAAATGAGACAGGTGAATGAGGATTGCTTTTTTAAAAAGTAGGAAAACCTTCAAAAGTCATGATGTCAGTGATGTTTAATAACCATTTTCTTACGGATTTAAATTAGTACAATTTAAATAGCTACGGCCAACTTCAGGCACATTTAAAAGGAAAAAGCAAACTTTAACACCCCTGTATTTTCACTAATTTTCTATCATTTCACTGTCTTTTCCACCTATATTTTTGGTTCTTTTTTTCCACAGATTTCAGGACAGTGGGACTGTTGGTTGGTTAATCCAGTATTATCCATAATATTGTGTACCCTTCTGGGCTATGTATGACTAGTGAGCAAAAAATTTTAAGAAGTTAAGAGGAATCATTTCCTTTAAAAAGTGTTAGCTTTGTATGGTGAAACAGATAATCAGGGCTGATATTTGGGAGCAAAAGGCACAATGCAGAGGCACCTAAAGTTGTATGTTCACAATACCTCTTTTGTCTGTTAGTAAAACTAGTCCTAAAGCACCCTGTTGAGTCCAGCTAAAATCCTTTATGGTGACCCATCAAAAGAATTCCATATTAATTTCATACGTGGCAGCAGTGGATCTGTGAGCAGCAGTCAGCTTCCAATGCCATAAATAATGCTTTTCAGTTCATAATTTTTCTTCCTTCCTTGAAGCTAGACTTCTCAAGGTTCTATTATGAACCATTTGGCTTGCACAATTATATTTAATTCATTTATTTCTCTCTTGTTATAATGGTCTTTACCCTTGTAGCTGTCATATTGTTTGCTTGAACTAAGTTGGTTTTCTTCCATTTTAAATAGTATTTTGTCAAAAAGGTATATTTATTGGTGGAAGCTTGTATTTTTTAATTGATTGTTACTACAACTAAAATTAATGAAGACAGCTGTCTTTGAAAAGGATCACGTGTTTCTTCAGGGATTAAGTTTTAGCTGTACATGTGAATCTGATTTAATTGTCTACTGCCTATCTTTTAGTCTTTTTTAAATATCTTAGCTTTTTCCTAGTTAGTTATATCATGACTAAGGTGGGACAGTAACCATAAGCTATGAGCTGGACTGAAGGTGAATAGAAATCTACTTCATTTAACCAATACCTTTCAACATTACTCAGAGCTGCTGGATACCCAAGCACATGTTCATTAGCAGGCATTTTGACTAACATTTCGACTGGTGACTCTCTAAGGTTTTCAATGCAGTGTAACCTCAGTTATTTGAATGCTACACATGATATCAGGGTTCTCTTTATCCAGGTAGTCAAGAGTTTAGTTAAACACAGATGTTTAAAATGTATTGATACCTAAAGAAGAATGGATCAATAGCATAATTATAACTAGACATTTCAGATCATTGAAGTTACACTGTATTTTTATTTTTTTCTTCTGGAATATGAAGAAGGATGTAAATCAGAAAACCTTAGAGAACTGCTCCACATTGAATAAAAACAAACTTGCCTTTTCCTCATAGGCAGATTACCCGCTCCAGCCTTGAACCAGTGGTGTTGTGGATGTCAACAACCCGGTGTCCACTGGGGTGTCTCATTGGAGCGGGAAGTTGGCGATTGCAGGGCAGTAAATTCAGGCATCTATAAAAGACAGAGGTAAGACAGTCTTAAGGTTAGCTGAAATGCCTGCTAATGCTATTTGGTGTGGGAATCCAGCTGCTCTTAGAAAAGTTGCCAGGCTCTTGGTTAAATCTTACAGTCATATTGGAATAACAGTCTCTCACCCAAGTACAAACTCCTTGAAAAAGAAAACGTGATTTTGAACAGCTGCAAAAATAGTTGATATATACCAATGGGGCAGTCATGTGACAAATAACAGTATACGGCCATTGTCAGGATTAAATAGATAATCTTTCAAATTCCTTAAGAAAGCAGTCTTTTTCTCATCAGTTTGGTCTAGGAATTTTTCTTTTCTTTTTTACTCTTTATTTTTCTCTTTAGTTCTGTGTATAGCTCTTTGTGGATATATGTTCTGTTTCACATATCTAAATATATTTTAAAATAAAGATTTCTTCAGCTTACTTAGATAATTATCATTTAAAATCTTTGCATCATTTGACAGGATGTAGATACAGTACTCTTAAAAAGTTAAGTTAAAACAAATATTCAGAAGTGTTACTTGATTACTTTGTGTAATGAAATATCTTACGAAGTTTGCTGAAGATGGCCTTACTCAGTTTTATTTGGTTTAGAAATTATTTAAGGTACCTATAATAAATTACGTGACTACATAATATATATTTTAAGTATATGTAAAAAATTGCTTAGGAGTTCAGTTAGCCTTTCTTTATTGCCTATAAATATATTTTTTATAGATCACCTATTTCAGTTTTAGAATAGAATGATATTAAGTCTCAGGAGTGTTGAATGAATTAATTTGTTGTAACTGAGAATATATTTCAGAAAGCGAAACTTTATATGATTATAATTTTCCAAGAGCAACAGCGTTCCATCTGTTTTCTGGATCCCAGTAGAACTTGCAGCATTTCCATAGAGGAAAAACCAATCAGCCATGAAATACGTTGTTAAGAGTTCATAATCATTACTTTAGGTCATAACATGAACCTTCAAAAAACCTCTTTTTAACCTGTTTCAGTTAATACAAAACAAAGATGTACCCCGCTGTAATTAAGAACACTTGGTAACTTGGTAGCATTTTGAAGTCGTCTCTTTAAGTTTTATTAAATTCAACCACAAAATATTTGGTTATGTAACATCAGAGCAGGTACTGTAAGAGTGTAACATAAGATACTGTGCTATACTTTTTCCTTTGTCCCAGAATTGTTTCTTAGATTTAGACGAGGCAATGCAAAGAGGATAGACAGGCTTCCATACCAGGGCTCCAACCATGGCTCAGTCATTTCCTTGCCCCCTGATCTTGGACAGTTTTAGTCATTTGATCCTCAGTTTTGTCAGTAGTATTTATAATAACAGACGTCTACTGTTTTAAGTGCTGGTCATCTGTTAATTCATTTCATCTTCAGAACAACCTTATGAAGCAGGTAGACTGTAATGAGGAAAGTAGGGAAAAGAAAGGTTAATAAGTAACTAAAGCACCTAAATGTTAAAGCTGAGTATTTGAACCTGAGCAGTCATATTCCAGAGCCCACAGTGTATTTCATATATCCTTTCAGTCATGACATGGGATAGTTAATGTTTTCTCATAAGATTATTTTTGAGGAATAACTGAGATAACATAAGTATCTATAAATAACGCCAGTGAGTGGGAACATATTATTTTTATCACTTTTCATAAAATGTAATATTTAACTTTTTTATGTTTTATTCCCTTGGTTTTTGGTTTATTTTTTAGACCTGATCAGAAATTTACTGAACATATTAAGGATGATAAAGGTGAAGACTTTCAGAAACGATATATCCTCAAGAGAGATAACTCTAGCTTTGACAAGGATGATAACCAGGTAACCTCGCACATTTGGAGCATTTTTATAGATGCTGGACTTATCCTGGCAGATCATTTCCCCAAGATTAATTGTTCTCTTTTCTTTAGATGAGAATACGTTTGAAAGATGACAGACGAAGCAAATCTATAGAAGAAAGAGAAGAAGAATACCAGAGAGCTAGAGACCGAATATTTTCCCAAGATGTACGTACTGACTTACATTTAGGTCTTCGTGTTTAATTATATGCTAATTGCATATTCACTCCTCCCTTAATCTGTTGATCATATTTACTTTCAGCTACATTTGTTACATATAAAGTCATCTTTTTAGAAATACTATAGTCCTATTCATGTTAATGATTTAATAGTTTGTAAAATACTACATTGCTGCAGTTATGTGTACTTTTCAAAAGTTGGAAGTAGATCAACTAAGAAGCAGTACTTTGGACTGAATATATAGTTTATATAGTATTTTTTCCTCTCAGACTTCTCACAGAATGGAGATTTTTGGAGTAGTGGTCACTATCTACAAAATCATGTGCCTTAAGTCCTACTTGCTAGTGGATTTTTCTTGATAAATAACTTGTTTCTTTTAAAGTAAAGCTAATTGATTTTTTTAATTAATATTTATTTTCCACTTTATATGTGGTTATATGGAACAGATCTTTTAAGTGGCTGCTTATTTTACACATATATTCAAGAAGAGAATCAGTTTGGTTTTACCAGTATCTGCTCTATGCAGTACTAGGGACTAGTCAAGGATATAAGAATATATGTAATTTGTGTTAATACTTTCAGAGATAGAAATTTTCTCTGTATTAAAAAAGAAATGACACTAAAATCTAGACTGTCAGTTAAAAGTTTATAATATTCAACAAATCTTATTGATCACCTATAGTAGGTATTTTGCTGGGCACTAGATAAATGTATCCATGCACATGTACAATAAATTATCTCCCAAACAACCCTATATTCGGTATCACTGTTTATATTCACAGATGAGGAAACTGAGGCTCCAGGAGACTAAGTAAAATAGACAAAGATCATCTAGCTAGGAAATGACAGGATTCACCCTAGGTCTTCTGAACTCAGGGCCTAACCTAGATCTATTTTCCTCTGTAATTGTAAGATGGATGAGGTCTCTACCCATGATGAGTATTGAGATAATGACAGTACAGTGTGTGATTGGTACAGAAACATGAAGGTGAAATAGGGAACACGGTAGAGATGCACCAAAAGCCAGAACTCTGGAGTGAGAGGAAGAGTTAGCTTCCAAGAGGAGACCTGAAGGATTGAAGTGTTCCACGTCCAGTTAGCATCTTCACGGGCCAGAGATAAAGGAGAGCTAGACTCATGAGGAACTGAAGAATTCATAATCCACCTGGATTATGGCCTAGGGGGCAGGAAGTGAGGGGCGTTTCAATTGGAGAATTAGTAGGAATCTTATTTCAGCTTGCTCCTGAAATCTGGTGCAGGGAGTTGAGTTTTTAGCTAGAGCAGGGTTCAGCAAACTTTTTCTTATGGCTCAAATAATGAGTATTTTAGGCTTTGCTACTATACAGCCTTCATTGCAACAACTCAAAACTCCCCTTATTAATACAAAAGCAACCATAGACAATATGTAAATGAATGGACATGGCTGTGCTGCAGTGAATCTTTATTTAGAAAAACAGATAGCTGACTGTAGTTTGCTGACCCCTGTGCTAGAAGATTGGGCTTCCCTGGTGGCTCAGAAGGTAAAGAATCTGCCTGCAATGCAAAAGGCCTGGGTTCAGTCCCTGGGTTGGGAAGATACCACGGAGAAGGAAATGGCAACCCACTCTGGAATTCTTGCCTGGAGAATTCCATGGACAGAGGAGCCTGGCGGACTACAGTCCATGGGATTGCAAAGAGTCGTAGACAACTGAGCAGCTAACACTAAGTACTAGAAGATCAGTGAGCTATTAAGGAGTAGAAAGTCATGATCAAAGAGGTTTCTGTGGCTTCTGCTGTTTAAATTGGATGAAAGGAGCAAAACTGATAGCTGGTAAAGTAGAAGACTTGTAATTAATACAAGATGCAAAAATGATGGCTATGTGAGTCAGGTTGGTAGCACTGGGAGGCTTTTGGCTGTAAGCTACATTGAGGCATAGCTGCTTGTTCACTGCTACAGCTGCTGCCAAAGCAGAGCTGATCAAGATATTTGTTGAGTGAATAAGGTGGAATCTACAGACGTGTATATATCTTGAATATTTAACAGTGAAAATGGGTTTACTTGTTGGAAACAATATTTGAATTTCAAGTTACTTTGTACAACAGAAATGAATTGCTTCAAAAATATGTGTCTGTTAAAAGTAAGCATAGTATCTCCAAGCCAAAAAGATTTTTTCATTATCATTTATTTGTATACCTTACCACCATGTTTGATTTGAGAACCGGGAGTAACTATTGTTTTTTTAATTATTACACATGATTTTGGTTGTCATCATTGGTTTACAGATAGCATTATTTGACCAATGCTCAACTTTTTATATCTGTTCTTTCTTTCTAGTCCCTGTGTTCCCAAGAGAATTATATTATTGACAAAAGGTGAGGAATTTAACATTTGTTTTGGTAAGTGTCTGACTGACGCTAATAAAAGTAAAAATGTTTTATTAAAATGCCAACAGAATCCAAGACGAGGATGCTAATAGCACTCAGCAGAGGCGCCAGATATTTAGGTATTGGAAGCATGTTTTCATGCAGTACAGTATTGAAAAATTAGAGCTTTTTTTTTTCCTCATAATTTTCCTTTTTGTCTCTATTGGCTTTTCAAAGTTTTATTTCTAAATTACAGAGTTAATAAAGATGCTTCAGGAAGATCAACAAATAGCCATCAAAGCAGCACTGAGAATGATTTGAAGTATTCTGAACCACGGCCCTGGAGTAGCACAGATTCAGACAGCTCTCTCCGAAACTTCAAGCCTGCTGTAACCAAAGCCAGCAGCTTCAGTGGGATTTCAGTTCTGACAAGAGGTGATAGTTCTGGAAGCAGCAAAAGCATAGGCAGGCTTTCAAAAACAGGTACAAACATCTGTCTAGAACTGTGCAGCCAAACATTAGTGTCCATAATGTTGGCTTGGCATTTATCATGTGGCTTCTGTAATTATCCTTAAATAAAAGATTTCTTACCAGCAGTACATTGAGCACCTCTGAAGTACTTATGAGGTAATATGTGTATTGACATTAGGATTTATTCTCTGTGAGACAGATTCACAGACACCAGTTAAAATAAGAATCCTCCACTGTGATGTAAACTTAAATCACGTTGGTTAATGAAATGTCCTCTCTTGTTTAAGTGCCTTAGGTGACTGGAAATCCTTCAGCGCTTAGTTATAGCTAGAAGCTGTGGTTTCTCACGTAGGATTAGTTAACATTGATTGCATTTTTAGCTAATACCGTTATTAGCTGAAATTCGACTACTACTATCACATTATTGTTTGCATTTCATGATAAAGTTCACTTGCTATTCAAAAGTGTAAAATTGCTGAGACTTTCTGAGAAACTGTCAAACTAAAGAAATGTAATACAGTATAATTATTATAGATGAGTAGAAATTTCAGTAACATTTTCAATCTAAAGCTTCTTTATTTTAGATTACATAACTTTTAGGCTCATAGCATTTACTCTACTTTCACTAACTGGCTTCAATACTAAAGAAGTTTATGTCTCTTTTAGAATCCTCGTGGATCTTTATTTTTATCCCCAAATAATCAGGAAAATCAGAAATGGCACTCTGCTTATCCTTTTGGGTAAAGCCTAGACATACAGTTTTACAGATAACAGTTGAAGGGAGAGGTATAAATTTGAAGGTGACAGTATTTTTTAATCTCTGACTATAACTCAGTGCTTTAAATTCTTAAGGTTTTTGAATTGCTCCTGTCATCTTTTTAACATATAATGTGGATGTTTAAAATGTCTTAGTGTATATGATATATCACCAAAGAAAGGTAAGTTTTATTAATGTAAGAAATATGCATATGTACCAAATATGCATTTATTTGATAAACGGTCACTTAGTCATCAAGTCATCATAACAAAACTACTCATGTGTCCTGAGAAAGGCATTTAGACATACAGCCAAATCAAAACATTTTAAGAACATGTACTATTTATGATCTATATTATCTTCAGAGATGAAAATAAGTATATTTTTCATATAGTTATTGGAAACAGTTATTTTGGCACAATGTAAAATAGAAGTTATCCTTCAGAGAAATCTATATAGTGTGTCATATTTGTTTACTTCTTTCTTGAAAAATTAATTCTCCCCATAGACTCAATTCTGTTTTTTAAAACCTAATTAACCTAATTCATCAAAATCTTTCCCTTTCTTCATTGTTTCATTGTCTCCCTTTAGCCATTATACATCAAATTAGTTTATTAAGTATAGTAAAAAATTTTAAGCTAGTGTTAATATAATTGCTTAGAATAGTTTTATTCTTTGTCCCTTACTGTGATAAGAATTGAAAGTTGACTGTACATTGTAGGAAGATGCTATGATTATGAGCTGAAAATGAAAGTGTGCAATGAAACTTGACAGTTGTTTCTCTTAGTAGAGAATTTACTGTTTTTGTTATTTCCTACACTACTTTGAAATCTTTCTGTGTTCTTATAGAGAAGGGGTTTCTGATATAAGAGGTTTGGGCATTTGGCTGTGCTAAGTTGTTTGTCCTGGGGGCAAATTATAATCTATATATTCCTAGGTGTTAATCTAAAGGTAAAAATGTACATAACTTTGTCCTTTTGGGAATGTGGGTAATGTGTATTTTGTGGCTGTCTGTGGCTGATACTATTACAGACTTGCTTAAGTTGCATGCTTTGGCTTTGACTTACCTGACAACTTAATGTGATAACTCTTGGTGTATTAAACGTATTTTTGGTGGAGAGGGGAGGCAAAATTGTACAGTAAATCAAAAATAATTCATGCTTTTATGTGTTAAACTGCATGTTATGCAATATGAATTTTATGATGTATTTAAAACCTGCATCTTTATATAAGGTTTTAAAAACTCCCATTTTTATTACTCCTCCCCTAGGTTCTGAGTCTTCTGGTAGTGTAGGGTCATCTACGGGCTCTCTTTCACACATCCAGCAGCCTCTCCCAGGTACAGCTCTTAGCCAGTCTTCTCATGGTGCACCTGTCGTCTATCCAGCTGTCAGCACTCATAGTTCTCTTTCCTTTGATGGTGGCCTAAATGGGCAAGTTGCATCTCCTAGCACAAGCTTCTTTTTGCTTCCCTTGGAAGCAGCAGGCATACCACCTGGCAGTATTCTGATCAACCCTCAAACAGGTTGGTATCCAGAAAAAGGTTTATTTCAGTTGAGATGTCAGGAGTTATCTGAAAATTAAAGAATGTATATTAAATGTATTATCTGTATATGTGTTGTTAGCTTTTTATTTTTTATAAGTGATTAGCATTTTCCCTAGAACTTTATTAAAAACAGTTTATGCTAGAGAATGTTAAAAGACATATTTATATCAGAAAATATTTTTCTCCTTGTGACACTGGTGACATTGTCTTTTAGGTCAAGTCATGAAACAGTTCATTTCCTAGAAATGCAACCACCACCTTTGGAAGAGCTTTATTCAAAAGAATTTTATCCTGGGGAAAATAGTATACATTTCATGAAAAAGGAGAACATTAACAGCTCTTACTTCTTTTATAATGTAGTGAAAAGACCTATAAGTAATTGTCCTTATGAATATGGTAATTGCTTTCTACTGAGGAAAAGCTATTATAAGCTACATCTTATTATTAATGAAAAAGTAGTCATTGTTAATTAATATTGACAACACATTGTTTGCAGTTAGGAGGTAGTACTTTGTGTTTATTGAATGTTTACTCTGTGGCATATACTATGTTGTGCTTTAAATACATTACATATAATAACCCTGTTAGGTGAAGTCTACTTTTACAGATAAAGAAACTGAACCTCAGAGAGATTAAGAAACTGCAGTCATTATATATGTTAATTTTTTTCTTAAGTCAAAAGAAGTTTTGGTTTCTAATCAAAACAATATAGCCCAATCATATAGTTAGATAATGAAAACAACCTTAAATCGCTCGTTAACCTTCCTTAAATATTCACAGATAGCTGATATGGTCAGACTAGCATGGTAATTGTTGGGCAAGGTAGATCCAGCTAGAGGGTCAGGGTCTCTGAGTGTTCCTGAAACTTTCCTTTTGTTAGTTGTAGAAAAAACTGTGGCTTGGAAGGTGTTACCTTCAGATCTCATTTGTATCTTTTGTTTCTAAGAAACAAATTAAATTAGATAGGAAACTGACTCTTAAGAAATTCAGTTTTGGTTTATAATGATTATCTTTTGATATCTTAGGTCTGTTACATGACTAAACTGCCTGTTTTCCTGGAGCAGGATATAAGATGATTTACTATTTTACTATTTTCTATTTTTCATTCTAAACATTAGTTAATATGTTTTTGGAAACATGGAAGTGTCAGTTGAGTAGGAAATTATAAAGTGAGAAACTAATCAACCTGAAATTGAATTGTATACTTAATTTTAAATTAGTCCAGAAGTGACTTTTTTTTTTTTTTTTTGAGAAAAGCATTACAACACATCCAGCTTTTTTTTCAAGCAGTCCTTAAATTATGCTGAAACATACTTTCATTCAAGTCTAATCTACCATTGTTTTAAAAATTAATAAACAATTCACAAATACCCAGCACGACTTCATTTTAGTTCTCTATATCCATCACATAAATTAACAGGAAATTAACTGATGAAAATAATTTGACTTTGGAGAACTGTTCCCACTTGATCGCAATGGAACAATGTATTCTTCTCTCCCAAGTATTATTATATGTTACATTGGAGAAGGAAATGGCAACCCACTCCAGTATTCTTGCCTAGAGAATCTCATGGACGGAGAGGCTTGGTGGGCTGCAGTCCACGGGTCGCAAACAGTCGGATACGACTGAGCGACTTCACTTTATTTTTTAAAAAAAGAGAGAATGTTTTGAGGGCTATTTAAGACAGTACTATTCAGTCAAATTTCTCTTATTTTATATTTTTCCCATCCTAAAAGGGTATCATAATCAATGATCTTTTTATTTCATAATTTTCTTAACAGTCCAGTCTTTTTTTTTGTTTAGTCATTCAGTGTATAGTATAGAAAAGTACTAATCTTTGAATCTGTATGTACAGTGAGAAAAAAGTCTGGAAGAAGTTATCCAAATTAACTGTAAGGTTATGGGGAGTTTATTTTCCTTTTGATCTGTATTCGTTGGTTATTTTCCCATGATAAAAATATTACTTCATGTAATAAAAAGTTGTTTAGAATCTATGTTTAGAGAGTTACTTAAAATATTCCTCTAGTAATTGATAACCAGTAAGCCTCAAAATCAATACTGAAGTATCCTCTCATTTTATGAATAAAGCTCACTGAAATCAAAAGGAAGTTATTTTAGATAATTATTTAGAATTTTTAGATTATTTCCTAACTTTAACAAGTTAGAATCTATGAAATTAGGACATTGCCATCAAAGCCACAATTTGAAATTTGAAGTTATCAGCCATTTAATTTTCATCAGGTTTTAATCTTACTAGTTAAATATATGCAATGTGACCTATATGTTAAATATTTCCCGTCTAACAGGCTAATTAATGAATTGCCAGTATCCCAATGTCAAGTTTTATTTTGTTTTTCCCTTCAAAACTGAAATATTACACAATCCTGTAACTCAATTCCTTGAGCAAGGGGTGTTTCAGAATTAAATTTTTTGGAAAATACTGTGTATTATAATATAATCTGAGTGGATTCTGGAGTGATAGCACCGCAGTGAAACACTGCAGCAAAGTTTTTGAATATTTACTCTTAAGTGGGAAATACAAAGACTAGAAATAGCCTTGTGTAAAATCAAACTTTTCTTTCTAGGCTAAGAAAAAAAACCTTTGGTTTTCAGAAACTTGAGGCCTTTGGAATTGTGAATAAGGATTGAACATGTTATAAGTTTGTAGAATGACCTATATTCAGTCTCCATTTTTAAGTGATTTTTTCCTTCATTCTTAAAATTTGCAGGTCAGCCCTTCATAAACCCAGATGGGAGTCCAGTTGTCTATAATCCTCCAATGACGCAACAACCAGTTAGAACCCAAGTGCCTGGACCTCCACAGCCACCTCTGCCACCCCCACCACCTCAACAGCAAGCAGCTAATCACATTTTTTCACAGGTGCACATATCCACAATTACATAATGCTAAGTTCATCTACCTTTGCATATTTAGGGCTATAGTCACTAATTATAACTGACATAGCGCAAGTAAGTATCTCTTAGAACTTTAATGTTCTGCACCCATGATGTCCCACTCACTGCTCCTATGGAGAGGTTAACTTCAAGGGCTTTTCTGCGAAGGGAAATTTTTATCTCATGATCCTGTGTGGTGAGTATTTTATCCCTGTTTCACAGTAGCAGGAAATGGACAAGAGTAATCAAAACTAAGATTATACATTATTCCAGTGAACAAAGTGAGTTGTTTTAAAATTCAGTAATCAATCACTTACAAGAAACTGAGTTGTTGCTTCAAGGTACTCTCCATCCCACCTACCCTATGAAAAATAAAGACAAAAATACTTGAGTTAGAATTATCAAAAGCACTTTTAATAATATTTTGAATTTGTATAAATGTTTAGAGTTTCCACATATATTTTCACATTCAGGCTTTTCTTCTAGAGATGTGTTACTCATTCTTACTGGACTTGATTATTCCAGTGTAAACTCGTACTTTCATTCTGTCTTTTGAAAGGTTGTTTAGCATGTCAAAGACAGTTTGCACAGTTATTTGCACCTCTTTTTCCCTGGAAGACAATCTTAAGTATTCTACTAGTGAGAACATGGAGAATATTTTGTGACAGAAGTATAGTGGCAAAGTTGAACTGGAGAAGTTTTATTAGTTTTGTTCACAGGTTAAATTGTATTACAGGAGTGAAAAATGTATGAGCAGTTTGATGAAGTTATCACATATTTTTTAACTAATTAAAATAATTCCTGTCTGGCAATTAAGACTCCTTATTAGGCAAGGCAGTTTCTCTAAAGTTGGACTTGTAGGTTTTTTAACTTCCCAACCTCATTTGCTTACGTGCACTCAGGTAGATGTTAGACAGAATAAAACTCCCTCACTGTCCTTTTCTGTCTTGGTTTCATTCAACTTGGTCTTGAAGTGTTTCTCTTTAATTTGCTATCACGTGGTCATCTTGCAGTACTATATATTCCATCAGGAGTTTTACAGGGCAGATTTTCATTTGATTTAATTCAGTGGAAATAGTCTGGCAGCTTCAGGAAAAAATCCTAAGATTTTATCTACAGTTATATATTTCAGATTATTATCTCTGAGAAATAGCTTTGTCTGGTTTAGTTTCAAGAGACAGTCCTAAAAGATATAGGCAGCTTACTTTAGAAATGATGTCTTAATAGACTAGAATTTGAAATCTTGGGGAATGTATCAAACTCCATGGCTGTTTTTCCTGGCATTGCTTCAAGTGCTTCTGGTAATTTTTCATTGAATACAAGAATAGATAATTGATGAACAAATGATACTCAATAACCATCTTTTGCACTGAGATAATCCATCCATGAAATTTCATCTAACCAAACAAAATAATGCTGTGATTTCCAAAGCCTTCAGATGGGCCACATTCTTGAAACCAGTCACTTTAAGTGAATGCTGTTTTGCACCCAGGTGCAACTGAAGTAGAAGAAAAGGACATGCTAAGGCTTTTTCTTTTCTAAGAGTTGTCAGAGTTTCACTTCCATCATCCAGTCTCCCAGCCCACATTTTTCTCATTACCACTTGACACTCTGGCAGACATAAAATCATACCCTTGGTGCTCATATTACCCCTCTTTTATTTCCCAGCAGACTAAAGCTTTTGTTTCATCTGACACTTACATAGTAGGTTAAGTTGTCTGGAAGAAAGTTGTGTCTTTATGGTTGTCTGACTTAATAACACATTGAAGAGCTTGTAGTTTGTAGTTTTAAAGCTGCTGCACCTCATTTGGTGTGATACATGCTGTCATCCATTAGGAAGCTTGCTAATTTCTTCTCACTAACCTTCAAGAGGTTAGTGAGAAATCAGTGGCTGCTCTTTAGATCTTTCAACTTTTGCCTTTTTTAGTACTTTAACTGTAGTTTTTTTGTGGTTTTTTTTTTTGTGTGTGTGTGTGTGTGTGTAATTCTAAACTACTCTAAGCCATTCATTGTTTAGAAACTTGATTTTGTGGTGGAAGGGCAACTCAGCATTATATGTATTAATCATAGGAATTTCTCCTTGTCTAGATTATTCTTTGAGTAACCTTATTTGGTTAATTGTGCATTTCTAAAGTATACTCCATGGACTGTAGCCTACCAGCCTCCTCTGTCCATGGGATTCTCCAGGCAAGAATACTGGAGTGGGTTGCCATTTCCTTCTCCAGGAGATCTTCTCAACCCAGGGATTGAACTCGGGTCTCCCGCATTGTAGGCAGACGCTTTACAATTGTAGGCAGATGTCTGAGCCACCAGGGAAGTTGTTAAAGTATACTCTTCAAAAGTATTGTCCAGAGAGAGATTCAAAAGTTAAATGACTGTATGCGGGTGACTTAAACAGATTGCCACCTGTATGCTGGATTATGATAGTTATTAAACCAATATGTATATTAGTCCTTTGTAACAAACTACATAAAGGTAAGATTGGAAAACTAATTTGCCTATCAGTAGCCAGGTGTATTCCCTAAAATTTAAATATGATTGAAACGTCTTTCATTCTTCAGTAATACCTGTGAGCACCCTTGGGAAACATAAAACTTGAATTTTTTTTTTTCCTGATATGCAGGAATATTTTCTTAGTAAAATTTCAAAGAACTTCAGTGGATCTTTGTACAAGTTTGAACTGCAAGGATCTGCTTATACACAGATTTTTTTGTTTTTCCTAGCACATACATACTACAGTATACATGATCTGTGATTATTTGGATCCATGGACTGGAATCTGCAGATGTAGGGCCAGCCATATTATACCCAGATTTTTGACCCTGCAGAGAGTCAGCGTCCCTAAGCTCTGAGTTGTTCAAATGCCCAGTGTAGTTTCTCAACTTCTAATATTCTCTCAATAAAAATTTTTAGTTAGAAGAAAGCTGTATGTATCTTCCTTATATAGAAGAGATCTATTTGTGTGTGTGTTTTCTTTAGGCTATTTGTAATGGTACCTACAGTATATTTTCCTTGAAAAATTGCTAAAGTTTAGGCACTTTGGTCCCAAAAGAGTAATCATGCCTTATCAAATAGAATACTTGACATAGATATTATGTTTGTTACACTTTGATAATAAGAATAGAAGAAAAATTCTATTGCTTAATGTTTATATAGCTAAGTAGAGCAGCCCCTTCATCAAACCAGGAAGAAAGAATAAAGGGGTTTGCTTTTACTGACCTAGCCCAAGGGTCTTGTAGGATAATAACATTTGAAATCTCTAAATTACCTGTTGTAGTGAATCAAATATTTTTATGCAAAAATTATTTTCTAATTATGTTTTAAATTTAAATGTATGTTCTCAGAAATTATCTATGTAGAGTTTCTTTGCTTACTATTGTTTTTGTTGTTTCCTATATTGTTTTTAAGATGACTTTGTAGTTTTAAGCTATTGCCAAAAAACTGTAACTTTCCATTTTATGTAATTCTTCTTTAACATTTTATTCTGACATTAACATTGTTTGCCAACCTGTTATTCCTTAGCCTATTCGTCCTCTGCAGCCCTCTTCACAGCCTGTTCAGTACTCTACAGCCCCTTACCCATCCCCGCTCCTGCCAGTCTCACCCACTCAGCAATACTCCGTGGTACTATATCTCTATTCACCTCCTGCGTTGTTTCTGTGGGTGTATGTGTGATGAATACTTGTGAATGTGATTAATGTGATACGTTCTTTTGTGATTTTCTAAAGTCAGGGATACATATATTTTGAAAAAGTATTTTTTTTAACTGTATTAGAAATAATTTATTATGTTCCATAAAATAGTTGTTATATTGGCTTATTTTGGCAATTATGTAAAGCCTAACATTTTCCTTGTTTTTCATACTGAAATAATCTTCAGGTCCTAAGATGTTTTAACTACTTTCCTCATTGAGGCTGGTGCAGATCTGTGCAGTCCTGGTGTGGCAGCTTTCATCTGGGTTTAGACTTTCTTTCCCCACCAGGTCTGATAAACTTAGTATCAGTCATTGGGGTGAATTGGAACTTCCAGTTTCATAAGACATCAAGATCTCTAGATATTTAATCTATGACTATAAAGTAATGGTACTTCCTTTAATCCAAAGCATGCCCAAAGTTATACCTCTCAGTAAGAGCTCAGTAATGACCATCTCTAGTTAGTGAACATATGGGGCCACAATATAAAATACCTCCTGCATAGTGCCTAAAATGAAATAGATATTCAGTAAACGTTAATTTCCTTCCATTAAGTTGAATCTGCCTAACCACCTGTACTTTTTCCCAGTGATGCTCTTACTTTTCAGACTATACGGTCATCACATTTTGAAATTGCATCCAGTTAAATTATAAGATGTCTCTTAAAATCGCTCAACACTTTTTTTTTAATGTTTTGTTTTGTTGAGGGTGTTTTTGTTTTGAGCTGTTGGGCAACCTTATTTACCAGCCTTGGCTCTGAATGATTTTCAAAGATCACTTTCAGTCTGAGAAAATGAAATTTTGCCAGCATTGAGAAGGTTGAGAACATTTTTAAAAATAAATAACGTAAAAGCCTCAAAAATGTTTTGAAAAATGGCAGATCGTTGGAGTAAGAGAATGACTTTTTCACCAAGATGACTGTAATGGTGGTATATATCAATCATTATGGTATTTCTTTTTAAAATATTTGGACATATTACATTTTCATTACAGCTGGTAAGCATTTTTAGGTATATTTTCATCTTCTGAAGTTATTCATTGAATTAGGTGAGTAGTGCTGGACTAAGTCAGAACAACCATTTGAGAAGGGTAAAGCCATGCCATATATTTTCAGTCACTAAGTCAGGTTTCCTTTTTTTCAATCCTTTATCAGCTCCATAGCCTTACTTTACTTTGCAAAAACAAGCAGATTATAGAAATTGCAGACATGTCAACTTTGATCTGACAACTCAGTTGCCACAATTTTTTAAGTAATTTTCCTTTTTTCAAATTTTTCCTCTCAGCAAAATGTGGTGCACATTGTTGCCAATCTGGCTCCTTGAAAACAAGGGAATGCTATTTTAACCCCATTGTCATTTCAGTTGATACTATGTAGACAAGTCAGAATTGGTCCTTACTTTGTTGAGTCAGGTAAATATTTGTCAGATAGCATATAGATTGTAGCCTTTTCTTGACACCACTGCCTGCTCTCCAAGTAGCAAAAGCAATAGGAAACTGTCACCTAGTTTACATTTGCCAGTGGCACCCCACTCCAGTACTCTTGCCTGGAAAATCCCATGGACGGAGAACCCTGGTGGGCTGCAGTCTATAGGGTCGCTAAGAGTCAGACACAACTGAGCGACTTCACCTTCCCTTTTCAGTTTCATGCATTGGAGAAGGAAATGGCAACCCACTCCAGTGTTCTTGCCTGGAGGATCCCAGAGACGGCGGAGCCTGGTGGGCTGCCATCTGTGGGGTCGCATAGAGTCGGACACGACTGAAGCGACTTAGCAGCAGCAGCAGCAGCATCTGATTTAAGGAGTAGACCAAAAAACACCAAGGAAGAATAGAATTGACAACCAAATTTTTATTTTATTTCATTTTTGAGATTAGAGAGAAGATCAGAGAGGGTAGATCATGAAATGAATATTTCTGCTACTATATTTGATCAGTAGGTATGGGAGGAAATACAGAAATGCATAGAACCTGACTCTTTACCTCCTGAGAAGAAGGACATTAAAGAGTAATTAGTACCATGCCTGGCTAGACTCCTAGTCTTTGAAGTCTTTTCAGAAAATGTTAGTTGCCTAATATAAAAGTGTGCCTTTAATCTTATTTTAAATAAGTGTATATTCTTATTTTAAATAATTGTCTTCATTTTTTTATTGTGAAATGTTGTTATACCCTACTCTTTTCTGCATGCTATACATTTCCATGAGATATATTTTATAAGTAATTTGTGTTGACAGCATTGTAATATTGCTACCTTCCTGCCTCAGAGTTACAATTTTCTTGAAGCTGTTCTATTAAATCATGCTTATTGTAGATATATAATTTCCATGATATTAATATATACTACTGCAACTCTTCTTAAAATACATGAAGTATTTTTCTTTGATAAGATTGGTCTGTGTTTGGAAAGCTTACTGATTTCTGACCTCTCCCTTTTTTAGCAGGACAACCTTGGGTCTCAGTTTAGCCACATGAGTCTTGCCCGCCAGCCATCAGCAGATGGTTCTGACCCTCATGCCACCATGTTCCAGTCCACTGTTGTTCTTCAGTCCCCACAGCAGTCTGGTTATATCATGACAGCAGCCCCTCCGCCGCCGCCGCCGCCACCACCTCCTCCCCTACCACCTGCGCAGCCAGTCCCTGCTCCAGGCTACTCTGCCTCTGGTCATCCTGTCAGCCAGCCAGTGCTCCAGCAGCAGGGGTACATTCAGCAGCCCTCTCCACAGGTACATTGCTTTTTCATCTTCTAACTTTAGAGAACTTGATTTTAATTTTGCACGGAGAGACTTTGTGAGAACGTGTGAACAAAACTTGTCAGCCATCTTCCCTTTTGGAGACTCTAAAATGTATTCTAGACAACCACATGACCGGTAGATACTTGAGTTGGAGGGTTAAACTATGTAATCTTAGAGTTCCCTTCTGACTCTGAGAGATTTGTTTTGTTTTAACTAGCTTAAGAGAAACACAGTAAAGTAAATGCACTATGAAAATAAAATGGTATGTTTTAAGAAGAAGTAGATCAGTTTGGGGAGAATTAGCATCTTAACCCTGTTGAATGGCCTATGCAAAAATATGTTACCTCTCTCCATTTATTTAGATCTTCCATAATTTTTTTGTCAATAGTATTTTGTGGTTTTCATTACACAAGTATTACGTATAGTTTTTAAAATATATTCTAAATATTGAATGTTTAAAGTGATATTCTAAAGGAGATTATTTTTAAATTTTATTTTTTATTTGTTAACTGCTAATATGTAGAAATAAAATTGTTTTTTATATATTGATCTTTTTATCCTGCAGACTTTCTAAATTTGATTGTTCTACTCTTTGCGTTTTGTTTCTCTTTTGCCTTATTGCATTAGCTAAGTGCGCCACTGTTGAACATACTCACAGGAGAGAGAAGTAAAATTTCTAGAATCCATGTATTATCTTAAATATGTTTTGAAGTACCTATGCTTACATTGTTCCCAGTCTTAGGGGTAAGCTTTCAGTCTTCCGACATTAACTGAAACTATCTGTGGATTTTTTTTTTTTTTTTTTTTGTACATTTCTCTTATATTCCTGGTTTGTTGAGTCTTTACCATGAATGGATATTAATCTTATAAAAAAATTTTTTTTCTGCCTCTATTGAGGTGGTCGATCATGTGGGGTTTTATTCCCCTTTACTCTATTAATACAGTGAATTACTCTGACTTTGAATCTTAACCTTTCATTTCTGGAATATACGTTATGATATATATGTGTCATGATATAGTTATCTTTTTTGTATATCACTGGGCTTGATTTGTCGGTATTTTCTTACAGAGTTTTGCATGTATTTTCATGAAGGATATTGATCTGTAGTTTCCTTATAAGCTCTTTTTCAGGTAGTAGTGCTCAGGGTGGTACTGATCTCAAAATGAGTTGAATAGAGTTCCCTCCTTTATTTCCTAAAGGAGTTTATGGGTTTAGCTCCTATATTTAGTTCATTTATTTTGAGTTCGATTTTGTATGTGATATGAGATAAGGTTCTAGCTTCATTCTTTTGCATGTGTATATCTCTTTATTCCAGCATTACTTGTTGAAGATACTATTCTTTTGTTTTTTTGCACTGGGTCTTTGTTGCTGTGTGCAGGCTTTCTCTAGTTGCAGCGAGTGGAGGGTCCCTCTCTAGTTGCAGCGAGTGGAGGGCACCTCTCTAGTTGCAGTGCATGGGCTTCTCATTGCAGTGGCCTCTCCTGTTGTGGAGCACATGCTGTACGCACACAGCCTTCAGTAGTTGTATCACACAGGCTCAATAGTTCTGGCGCACAGGGTCTGTTATGGCTACATATGGCATCTTCCTGAACCTGGGATCAAATCTATGTCCCCTGCATTGCCAGGGGGACTCTTACCCGCTGTACCTCCGGGGAAGTCCAAAGATATTATTCTTTACCCACTAAATAATCTTGGTACCCTTGTTGAATGTCAGTTGGATCATAAATGTAACAGTTTATTTCTGAAGTCTCACTTTTATACTGTTTTATACTATATCTTTATGTCAGGACTACACTATTTTTGTTACTGTACCTTTCTAGTAAGTTTTAAAATCAGGAAGTGTGAGTCCTCCAAGTTTGTTCTTCTTTTTCAAGATTGTTTTGGCTATTTAGCTTACTGTGGTTCTTTATGAACTTGAGGATGGCTTCTCCAGTTCTGAAAAAGAGGCCTTGGAATTTTGATAGGGATTGCATTGAAATGGCACCCCACTCCAATACCCTTGCCTGGAAAATCCCATAGGCGGAGGAGCCTGGTGGGCTGCAGTCCATGGGGTGGCTAAGAGTCAGACACGACTGAGCGATGTCACTTTCACTTTTCACTTTCATGCATTGGAGAAGGAAATGGCAACCCACTCCTGTGTTCTTGTGTGGAAAATCCCAGGGACGGGGGAGCCTGGTGGGCTGCCGTCTATGGGGTCGCACAGAGTCGGACACAACTGAAGCAAGTTAGCAGCAGCAGTATCAACTGAGTATACGTGTTTGATACTTTTGGATCTTCTACATCCTTATTTAATTTTTGTCAAATTCTATCAGAAGATGATAGTGGTTTTGTCTGTTTCTCTCAATTCTATCATCTCATATTATAGTATTTGAATGTATAATCTTCCCAGTGTATTGACTCATACCATTATGAAATGTTTTTCTCTGTCTCTAGTACTGTTGCTTGTCTTGAAACATACTGTAATCTGAGTTTAATATAGTGACTTAAGCATCCTTTTTAAAAATAGAAACAAAAAATATTTGTATTGGAGTATAGCTGATTAACAATGGTGTGATAGTTTCAGGTAGAGAGCAAAGGGACTCAGCCATACATATACATGTATCCATTCTCCCCCAAACTCCCCTCCCATCCAGGCTGCCACATAACACTGAGCAAAATTCCCTGTGCTGTACAGTAAGACCTTGTTGGTTATCCATTTTAAATATAGCAGTCAATACCAAATTTGATTGTAAAAGTGTAAGTGCATTCTTTTGATTAGCACTTAAATAATAGGTCTTATTCCATTCTCTTATATGCACCATTTATACTTAAAGTGTGTCATTCAAATTCAGTATATAATTGATATTTGCTGATTTATTCAGCCTGATTGTTTAGTCCTCTTATCTTTAAATATCAGTTGACATTGTTAGATGTATATTTATCTGTTACTTCCTGATACCTCCAGGAAAAATTAAGTAATCACATGTGTATTATGTCTATAATGTTTCAAAAATCAAGAAATATTACAGAAAATTTAGAAGATTCTTGGCTTATAACTGATTCAGGAATTCTGTGCTTGTCTGGTTTCCAGACAAAATGGGCTCTCTTTAAGATCTCCACAGATCTCTGTTCTTTTAGAAGTAGCCCAATCAGAAGAGCAGAACTTGAGAGCCCTTGAACCTAATGAAATTAACTCTCCACATTCTTCCATATCAATGGATTAATTGTTTGTTCTTCACCCCAAACCAGATCAGATTACGTTTAGAGAAATTCACAACTGATACAAATAGCTTTGGGTAGAAAACTAAATCAGGCTAGTCTTATTGGCATTTTTTCCAGCTTTATTAAAGTATAATTGACAAATAAAATGTGTATTGACATTTTAATTTGCATTAGAAATATGAGAAAAATTAAAGAATGAAATCAGTGCTAATGTGAATGTGTAGGAAAGGATAAACTGAAACATATGTGATGATAGCAGCTCAGTAAGTAAATTGAATGAGCTCCCGAAACATGCTTTAACCAAAGTGAGTCTCAAAAACAATGTTAATTGCAAAATAAGCTGCATGAAGTTATGTAAATGAGTGCGTGAAAGTTGCTCAGTCATGTCTGACTCTTTGCAACCCCATGGACTATACAGTTGATGGAATTCTCCAGGCCAGAATACTGCAGTGGATAGCCTTTCCCTTCTCCCAACCCAGGGATCTAACCTAAGTGCAGATTCACCAGCTGAGCCACCGGAAAGCCCATGACATTTATGTAGAGTAACCATAAATGTGCGTTTTTAAAATTCTCAGCGAGTCTATAGTAGATTACATAGATGATTGATAATAGGTTACACACACACAGACTCTAGAAGTTTAAAAACATTTATGGGAATGATATACACCAACTATAAGATAATGATGCTTTTTCTATGGCATGTAGAGCAAAGGAATGTTGGAGTGAGCCTTTAACTATTTCAACAGTATTTGGTTTTGTAACAGAGAGAAAAATCTGAAACAAATATGACCAAAAAATTTAAATCTACTAAATCTAATTTAGTGGGGAAATTGGTATATATCTTTTGTTATGTATACTATATGTTTGAAATGTAAAGGTTTTTTTTTTTCAGGTAAATATAAAGCAAAGAAAAATCAGTTTTCAGATGATTACTGATGGGGAGAATCGTTACTCATTACACTCTGATATTTCTGACAGGGAAGAAAAGATTTGTATTACAAGTAAAATTAATTATTTTTCCCTCAATCCTTATTCTAGATGCCAGCCTGTTACTGTGCTCCAGGCCACTACCACTCTAATCAACCTCAGTATCGCCCAGTCCCTTCGGTCCATTACAATTCACATCTAAACCAACCACTGCCACAGCCTGCACAGCAGACAGGTGAGTAGAATTCATGAAGTTAGGAATTCTTAGCTTTGAGAATTGGTGTTTTTTTCATCCTGGTTTATTTCCGTCTTACTGTTAAGGTACTGCCAAGGTACTGCCACACTCAGTCAGTCAGGGATTTCAGATAGGTGAATACAGGTGAATATGCAAACCAGTGAGAGGAAAAGAGTAGGCAGATCTTAGATGAAAAGAGTGGGCACCATCCAGAGAATACCACACTGTCAGGTTTCCATGCTAAAGACTTGGGAGCCATAATGAGAAGACTGCACCAGGTGAGCAGCTTCGCAGTGCTGACTGCCCCTGTAGCTGCAGCCTTCACTGCATCAAGACCTACAGACAAGGCAAGTTAAGATGTCTGCTGAACAGGTAACCCAAAACAAGGCCCCAGATGACCTAACGTTGGTTGAGAGCTCTAGCCTAGTGAAGCTATTTTGGTGTCTTCGTCTCTGTAGGGATGCCTTGAAAGGACTGATGTTCTTACACATCTTTTTTGTGTCTTGTTTTTCAGTTTTCTGGTTGTGTAGCGAAAGGTATATTTAAACCGAATCCAATGTAATCCTAAACATATCAAATGTATTAAAACTGAAAAGATTGTTTTTCTTTTGCGCCTTTCAAATTTTCTCTAAGCCTTCCATGAAAACAACTATGATCTCAGTGTAAAAGCTATCTTACTAATTTTGCTGAATTGATTTCTCTCTGTGCTTCCCACCTAGATGTGTACTTCTGCCCCAGATGTTTAATAAGGTATTCTTTTCAGCCTTTCATGTAACTCTAGGTATTGAAAGAGAATTTTTATTGGTTTCTTTGAAGCCTTTTTAGCTGCTTGTCAGCATTTGAAGGTGCTCAGACTATGTCAGCATGATTGCTGAGGCCACATAACCCTACATCTATAGTGTACAGTTTCTTGCTCTTGATAATGTATGTGGCCTTTCATGGGTTCCACAATTTCAGGAGAAAGACATCTGCCCTGCGTGGTCTGATGAGAGAAGTGTTCTTGCCTCTCCTCACTTGTGCAGTCCTCACTCATCATCAGCTTTACCAGATAAGACTCTTACTTATCACCTCAGCAGGGAAACTTCCAGGGCCTCAATCTGTTGCTCTCAGGAGCTGTCTTGTACTTAATGTGTAGGTTTTCCCCGTTTTTGTGTTACTGGCCTTGTATTGTATGTGTGACAAACGTTCTTCCAAAGCATGTTGAGTACATACAGTGGTCATTTTGGCCAACTTAGAATTTGTCCTCTGTCTCAAAATTGACTCCCTTTAATTTCAGGGTTTCCTGAGGTTTAGTAAATACATTCCACTTCAGCTGGTATATGCTCTAATTTTGAAAGGCATCAGAAGCTCTCCCTTATACCTGGAGACATTGGTCATGACAGTGCTCACTAACTAAATACACTGTTGTTTTATTCTAATAGAAATTGTTTCCTAAGTTTCCTGGACCTCCTTGACTGACTTTTCATATCATAATTATAATAGTTTTTTTATTTTTTATATCCATAATTATAATAGTTTTTTAAAAAAACATTTTTATTGTTTTATTATTGTTTTAACTTTTATTTATTTGTTTTTATTATATTATTTATAATACAGGTTATATTTGTTATTTTTATTATTTTTTATTATTTAACTTATTACATTTTAATGTTTAATTATTTTATTATTTTATAAAACAAATTATAATACAGATTACAGCTAATGTTATGATAGTAAAAAGAAATTGGCCTTTTCTTTCCCCATTCAAATACCTTGCATGTGACTAATTAACTTATTAGTTCATTAGTATACCCAGTTAATAAAGCAGGCAAAGAAACTTTGTTTTGTATTTGTGTGAGCTTCTCAGTTTTGTTCTTTTTCATGGCTAAATCTTATTCTTCTCCATTGTCAAAGTGCCTGCAAGATTAAAACTTTAAATCACAGTTTGGACCACGGTGTTCATTCAAATGCTTCTCTACTAAAAATATTCCCACTTACTGGAAAATGACTATAAATGCCACACCTCCCAATTCAGGGCCAGAATATCTACATAACAGATAACGTGTTCATTATCAGTGATATTTTAATTGTTGGGTTTTTCTTAATGCTGGTGGTTGTGGTGAGAAGGAAAGAAACAATAAGTCAGATTGCATCTGGACAGTACAGGCACAGAAAAGTGTATGTGTCTGAATGAGTTTGCCATTGTGTTTGACTCTTAAAGAGTCAGTCACAATATTAATATAACACTTTATAACTAGAGTTGGTTCCTCCAGTTACTTTATGTAATACTATCTTCTCAACTCAAACTTAAGGTTCATGTCATTCAGTTTGAAGAACAGAAGAGAAATAAATCCTCAAAGCACCCTTACCTGAAAGGGAAAAAAATATTGTTATGCTAATAAGTAGGAAAGAAAATTTCAGTCATGCCAGTGCCACTTACTTCGTTGGTCATTATATTGAACCTTTGTATGGAATTTGTAGGAGTTGAATGATTAATATGTATAATCTAAAGACTTTTGTGATTAGCCAATGATTATTTTTTATGTCTAAGCTTACAGAAAAAAATGCGCATTTGGGACTTCCCTGGTGGTCCAGTGGTTAAGAATCTGCCTTGCAATGCATGGAACATGGGTTCAAATCCTGGTCGGGATGCTAAGATCCCATATGCTGCAAAGCAGCTAAGCCCAAGCACTGCAGCTAGAGTCTGTGCACCACAACCAAGAGACCGTGTGCCACAACTAAGCCCCAATGTATTCAAATAAAGACATTTAAAAAACAAAAAAATACGCATTTATGTTTGTATGTCTCCTAACAGAAAAGCAAAATGCACTGGGAAATGGACACAGTAGCTTTTTGGTTCTGATTTTCTTTTTACAGATTTAAAGCAATTTATTTCTCAGTAATTTACATTTTTGTATGTAAACATTATACTTTCTGGTTTTCTTTTTTTTTCCTTATATTTTTCTGTATTCCACCATCCCCATCTGATTAAAATTAGAAGTGATTTGTTACATCCTCTAGATAGACTTGGGACAATTTATTGCCACTGAGGCACAAATAAATAATTTTTGAATGTTTGTATATGAATATGAAGAAAATTTTGCTCTAAATTAACAAACCCAGTTGAATCAGATATTCTCAGATCAATAGGGTATGAGCAATATAAACATAAGATATTCTATTATTTTCCCTTTTGAGGGCAGGAAGGAAGTTGGGGAAATATCTCAAGGATTGGTCTTCCATCCACATGCCAGAGGACTGTATAGTTACTGATCTCCTTGACAATAAACCCATCTATTTTGGGAACTGAATTGAAATCAGTACTAACATTACTGCTGGGGAATGAACGTACAAATCTTCTGTTAAGAATGTGAAACTACTATGGTCATTAAAACAAGGTTGAAAGGTTGAGTCAACCCCTGTCAACAGAAGCAGAAGAAATCCTGGCTACATAAGGCCTGTTGGACAATGTATTGTATAAAATGAAAGAAAACAAAATAGGAGTCAAATCCTAATAGCCATTATTTGTATTTAACTGGTATTAGGTATATCATTTAAAGCCTCTAGGTTTCAATTTACTCACTTGCAGAGTAAGGGAGTTTTGCTGATATGTCTGTTGAAGCCTCTGTGTACCCTACAATTCCATGATTCTGTGTGTCTGTCTTAGATAAGTCATTTCTAGTTCAGAAAGATAGAATATTGGAAGATTGGTTTGCAATAGCTTAGTGCCTACTGCTGTAACAGAGCCATACAAGCAAAGATTTTAAAAGATGTGGTTACTTGCCAGCTGCAATAGTAAGAATTTATCTTAACCCTTTACCATAAAATGTACAGCTTGAATACTATGAAGTATATGATAAAGAAACTTCCTGCAGGTAGTAATTACAGCAAAGATTTTAGGTTTATGAGGCCTGGCTGTTCTCTCTTTAGCTGCTTTCATTCTTAGGACTCTTTTGAAAAGTTTGCAGCTTCACCATATATGTTTAATATTTTGCAATAATTGGCCTTGTTCTTGAGCTGTTGGATTCGGGGCCGTAGCACTGTCTGAGAGGTTTACATTTCTCACAGTGAACCGGTCTCTTTTTCAGCTGCTTCCTGGCTTCTTTTTACTCAGGTTTCCACTGCTTTCTTTCCTTTTCTTTTTTCCCTTCTTCTTTCTTTTAATGCTATATTAATGTTAACATTTGCTTATATTTTCCATTAATTGTAATGCCTTTTAATCATGCTTCGTACTCAGAAATAGGGATTTGAATTTAAATGACAACCTTGGCTTAATATAATTTACCTTTTAAAAATTCATGAAAGCTGTTGCTTTAATTTATTTTCCAAAGAAGAATTGAATGGCAGATTGCTTTTGATTGGAGCTTTTCTTAAAAGTTTAATGTCCTAAGCATGCCAGATTCATTAGCGAAAGTCAAATACATCTTTTCCCCTATTACTAAATAGCTTTTTAGGAATATTATTATGCATGCCATTAAATGGACTTAGACACATAAAAGCATTTGAAGGTATTTGAAGGGATATAATTTAATTTTTTTTTCCAAACTGTGATATTGTATGCATGTGGGAAGCAAAAATGACTCCATAAGGCTAAATATCATTTTAGTTTTGCAACCTCTGGTGAATTCAAAGATTATCAATGCATTATACCTGTAATCTTAGCTTTCCAAGCAGCAGACTACAGTAGGGTCCTGTTGACCACAACCACAGGAGAAACATTTGTTAAGATGCCCAAGAATAATGGCAGCTTTTCAGGGCACAAATTTAAAAGTAACCAGGATATGAAAGACAGGCAAGGAAGAAAGGATCCTATTGGATAAGCAGAGGAGGGGTGATGCTTATAACAGATAAGTTACGTCAAATAGGGACTCTAGCTACAAAGTCATTTACTGACAACTATTGACTTGAGTAATAGGAATTTTGTGTTTATATTACTGGGTGGTAGTCCTGGCTACCCTTGTTTTATCATTGATTCTGTAAGCATTTCTTAGTATTGCGTGACCAGCACAGACTCAAACATTGTATGTTACCTACAAATCCACATATTTCCCTTTTCCCTTCTTCATTAACCTGCCGCCACTGGAGCCAAACGTATC
Source organism: Oryx dammah (assembly GCF_014754425.2). Taxonomy (NCBI): domain Eukaryota; kingdom Metazoa; phylum Chordata; class Mammalia; order Artiodactyla; family Bovidae; genus Oryx; species Oryx dammah. Next base: position 74,225,719 of record NW_024070211.1, read on the forward strand.
TGGTAAGTACCCATAGATTTCCTCGAGTTGTATACCCTCTTCCATAGGACTGTCATTTAAATAGCTTTGACCTATAACCTGTATGAACCTGTTTTTATTAGATTAATATTTCATGTTTGTAATTTTGTTAATTTAAGGCAAAAGAGTAGGAGAGCAGAGGGTGATAGATAAAGAACAGCGATTGTGTGCTGGTGTTAGGTTAATGTGTATTCTTCCACATTCACCTAACAGACTTATCCTTAGTTGAATTTGCCTGCTCACTAAAATAATGCCACAGACATAATACAGATCAGATTACAAACTTGAGATTCTGGTGATTTGGAAATGGTTTTCATAAATTATCTTGTAGATACCTGGTTACAATTAAATTTAGAGTTGGCAAAATGGCTCACCCAGGAAAGAAAAAAATCTACCCTGACAGCAGTGCTTCTGCTGTGCAAATTCAGTCTTCAAAAAATTTAAAATACCGTTAAATGAAATAACCTTATATTTATGACTATTCTGACTAAGCACTTCTTCAGTTTCTTATCTTTCTGATTATGTCTAATCCGTATTATTAAGATTGCTTTCCTTTAGCACAAATGATAGTTCAGGTCACCTATATATAATAAAACTAGCCTGTTAAAGCCTGTGCAATACTTTTCTGCTGAGCACTGTGTTTCCTTCTTGCTCTTTTCCCTGCTGAAGTGAAAGAGAGTTAAAAATAGAATATTCTTTGGAGCCCCCCCGGGGAAGTGCCTGAGCCATCAATTTGTATTGTCCTAGTTCTCTCAGCTTGCAGAATTGATTGTGGTTTCCTCTGAAAGTGCTGGAAGAAATGGGATAATATTGCAGAACTGCAATCTTTTAACAAAGGAGAATGTCAGTGTTAAATAACACTTATACTGAAATCTGGGTGTTTTATTCTGTTGATATCACATATAGTGGCATTGCTTGCTTTACAAAATAGATGCTTTCCTACAATTCAGAAATTTCTACAAGAGATATTCTGTTTTCCTCATACACCCCAGTTTAAATCCAGATTTGTCACAGGAAGGATTTTTTTAAATTAGATGTACTGAAACACTTTATTGACAAAAGAATAATTTAGGTAGTAGCCAAATTAGGGATGTGTTGAGCCTCAGAATACTGGAAATACTCTTGTAGTATTTTTAAAACATAGCAATACTTTTCATTCTTGAGAGTCTACTTTACCCTTCCTAATCTTCACCCTTCTCCCTCTTTTCCAGATCATTGGATTTTTTTTTCCTCATATTTGACAGTCTTCAAACTATACTTTTGAACATATCAGAGCTATGTCCCTCCCCTCCTTTGGCCTGAATTAGATAATGAATTTGAACCACAGTGCCACTTCTCTAATAAATGCCACTCTGTAACAGTGATGCTGTGAAACCTGAATGTTTAAACACAGGTTTAAAACAACTCTTCTTTAAGATGTAAATTTTATTAAGCAGGTGTGAATAAAGTGAGGCATGTCTGTTATTACATGGTTCTTCATGTTGCTAACACACTATTATGGTTTTGTCTTGCATAAACAATACTAAGGTTCTTACCTTTAATAGTAGAATGATGGGTGTTTCTTTCTTCCTTGTTTTAGTGCTTTCTGACTGAATATTTCTAATTTTACTTGTGATTATAGTACACTTTAACCAACATATATCCCATGGTCTTATGTCATTTGAAAAAGTCCAATAATCTTTTTGCAGCATTTAATATCATGTTCTTTAGAGAGTATACTCTAAAATTGCATACTTTTTAACTAGTTACTAGACTGTTTAAGTATTGGAATGAACAGTCAAACACCTTATCATGACTTCTGGAAAAAATCATTCAGGCACCTTTCTTAATGTTATAGAATTTCCTTCCTAGGATACCAGCCATGCAACGTACTGAATGCTAAAATGCTTTTTTCTTATTCTTCTTTTTAAGCTAGAAAGACTTCTAAGGTCCTGGTAGCTTTCTGTTCACTATGGTTCACACCTGGTGGATTTCCCCTCCTCTAATATAAAAGTAATGTAAAACTTATTCAGTATGTAGAAAAGAGCCATTCCTTCACAGGAACTTCAAGCTTTCACCCCTGTTACAGGACATGCCCCCTTATATACATGGTGTCCAGGTTAAAGTTGGCATTGCCCCACTGAGTAAAGGCTCACTTCTTAGCACAGGAACTCAACATTGTGGAGAGAGGAGCCAAATTTATGAAAATTCTGCTAGAGAAATCTGTGTATTCATCTGGAAAGTGGCAGTAGAGTATACATCTTGAGCAAAGGCAGCCTTTGAAGCAAAATAGCAAGGCTAAAATCCAGAGAAACATTGGAGATTGACATAAAATGCTGAGAAGCACAGACCAGGGGACATAGAAGCTGAAATATGACCCCATTGGAGCCTCTTTTTCCCCTTCCCAGTTGCTTTATGTCCATGTGAAATCATATTATACTGAGGCAAAGAAGTGTAACCTTGCAGTTAGAGGGCACAACCCATGCATCTTGGGAGTAGTGGGCAAAACAAGTGAAGGAGAGAGGGGACATTATGGACTGATTGAATAAACTCTGTGACCTTTAGTCTTGTTCTTTTACCTACAATCTAGACTAACTGCTTAATAGCCTTTCATTGTGATTCCTGTTTTGGATAACACTTAATACTCACAAATATTGACCATTTACAGTAATTATTTGTTTTCCTATGATTAAATTGCTGTTGAGACTCAGGTATGTGAAACAGTGGTAAAAATCTTCATTAGCCAAACAGTGGTCAGACAGTGGAAGGTCAGGCATTTCATGTTCTGCTGGAGCGGTATTACTGTAATACTCTGTGTCAACATCTGTCCCTGAGAAAAGTAAAGATTAGCATCAGGCTACTATGTGCAAATCCAGCTACAGCACCTAACAGCTGTTAACCTTACGCAAAGTGTGAGCTTCTCTATGCTTTTGTCTTTTCATCTGAAAAATGGGGATAGTAAGAAATAGATTGAAGGCAGAAGAAGGGGACGACAGAGGATGAGATGGTTGGATGGCATCACCAGTTCTATGGACATGAGTTTGATTAAGCTCTGGGAGTTGGTGATGGACAAGGAACCGTGGCATGCTGCAGTCCATGGGGTCGCAAAGAGTCAGACACAACTGAGCAATGAACTGAACTGAAGATTTCATAAGATTGAAGATTGGGAGCATGGAAAAAGTTCACACATGAACGTGCTTAGAGTAGTACCTAAAACCTAATAAATGTCATGTAAATATTAGCTACTAGTTGTACCTTGTGCTATCAAATAAATGATAATTATTTAGTATTCTAAATGAAAACACATGGGTGTTTGGGCTTCGTTTGTGTTTGGGCTGGATTCCACAATGGAAACTAAAAGCTGATTATTGTTCTGAAATACTTAGTCTTTTTGTCTTGTTCACTTCTTGATACATGCCTTCTTCCTAAAAGGCAATGGAGAGTTCAGAGTCTTTTTCTCATCCTTTGATTATTAACTTGCTGCTGCTGCTACTGCTAAGTCGCTTCAGTCATGTCCGACTCTGTGCGACCCCAGAGACGGCAGCTCACCAGGCTCCCCCGTCCCTGGGATTCTCCAGGCAAGAACACTGGAGTGGGGTGCCATTTCCTTCTCCAGTGCATGAAAGTAAAAAGTGAAAGTGAAGTCACTCAGTTGTGTCCGACTTATTAACTTGAGGTAGGTCTAAATATGTTCTAAGAAAATTTCCTTAAATACTTCCTTCCCACATAGCTTTGTAAAATCCCTGTTGTTTAGCTGTGGAAACATGACTTTGGAAAAGGTTTTGAAACAATGTGTCGTATGGCCCATTTCTATAAATAATGGAAGTGGGAATGTATGTTGCTGTCTATGCAGAAAAAACAAGGCTAGCCGTAAATACAACATGTAAATAATATTATCTGCAAGTTATTGTTTTACAAAAATGGTTTTTCCACCCTGGTTTTTTCCCTTTGTTGTATTTTCCAAATTTTCCTTGATGAAAACCTATTTTTTAGTCAAATAAACCTTTTTCAAGGGTATTTTTAATGTCCCTTCATTCCCCCCAGCATTGTTAAATTAAACCTTCATTTCAAGCTTTACATATTAGATATGAGCTAGAACAGTTCTGTTTTTCCTTATCAGGTACACACTGAGGTGGCTATGCGTTTTTTAAGGGAAGACTTAATGAGTAATTCATGAATTCTGGACTGAGGTTAATTTCTGTTTATGGGATCAAGTTTTATTTTAATGAGAATGCAAATATGTTTAACCTTACTATAGACATGTTACCGTAAAACTTAAGTACAACTTTTGCTGTCAAAAGCCATTCACTAAACGTGAACAGTGAACCTGTCAGCACATAGGGAGCTCCTGGTTTTGTATAGAAACATCAGTTCAGTCGCTCAGTTGTGTCCGACTCTTTGCCACCCCATGGACTGCAGCACACCAGGCCTCCCTGTCCATCACCAACTCCTGGAGTTTACTCACACTCATGTCCAGTGAGTTGGCGATGCCATCCAACCATCTCCTCCTCTGTCATCTCCTTCTGCCTTCAATCTTTCCCAGCATTGGGGTCTTTTCAAATGAGTCAGTTCTTTGCATCAGGTGGCCAAAGTATTGGAATATAGAAACATATATTATTTTGATTCTATTCTGTTAGGAATATATTTTTCCTCACTATTTATTTGTAAATGTAAATGAGTGGCCACTTCCTTGGCTTATTTGCTTAATAGTTGGTATGGATATTTGGATTTTTTTTTTTCCCTTTAACAGGGTGGGTAACCCTACCCTTAGAAAGCACACTATTTCAGTATTGTTGTTTTTAAGGTATACACAAGCCATGAGAGAGCAGTTAATAGGAACAATTTTATATTACCTGTCGAGTTTTAAGAAATATGGATTAAGGCAATAAACAAAATTATGGGAAGATTAATAGGAGAGCTTCTTGGGAAAATATTTTCTTTTTAAGTGGTTGGCATTCTTGTTTTCAATAGTTCCTCTGTTAATTAAGAACATGTTCCCAGTTTATTTATGCTACCTCTGAATGAAGTAGTAATATTAGTTATTTTTCTACTTTCACAGTCTTTAAAATCTGGAACTTCTTAATGATTCTCACTGCTCTTCTACTTGTAAAATCTTTGATTCTCTACCAATATTCTACCTTCATCTTCCACTTTTCACTCCATATGCAATGTTTAAATTAAGCCACTCCTTACTATTCTCTGTTCCTCAAACATGTTACTCATTTTTTTACTTTTTCCAGACCTTTTCTTTAAGTCCAGGCTCAAATGTTAGTACCTCTGTTGATATCAGCCAGGATTAATTTCTCCCTCTTAATTTCATAATACCCTACGTATTCTGCCATTCTGATATGGTGTCAGGGCTGAGAATGCCCAATTTCAAATATAGGGACTGTGTTTTACTTACCTTTTATCACCCTCCAGGCACATCTTGAGCACACAGAATCCTTATACTACCCTCTGTAACAAATGAGGTGCTGGAATCAGATGTTTTGGATTTTATGTTGTCACATTTTCAAAATGTGATGTTTGTGTGCAGATAAATATATCCATTCGTAGGCATGAATATTAGTGGAGATAAGGTTGCATTAAAGAATAAAAATACACTGGAAATTTATTAATGCAAATTCCAAGCCCCCCTACATTAGACCACTGTGTCATGGTATCTGGAGCTACTGATTGAAGCTTTCTGTATCAGATTTTTTTTTCGTAAGAGGGAATTGCAGGCAGGAAGCAAATAGTGAATCTCCAAATACTGACGTATTTAGATAAAGGAAATCAGAACCACATTTGCACATAAATTGGCTTTTTTTCCCAAAGTTTTCTTTTGAGGCAACCTATAACTCTGAATATATTTTGAATAAAATACAAAAACGTAATGAAAAACATTTGAGTTTCTTAGGAGACGTGACAATTTAAGTCAAATTATGTTACAGTGAATTCTGCTAGGTGTTCAGATTTTTCTTTTTAATTTAGTGGACTGTGATTCTGACAAGTCCATTGTAAGAAGTTACTTTCCCAGTGTATAAAGAGCTATGCCTAAATTATGACACTGCAGTAGATGCTGTGTGGGTGTTCAGAGGTGACATTTCCATGACAAGAAGGGGTCTTCACATCCCTTTTCCATTCCTGCCCTTTATTTTCCTAGGAGTGGAAATGGGTCTGTGTATGTTTTGATGGTATTTGGACTTGGAGAGTATGAATTTGAAATGATTGTCATTTCATAGACTGAAAGTAGAGTTGGATGTCAAGTATTAGACTAAGGAGCAAGAAAGTTTATTTGTCTGCAAATTTGAATATTAATAGGAATTTCACAGGGAGAGATGTTTAGGAAATAGCATGTTTATAGTCACTTTATTACCTATAAAGACCATGATATACATTTTTTGGGAAAGGTTTGAAACATGGCAATAAAGCACTGTTGCCGTAGAAATAGCACCATTTTATAAAACCCTTCATTATTAAAGGATTGATTGTATCTGTATTTTTACTTGTTGTTAATATGTTGCTTAGTTACCAAATATGTTTTGTATCATGTCTTTAGAAAAGGGTGATGCTAAATTTATTCAATTATTTTAGTCATTGAGAAGAATCATTAAGACTTCAGGCAAGTACACTGATATCATTGTCAAAATCAAAACCTGAGATGGGATCTTTGCCATTCCTGTTTTAGGAATTAATGAGGATAGAAATAAAAACTGGTATTTATAAGATAGCAAAATAGATCTGTAGTATTAGAGAAATCATTTAGCTTACCTTCAGTTGTAGAAGTTTGTACAGGCAATGCCATCATTTGGTTTATCTTTGTAAAACCTTTTTAGATTCCCTGGCTGGAGGTTGGTTGTTTTCTTTAATCTGATTTCTTTTTTTTTATAAAGAAAAAAGAAGTTGTGGTAGTTTCTAGTAATTTATATATGTCTTGAGCTAATTAATTTACTTAAGGAAATCCTTTTAGGGTCAAGAAACACATGAAATTCATATTCATTACTCAGACCTTATTGTGGAGTCATTTAAATAACTAATAAATTCACTTAATAAAAGTATATTTATACTCTTAACTTATCAGCAGTGTCTCAAGCTTAGGAAGAACTGTCCCTTTGGTGTTTGGTTTATGAATTTCAGGCAGATTGCTTAACCTCTCTAATGATCAGTTTCTTTGTTAAGTAACCTTAATAATAAGGAGATAATCTTAAATGTTGCTAGATAATACCATTTTTCCTTGTGCCCTGGAGACATTCCTAATATAAGGATTCATATCTTAGTCTGAATTTTCAAACATACAGCTTTTCTATAAAAGTCATCCCACCTTCCATTATTTCCAGTCTCCAAAAGGATTAGTTCTGCCAATACCACCTCAAAACTCTCCATTTTTTAACCAGAGGTCCTGCATTTTGCTTTTACACTGGGCCCCACAAATTATGTAGACAGACGTGGTCCACAGAAAATTATTTTTAATATCAAATTGTAATATATGCCAAATAGTAATTGTCTGTGTAAACCAAGTCTTTGGCCCTATAAATTTCCTCAAGTGCAAAGGAAATCTTTGAATACAAATTTTATTTGAATGTTTTGGGTAGGGAAGTGCTGACTGACTTGGGTTACCTACATAGTAAACCTTTTAAATGTTGGCTTTTGAGATTTGCTGTTTAAACAAATTCTGTCATTTTAGAACTTGCTTAAAATACAAAAACATACTGCTAGTGAAATAAATTCAAAGCAGAATTTAACTCACTGTGCCATTACAGGTTATCAAGTTATGCCCAACCAGCAGCAAAACTACCAAGGGATAGTTGGAGTTCAGCAACCCCAGAGCCAGAGCCTCGTTGGTGGCCAGCCCAACGGCATTGGAAATCAGATTCAAGGAGTGGTCATCCCCTATCCTTCAGTGCCATCGTATCAGGTACGTGGCCACTCTACCTGCACTGGCTAGGGGTGATTTTCAATAAATAAAATGTGGGCTACTTTCTTCTCTGTTTAATGTGGGGAAAGGCTTCTGTAATACGTAACTTTATAGTCTTAAAAGAGTTTTATTAATTGTTGCAATTTTGTTCTATCCTCATTTTATTGCATTATTCATTCACTTCATTAATTTTTTGAAAAATATCTGAACCATATTAATGTTGTGCAGTAAATTTTTCTGGCCCTGTTTGTGTTTCCAACTACCTACATACATGAGCAAATATCTTATTCTATTCTTCAGCTCCTTACAAAGTCTCTTGAGAGAGTGGAACAGGAGGGAAAAGTAAAGGTATATGTAGGTGTATGAAACAGAGTAGATTATAAATTAGTGTTTATTGAATAAAGAATGTACAATTTCCCAATCTGGAATTGATATCCCCCCCACACTCAATGAAGAAAAGAAATAGTATGTCTTGTATTAAAAATGTCATGCATTTTAATTCATAATTCTCAAGTAGAAATACCTACTGTCTCATTAATATGTTAGATTTCTTTAGCCCATACTGTGTCACATTTTCAGACATTTATGTTATCTTCCTTTACCTTTCTGGAATGACTTCCCTGGTGGCTCAGACGATAAAGCGTCTGCCTACAGTGAGGGAGACCTGGGTTCAATCCCTGGGTCGGGAAGATCCCCTGGAGAAGGAAATGGCAACCCACTCCAGTATTCCTGCCTGGAAAATCCCATGGACTGAGGAGCCTGGTAGACTATAGTCCATGGGGTCGCAAAGAGTCGAACACAACTGAGTGACTTCACTTCACCTCTCTGGAATAACCTGCGAGTGAGTTTGTTTTCTTAGCCTCACGGTTTCCTATAGTTGAGTCTACTGTTAAGAAATCCAGAGGCTATTTTATTCAGTCCCACAACGTAAAAATAATCAAGTTGGGAAGGTAAATGTACATGTATTTCATCTAAGGACAAGTCAACAAATTGGTTATAATCTACAGACCAGTAACTGAAGGAATTATGAAACACAGCCATGAATAAGTTGGGGACTTAATACAGAAGAGAAAGATATAAACCTTTAATTAGCTGTTAAAAGAAAATTATGGGCGTAAATTAATTAAGATATTCTGAAAATAGGGCAGGATGTGAGCAAAGGAGGTAGCATATTCTGTAGCAAATTCCAGAAAATGAAAGTCGTAATTAAAATGTGAAATCGTCAAGGACTTTTTGAGCACTAAGAATATGTCTAGTTTTGAAACCCTTTGATAATAGAAAGCAACTAAGGAATAAAGGTACATTATGGGAACCGATTTTGCATCTTCTCTCACATCCTCCTTGCTTTTTACTATGGTTCTCCCTGCTTAAGGGGCTTCCCTCTTAGCTCAATTGGTAAAGAATCTGCCTGCAATACAGGAGACCTGGGTTCGATTCCTGGGTCGGGAAGATCTCCTGGAGAAAGAAATGGCAATCCACTCCAATATTCTTGCCTGGAAAATCCCATGGACAGAGGAGCCTGGTGGCTTCAGTCCATGGGGTCGCAAGAGTCGGACACAACTTGCGAGTAAACCACCACCATCCCTGCTTAAGTAGAGGCCCATGAGACTGCCCATCCCCCACTTCCTTTGTAGCTAGACATTAGACAGGATCACTACCAAGCCAAGAACTCTCCCTTCTCAAGACCCTGTTCATGCTACCTACCTCCTCTAGTCTGTCTAGCATCTATCAGATACCCAGGCACTATGTAAATAAGATCAACCTTGAAATATATAAGTTTAAAATAAATTATCTCCTTGTTATTATAGTTTTTAAAAATGGAGCTAGATACTGAAAGTGTTTCAGAGCTGAGACAGTTGTTATAACTTCTATAGCATACTTTTGTACAAGGTACATTTTCTCATGATATTTCATATAATCCTTACATTGGGTGAATGATTGTGAGAAATACTGCCCTGACAAGTGATGAATGATAGCCTGCTTTGTTTTTCCTACCACATTTGGTTAAAAAAGCTAGGTGGTGATAAACTCATCTAAATAATAAGCCAGAGGGAATTCCATGGCAGTTCAGTGACTAGGACTCCTTACTTTCACTGCCAAGAGCCTGGGTTTAACCCCTGATCCTGCAAGCCTCATGGCTCAGCTGAAAAAGTTAAAATAAATTTTTTTAAATAAAAAATAAGCCTGAAAAGTCATCTATTTAGTAGAGTGTTTTCTACAGCTGTACCTTCTCAAGTACCATTTCCTCTCTTTTGGTACTTCAGGTGTTTTCTTTACCAGTAGTTAAAAATTTAATCTGTAGCTTAAATCATCTAGATTGAGCTGTGTCATTTTTCTTAGATCTACCTAGCATATACACTAACTTAAATACAATAAAAAATAATGATAGAATGTTACACTGCCTCAGTAGACAAAAAGACTGAAATATATTTGGTCATATAAAATTGAGTAAATCAAACCAGCAACGATATCTTTGCCTTTGAGCCAAATTGAAAGTAATTCAGAGGTTACTGTGTATTTTGAAGGGACTGTAGGAAAAACCTAAAAGTTAATCATTAACTTATAAATCACAGAGCCCAGATACAGAGAATCATAAAGTGATTCTGGAGCCAGTGGGCATGGGTTCAAACCCTGACTTCTCGTCTCGGTAGCTGTACAACATTGAGCAAGGTTTTAACCCCTTCTATAAAACAGGGATGATAAAAATACCTTCTTAGGCTTGTTAGTAAGACTTGATGTAATAATATACATAAAGTTCTTGGAACAGAACTTGAACATGGTAGTAAGTATTCAATAATGTCAACCTTGACTATCATCAGCATTAACTACTGTTCCTGTCATTGACACTACTGTTGTTGACATCAGCATCAAACAGAAGCTTTTACTGACCAAAACCACTGTAATGTGGCACACTTGTAAATTATAAAACCCTTATGCCTTTGTGGGTTTTATTTTAGATAACTATGGAAACTGGAGAAATGAATCCATTGTGTTCATATGGTTTCTATGTAGATAATGTAGAAAACAGAATTGAAAGATCTGCTGTTCCTCAGATACCTTCTGTACTAGATCCTGGAAACAGAAATTATAATAGCCCTCCTGAGGTGAAAGAGACATCCCATTTGTGCAGATAATGAACTCTGGGGCCTCAGAAGAGTTAAGTCATTTGCCCAGTGTCACATGTACAGTAAAGTTGGATGGATGGATCATTTATCACATCTAGCTATCTTAAGCTCCGAACCCCATACTTCCTGATGCAGTGTATCTCACCAGGAGTCTTACCTGAGTTTTACTTAGCTCTGCCTGAGGTAAATGTTACTATTCTTTCCATGTCAAATGGTTATCTGTATTTGGAAACAGTTTCTTTTTTTAAATAACTTCTACTTTGGAACACAACTCCTAGCCTACTGTACTTTTGATAAATGCTGTTGCTGCTGCTGCTGCTAAGTCGCTTCAGTCATGTCCGACTCTGTGCGACCCCATAGACGGCAGCCCACCAGGCTCCCCCGTCCCTGGGATTCTCCAGGCAAGAACACTGGAGTGGGTTGCCATTTCTTTCTCCAGTGCATGAAAGTGAAAAGTGAAAATGAAGTCGCTTAGTCATGTCCGACCCTCAGCGACCCCATGGACTACAACCTACCAGGCTCCTCCATCCTGGGATTTTCCCAGCAAGAGTACTGGAGTGGGGTGCCATTGCCTCCTCTGTTGATAAATGCTAGCCAAAAACAATAACTGGCTTTAAAAATATAAAAATAAAGTAGTAATGCTGTAACTAAATTATCAAGACAGCCTATAGCAGTTCTAGCTTATTCCTAACTGCTCATATTTGAAAAGCTCAGGGAGACTGGAGACATTGACCTTGCAAGGTTTTGAAAAACCTTTTTCCCTTTAAATTGTCTTTGAAATTTTAGGTTTCACTGCCTCAAGGTTCTCAAGGAATTGCCCATCACACTTATCAACAGCCTGTTATGTTCCCTAATCAGTCTAATCAAGGATCTATGCCTGCAGCAGGAATGCCAGTTTACTATAGCGTCATTCCACCTGGCCAACAAAATAATTTAAGGTGAGTGAATAAAAAGCCTAATCTTATAGCTCCTCATTGTTTATCAGGATTATGGTCTGTTGCTAATTTTTTTAATATGGAATACTTCATGCATTTGCATGTCATCCTTACACAAGTTGCCATAACCTAGTAATGTTTTACACATTTGTAAGAAAGTCTGTCTCTCATTGCTCATTAGTAAACTCTAAGCTGTAGTCCTGAGCCAAACACTTGTGTTTTTACTAAAATATAACCAGATTATAAGGTTTCTATAAGAACACTAAGTGAGCCTTTGTTCTGAAAAATGTCTTCCTTAGCTCGAGTTGCTTAGCAATCCATTTTCTTTTGGAAGCCCCTTATGCAGAAAAGTAGAATTTGAATTATCTTTACTTTCAACTCAACCAATCAGTTATCACTGAGACAATTTTGTATTTGATTGTGTTGTTACGTGTACTATGAGGATTTAACATAGCCTGATTCAGATCATGTGTGTTGTCCCTTTCAGCAAGCCATGTACCAGTCACAGAAACTAGTTTTACAACTAATTGTAGTACTTCTTTCAGTCAGTGATGTAGACAAAAAAATAATCTCAAAAAAGTTAATAATTTCATTCCTGTAATCTGCGAAAGTGGCGAGCTAGTTGGATAATATCTTCAGACTGCTTCTATTTGAGTGTTAGGGGTTTTTTTCTTCCTATTTTACCTTTTATTTTCCCATTTTTATCTTGAAACTCAAAAGGAGAATATACTTTTGTCTTTGATCTGCAGTCTCAAAAGCTAGCATACAGAGAGGGGAACTTGAAGAGACTGTAACCTTTATTTTTCAGAACTTTGTTAAAAAGGTGCTTCACAGAATCTTTATGAAACATGAGAAAAGAAAATCTGCTTTTAAGTTTTGTCCTTTTTATCATCTACATAGTCTGTGTGTCCTCATCTTTGTAAACTAGTATTCCTCTAGTGTCCCCTTTGTCCTGTTTGTGGAACTGTCTTAGATTCATTTTATTTCTCCTAAATGACTCATTTTGCATTTTTGGGTTTTTGTTTGCCTCAGTCATCCTTTGAAATAATTGACAGTAACAAAGTCTCAATCTGAACCACATCTTTTAGTGAAATTTTACTTCCGTTATTAAAAGAAAAGTTGTTAACACAGCCTAGAGAAATAAAATGTAATACGAAAGTTATCTTTGGTGCTAAAACATTTCCTTTTCAGAGTATATATTTTCTCTCCATTGGATATAGCGGCTGTTTTTGTAAGCATGTGTTTATCAGAAGAATGAAGTAGTAAATTATATTGACAAAAATAATGTTAAATGGAAAGAATGCTTAGTTATTTCATTTCTTGTGAACTCACCAAAAATTAGTGATAATAATAACTAGTATTTTAGATTAATAGTTTTTAAATAGATACCTTTAAAGAACAGGGAGGAACGGTAATATCTCATGCAAAAATCTTTTCATTTTTCAGTCTCTCACTGAATTTCTATTGAGAAAAACATTTCTCATACATCTTGTATTTCGTCCATTAAAAGAGCATTTTCTGTATTTAACTTGTTTAGATCTTTCTGATTATACATATAATACATAGTCATTGTAGAAAATTTGAAAATATAAAAAATTTCAAGCTGTAAAAAAGGATGAAAAGGCAAATCAGCCACAACCTCACCATTCAAGAGATGATAGCTGTTAAATTCTGATGTCTTTATTCAGGTCATTTTTCAGTGAACACATAGTATGTGACCTCTGTTAAGAATCACACGTTCTAAACATTATATTTTCTATAATTTTGATTTAAAAATTAAACCACTTAAAAACACATGGAGTAAGGGAATTCCCTGGTGGTCTAGTGGTTAGGACTTGGTGCTTCCACTGATGTGACCCAGGTTTAATCCCTACTGGGGGAACTAAGATCCCACAAGCTGCTCAGAGCAGCCAAAAAAACCACACACTCATGAAATTGCCCTTCATGCAGAGCAGTTACTATTCACTGACCAAAGTGATCACTGTTCAGAGTTTGCCATTTATCTTTCTAACGCTTCTTCTACTTTTAAGCAGATACATGAAAAACTTTATGGTTTGAGGAGGGAGGTTTGGTGTTTCTGTTTTGAAGTAGATTAGGGATATTTTCACTTGTGTTTCAAAATTCATTTGTCACTGAATTTTTCTGTGTGTGTGGAATTATTTTTATGAATATTTTATTTGTCATCTTGCTTTTTTCTTTGAATTTGTTAGCCTTGAACATCTTTTTCCACAGAGTACCTGAATTTATCTGTATTTTAGACTCTTGATATTATCAAGTGTTTGTGATTTCTGAAATATGAAATTGATATGGTAAAGCTTATCTTTTTGAAAAAAAAAAATAGCCCAGTAGCAGTCATTAAGAAGGATTTGAATTGGGTGGAGACCACAAGGAGAAGTGTTGTAATTTAAGCACATTACATGACAGGTTGCTCAACTGTGGTGGTAGCAGTAGGAAGGGAAGAACTTTGAAAGAAGAAATGAATATTTGGTGATAATATAAATGAAAATTAAAGGAAAATTTGAGATACCTTGGTGGAAAATGTCCCACTTGGAACCGTAGAGAATCAGAGTTGGAAATTCGTGTCATTGTAATTTGGATTTGTTTACTTACAAGTACTTACTCGATCTAGGGTCAGCACACTATTTTGAAACAGACCAAGAGAGAAATATTGCAGACTTCAAAGGCTAAAGTATCAAATTATGGGTACTATTTAAGTATTTAACAAAAGAGAACATAAATTTCTAAAAAATTTTTATTGACAGAATTCAGAATGAGGTAATTGAGCACAAATTTTTTTCATACAGTCCTACTAATGAGAAGAATGGAATTACTTTAGGTGAGGGGCCGTTCTTACCTTGCAGGCCATTAGAGAGCCCCCTGGTCTTGGACTTTTGAATTATTTGTTAGATTTTTACAACTTTCTTCCTCCAGTAAATTTTAAGCTTTTTCAAATTGTTTCTCAAAATCCATCCTTTCTTCACAGCCCAAGAATTTGACTGGCTTGCCATTTTATTTGATATTTCTCGAGGCCATAGGTAACCTAGATAACAAGCGATCCCCTGAGATAGGCCAAGTTTAGGAAAGTTTTGTGTTAGAATTACCCCTTCTGGCATATTCTATATATTTTATTTTGTGAATAATTTCTCTGCCTTGAGAGTATGCTGATGTCTGTGTTTTACTAATTAATGTTAGGACAGTATCAGGCATGTTGATGAAAGGATGCTAAAAACCAACATCTTCTTGATTCCCATTTTCAGCCATGATAGAGTAGTAGGGACCAAATTTAAAATCTGCCTTAAAAACTAGAGGAACATGTGAAACAACAGTTTTCATTAGGCAGTCAGGGACAGTAAAACTTGAGAGAGGGAAAACAAACAGTCTTAACGATTACCCCAGCTTCCTGCCTGCAGAGAGTTTCAAGCCACACCTGAGTGCAGGGGAACCCAAGCAAGACCCTTAAGTTAACGAGATGGAATTCAAAGTCCAAGGAAGCCAACATGGCTTAGAGTTTACAGAGCAGGATACTGAAGAGAAGAGAGTTTCAAAGAGGTTGCTCTGGCCATCTAAGTGGGGCCCTTTTAAGTCTGAGTTGATTGCTGACTGGTGCATGTATGTACAAAACCTACCCAATGTCAGGGAAAGAACCCCTCAAAAGAAACAAGCAGAACAATCCCTGAACCTCACACAAGGAGAGGAATAGTTTATATTCCTACCAGCCCACATGTCCAAACCTTGTAATACAAGAGGCAGTGAGTAGAGGACTTAAAAGAATACTGTGTCAGTAGTAGAGGACAGTTAGCCTTAGATGAAAAGCTGCTCTGGTCCTGCCTTAAATAAGCAGGACCCAAAAAGATTAAATTGTCTCCATTTAACTGTGGCTCAGAACAAAGCTCAAAAATATTATTAAAAATTCAAGGATGTCCAGCACTCAACAAGGTTAGATTCATAATGGCTGGGATCCAGTCCAAAATTGTCAAGTATGCAAAGAAGTAAGAAACAAAGGCTAAAAATGGGGGAAGAAATCAGTCAGTTGAACCTGACTGAAACAACAGAGGAAACAGACTGGGAAAAAAATGAACAGAGTATCAGTACTTTTCGGCCTAATGCATGTGCAGTTGGCATCCTCAAGAGAGGAAAAGGGAGGACAAAAAATATACTTGAATAATCCTGAAATGTTTCAAAACTTATGAAGATTAGAAACCTGCAGGTCCAGAAATTTCAACAAACTTCAAGCAAAAGAAAATACAGAGGAAATTTCTTAAAACTTAAAGGGAAAATT
Source organism: Oryx dammah (assembly GCF_014754425.2). NCBI lineage: Eukaryota > Metazoa > Chordata > Mammalia > Artiodactyla > Bovidae > Oryx > Oryx dammah. The sequence goes on from NW_024070211.1 coordinate 74,241,952, forward strand.
ATAAAAGTAGCCAGAGAAAAAATAACATTACATATAGAAGAACAAAGATAAGAATTTGGTAGATTTCTTGTTAGAAACAGTACTATTTCAGACATGCAAAAACTGAAAGAATTAATCACCAGCTCACTTGCACTGCAAGAAATTCTAAAGGAAGTCTTTGATACAGGAAGAAAATTATATCAGATGAAAGCTGGCTCCACAAAAGAATAAAAATGAAAAGTCAAGCACTGTACTGACTGGGAAATCATATATTTGAAAAAGTTCTTAGAGAGTATATCAAAAATCCTTAAATCTCAATAATCAAAAAAAAATTTTCAGAAACAATTTGTTTAAAATGTTAAACCTACCATATGGAGCACTACTACACAACAGTTAGAATTAATGGTGAGGGAAGGTGTGGAGACTTGGTATTCTTAATCCAAATGGAGGTTACATAGTTTTATATCATACAGTTCTTTAAGATTCTTCATATTTCTCGGTATTCTTGTATATATGTTTCAAACCCTTTAAATAGTTAATAAAACTACTTAATTATGGGGGGAAGACTTTAAGAGCTAAAAGCCAAGAGAATGGGAGGACAGGAATCGGAGACAGTAGATAGAGACAACTGTTGAGAATTGCATCCCTAAGCAGGAGCATTGAATTTCAGCAGTATAGAGGAGGGGAAAATAAGGTTAAGAGAGTAGTCTGTTCTTAAATGAAAAAAGAAGTCTTTATATGCTGAAATTGAAAGACAGCAGAAAGAGGTATGTTGCTATAGCAGAGAGGGAAGAGGAGTAAGGTCCCCAAGAAGGATGAGAGTAAACACTCAAATGGAAATCATTAAGCTATATATAAGATGTAGAGGATTCATATGTGGTAAATGGGGAAAAAAAGTGAGTGCATTGGTACAGATATTATTACATAGATAGCTGTGGTGAAGAGCTCATGAAAATACTTAATTGCTTTGCTTTTCTCACTGATATAAGATTCAAGATAGGAAAGCATTAAAAAATAAAAAGCATTAAGATTCAAGATAGACATGATCAAAGAATAGATGAATGTTTTAAAGGTTGTTTTAATGTAAAGAATCAGCACAGTTACATCAAGACAGATTTTTAAAAAGAAAGCATCAAGATACAGATAAGTGTGACAGATGTCTGATACAAGCTTATAAGCATTTTTATCACCTCTGTATGTTCTAGGATGATTATATTGCAACTCTACAAATAAACAATTCATGGAAATAAGTAGTTTACCCACTTGGCAAGAACTAGTGCTAAATTATCCCATAAGAAAATATTCACTCTCACCAGCTATCTTAAAAAATGAGAATTAACACACCCTTAACCCCAAAAGGACAAAACACTTAGTTATACTAAGATACTAAGCAAAGAGACAAACATTGATGGGTTCTGGGCATATGAAGCCCATTTTGTCCATAATTCAGTCTGATGACATTTAACAAAACATAGAACTCCTGTTCTTTTTAATTCTGTAATTCTGCCTCAGAGTTTTGCCACAATTATTATCCCACCCCCCCCAAATTAAAACTGCTCCAAAAAGGTTGTGAAAAAGTGTTACTTATAGGGAAATCCAACAAAAATGATCCAAAAGAAACACAGAGTAACCTCTGAATGGTTTAAACTTTCATTTATCTCTCTTTTTTTTTTTTCCTGCTAGACTGATTAAATTTGGTTTAAATTTGGTTGGAATTTACTCAGATTATTGAACTTCCCTGGTGGCTCAGATGGTAAAGCGTCTGCCTACAATGCAGGAGACCCAGGTTCAATCCCAGGGTTGGGAAGATCTAGAGAAGGAAATGGCAACACACTCCAGTATTCTTGCCTGGAAAATCCCATGAATGGAGGAACCTGGTAGGCTCTAGTCCATGGGGTCGCAAAGAGCTGGACACGACTGAGCAACTTCACTTCCTTTCTTTTACTCAGGTTGTGACAGGTGGTGAATCAGTTAGTGGGACCAGTGAGATTCAGAGTGCTTGTTCTTTGTTAACTGCTTCATTCTTTTTATTATTAATGAATTAAATGTTGCGATACTCAGACTGCTACAGTCCCCAAATGGATTATATGGATTACTTACAGCATCTTCAGGGAACACAGCACATGTCTGCTAAGTAATGTTCAGGAAGCTTGTTTGCCAGTCATTGGCAGTAAGATGTCAAAGGGTTTAAAAAGGCAGAAAACCAAATGACTTTTTTCTTTTTGTTGTTGTTTTTTTGGTTTTTTTGCATTTTTATTTTTCTTTCCTTCAAGTGACTTCTTAGAACACATTTTCTTGCCATCTTTTCTTGAATTTTCAAAGATATCTTTCATAGCTGGTAAAAGCTGTAGATATGTGGGGCTTGCTTTTCAGGTAAATTAATTATTAATTAAGAATACATTGGGTCCTTTTCTCCCATCAAAAAAATAATAATTTGAAATAACAGTCATAATATTTGCAAAACCATAAAGAGAAGAGAGGAATGATGACAGTGACATTTTTCAGTTTTGGTACCTTTTATTTCATTTTCTTGCCTCATTGCCCTGGCTAGAACCTTAGTGTTACGTTCAGTACACGTTGAGAGAGCTGACATCCTTGTCTTCATGACTGGAGAGCATTCAGTCTTCCACCTTAAGTATAATGTTAGTTGTGGATTTTCTTTTGGTGGCAGGGGATATATTAATATTTTAATGCATACGTTAAAGATACAAAATTAAGGCTCTTCATTGCAACAAAAAGTTAGAAACGTGGTATATTTATACCATACATTCTCAACAGGGGCAATGTTGATAGCTTATGGTGAACGGTGTTGGATTCTTGATCTCCGAAGAAGATGATTTAGCTTCGGGACCAGGGACCAGGCTTGATCACTCAAGAGCTTTTGCAGAGTTTTATTGAAGTATGAAAAGGGGCAGAGAAAGCTTCTGACATAGACATCAGAAGGGGAACGGAGAGTGCCCTAGTTGTGGATTTTCTGTAGGTACTCTGTATCATGTTGAGAAAAAATATACATTAATTGATTTTCAGATATTAAATGACGCAGGGATAAATCACATTCAGTCAGATTTTCGCATTTATGACTTCTTATAGTCATAAGAGATACTGGTCTGTTGTCTTGTGGTGCCTTTGTCTGGTTTTAGTTTTAGGGTAATATAGAATGAGTTGGGAAGTATTGTTTTCTGTTTTGAAAAAAATAGTTTATGAAGAATTATTGTTAACTTTTCTCTGTGATAAAGTGATGAAGCCTTGTATGCCAGGGTGTGTGTGTGTGTGTAAGTTGTTTTGTGATTACTACTTCAATCTCTTCATTTGTTATAGGTCCACTCTGATTATCTGTTTATATCTGATTATCAGTTTCTACTTGAGTTTGTTTTGGCAGTTTGTATGTTTCTAGGAACTTGATCTATTTTCTTGGTATACAGTTTTTTATACTATTTCATTATCCTTTTTATTTCTGTAGTCTGTAGTAATCTCCCTTCTTTGTTTCTGATTCTAGTAATTTGAGTTTTCCTTCCTTTTTTCTTGGTCAGTTAAACAAAAAGTTGTCATTATTGATCTTTTCAATGATCCAGCCCTTGGTTTCTATTGATTTTCTCTTTTCTGTTCTGTTTTGTTTATTCCCATTATAATCTTTCTTCTTCACTTCCTTTGGTTTGCTTTAAGCTTGGTAATCTCTCCCCCAGGCCACCCCCAGTGTCTTAACGTGAAAATGAAGATTATTGATCTGAGATTTCTATTTTTAATTTTGTTTACTTATTTTTGGTTCTACTGGGTCTTCATTGCTGCATGCAGGCTTTCTCTAGCTGTGGCAAGCAGAGCACAGCCCCCACTCTCCGTTTGTGGCACATGGAGTTCTCGTTTTCTGTGCCTTCTCTTATTAGGGAGCATGGATGCTGGGGGTGCAGGCTTCAGCCGTTGTGGCACACAAGCTTGCTTTTTGCAGCACATGGGCTCTCGAGTGCATGGGCTTACACAGTTGTGGCTCACAGCCTTAGTTGACCCATGGCGCTTGGAGTCTTCCCAGACCAGAGATTGAACCCATGTCCCCTGCATTGGTAGGTGGATTCTTTACTACTGCATCAGTAATGAAGTCCTTTCTTCTTTTTTAATATTGGCATTTACGATATAATTTTACCTCTAAACTCTTGCTGTATCAGCATTCCATAAAGTTTGGTGTGTTATGTTTTCATTCATCCCAAAGTATCTTCTGGTTTCTGTTTTGACATCTTTTTTGACCTATTGGTAGCTTAGTATTGTAATGCTTAATTTGTACTTACATGTGTGTGTCCCAACTTTATCCTGCTATTGATTTCTAATTTCATTTCTTTGTTGTTGGAGAATTTACTTTGTATTATTTCTGTTCTTTTACAATTATTGAAGTTCACTTTATCGCCCAGCATATGGTCTATCCTAGAGAATATTCCACGTAGACTTGAAACGATTGTAAATTCTGTTATTGTTGGAGAGTGTTCTGTGGATGTCTTTTAGGTCTAGTTAGTTTGCAGTGTTGTCCAGGGTTTCTGTTCCTTGTTGATCTTCTGTATTGTTCGTCTGCTCCTTGCTGAAAGTGTAGTATTGGGAATTCCCTGCCAGTCCGGTGGTTAGGACTCCACACTTTGACTGCCATGCACCTGGGTTTAATGCCTGGTTGGGGAACTAAGATCCAGCAAGCTGTTGAGTTAAGAAAATGTTATATTGAAGTCTCCAACTACTATCATTGAATTGTATGGTTCTCCTTTCATTTTTCAGTGTATGTCTCACGTATTGCTCCTTTAGTAGGAGCTGATAAGTTTATAACTGTTACATATTCCTGATCTTTTTTTCATTATGAAATGCTTTGTCTCATACAGTTTTTGCCTCAAAGTCTGATTTGTGTGATATTAATATAGATACACCAGCTTTCTTGATTACTGTTTGTTTGATGTATCTTTTACTGTCCTTTTGTTTTCAGCCTTTGTGTCTCCTATAGACAGCATATATTAATAGTTGTATCATTTTTTACCCTTCTGACATGTCTTTTGATTGAATTGTTTAATGCATTCACATTTAATGTTATTACTGATGTACTTGCCTATGTCTGCCATTTTGCTTTTGTTATTTATTTCCTCTGTCTAGAGGGGGTTGTTTTTAGTGTTTTTTCTAGGATTTATCATGTGTCTTAACTTATCCAGTCAGCTTCTGATTTATGCTAGCTTAATTCTAGTGAAATAGAGAAAAGTTACTCCTACATGACTACTCTTTTCCCCTACTTCTCCTGATATTCTTGTTATGCATATTATATTAATGTTACAAACACAATACATTGTTATAATGGTAACTACCTTACCATCAGTAGGCATTTTCTTAGCCCATACAGCTTTGTTCCTATCCACATCCTTTGTGCTATTATTGGCACATATGTTACATTTCTATATGTTATAGGTCTGACATTGCATTATGTACATATTATTTTATACATTTACTTCTTAAATCAGAAAAAAAGGGAAAATGTTCATTTCTGCTATCTTTCCAAGTACATGAATACCTGTACTTGGTTGTGTTAGTTTATTCAAGCTGCCACAATGAAATATTGTAGACTAGGTGGCATAAACAACAGAAATTTATTTTCTCATTGTTCTGGATACTGAAAGTCCAAGATCAAGGTACCAGAAGGGTTGATACATGCTGAAGGCTCTTCCCTTGATTTGCAGATGGCCACTTTCTCATTGTGGGCTCATTTGGTGTTTCTTCAGTGTGTTCAAGCAGAAGGAGAACAAGCTCTCTGATGTCTTCTTGTAAGAGCACTAATCCCATTGGACCAGGGCCACACCCACATGACCTCCTCTAACCCTAGTTACCTCTCCATGGCCCCATTTCCAAATACCATTGTATTAGGTTAGGGCTTCAACATATGAATCTGGGAGATGCAAACATTAAGACCATAATACTGTACTTTCTGTATTTATTCTAGTTAGTGCCTACTGTAAGGTGTGCCAGCAACAAATTCTCAGTTTTTACTTACAGTCTTTGTATTGCCTTTATTTTAGAAAGTAGTTTTACTGAATTTAAGAATCTTTGCTGACAGGTATTTTTCCTTGACCATTTTGAGTATGTTATCCCACAGCCTTCTGACTTTCATTGTGTTTGCTTAGAGGTCAGCTGTAAATCTTACTGGGGTTATATTATAAATAACTAATCATTTTTCTTATACTGCTTGTCTTTGACTTTCAGTATTTTTACTGTGGTATCTCTTTGGGTCTCTGCATTTATTCTGCTAAAAGCTTTTTCAGGATCCTGGATGAATAGGTCATTGTTTGTTTGTTTGTTTGTTTGTTTTCAATAAATTTGAGCTGTTTTCAGCCATTTTTTCTTGCAATATCTTTTCTGCTCCCATCTCTGATAATCCCCATTATATGTGTGTTAGTTTAACAATGCCCCACATTTCTCTGGAGCTCTTTTTTCTGTGTCCTTATTTCTCTCTGTTCTTTACCTTGTGTAATCTTTCAGTCTGTCTCCAAGTTCATTTATTCTTTCTTCTGCCAATTAACATCTGCTGCTGGGCCTTTCTAGTGAATTTTATATTTTAGCAGTTTTTTAACTCCATAATTTCCATTTGGTACCTTTTAATATAATATAAAATGGACTGGAATGGGTGAATTTAACTCAGATGACCATTATATCTACTACTGCGAGCAGGAATCCTTAGAAGAAATAGAGTAGCCATCATGGTTAACAAAAGAGTCCGAAATGCAGTACTTGGATGCAGTCTCAAAAATGACAGAATGATCTCTGTTCGTTTCCAAGGCAAACCATTCAGTATCAGAGTAATCCAAGTCTATGCCCCAACAAGTAACGCTGAAGAAGCTGAAGTTGAATGGTTCTATGAAGACCTACAAGACCTTTTAGAACTAACACCCAAAAATAATGTCCTTTTCATTATAGGGGACTGAAATGCAAAAGTAGGAAGTCCAGAAACACCTGGAGTAACAGGCAAATTTGACCTTGGAATATGGAATGAAGCAGGGCAAAGACTAATAGTTTTGCCAAGAAAATGCACTGGTCATAGCAAACACCCTCTTCCAACAACACAAGAGAAGACTACACATGGACATCACCAGATGGTCAACACCGAAGTCAGATTGATTATATTCTTTGCAGCCAAAGATGGAGAAGCTCTATACAGTCAACAAAAACAAGACCAGGAGCTGACTGTAGCTCAGATCATAAACTCCTTATTGCCAAATTCAGACTTAAGTTGAAGAAAGTAGGGAAAACCACTAGACCATTCAGGTATGACCTAAATCAAATCTCTTATGATTATACAGTGGAAGTGAGAAATAGATTTAAGGGACTAGATCTGATAGACAGAGTGTCTGATGAACTATGGAATGAGGTTCATGACATTGTACAGGAGACAGGGATCAAGACCATCCCCATGGAAAAGAAATGCAAAAAAGCAAAATGGCTGTCTGGGAAAGCCTTACAAATAGCTGTGAAAAGAAGAGAGGCGAAAAGCAAAGGAGAAAAGGAAAGATGTAAGTATCTGAATGCAGAGTTCCAAAGAATAGCAAGAAGAGATAAGAAAGCCTTCTTCAGAGATCAATGCAAAGAAATAGAGGAAAACAACAGAATGGGAAAGACTAGAGATCTCTTCAAGAAAATTAGAGATACCAAGGGAACATTTCATGCAAAGATGGGCTCGATAAAGGACAGAAATGGTATGGACCTAACAGAAGCAGAAGATATTAAGAAGAGGTGGCAAGAATACACAGAAAGAAGAACTGTACAAAAATGATCTTCACGACCCAGATAATCACGATGGTGTGATCACTCACCTAGAGCCAGACATCCTGGAATGTGAAGTCAAGTGGGCCTTAGAAAGCATCACTATGAACAAAGCGAGTAGAGGTGATGGAATTCCAGTTGAGTTATTTCAAATCCTGAAAGATGATGCTGTGAGAGTGCTGCACTCAATATGCTAGCAAATCTGGAAAATTCAGCAGTGGCCACAGGACTGGAAAAGGTCAGTTTTCTTTCCAATCCCAAAGAAAGGCAATGCCAAAGAATGCTCAAACTACAGCACACTTGCACTCATCTCACACACTAGTAAAGTAATGCTCAAAATTCTCCAAGCCAGGCTTCAGCAATACGTGAACCGTGAACTTCCAGATGTTCAAGCTGGTTTTAGAAAAGGCAGAGGAACCAGAGATCAAATTGCCAACATCCGCTGGATCATGGAAAAAAGCAAGAGAGTTCCAGAAAAACATCTCTTTCTGCTTTACTGACTATGCCAAAGCCTTTGACTGTGCGGATCACAATAAACTGTGGAAAATTCTGAAAGAGATGGGAATACTAGACCGCCTGACCTCCCTCTTGAGAAATCTGTATGCAGGTCAGGAAGCAACAGTTAGAACTGGACATGGAACAACAGACTGGTTCCAAATAGGAAAAGGAGTATGTCCAGGCTGTATGTTGTCACCCTGCTTATTTAACTTATATGCAGAGTACATCATGAGAAACACTGGGCTGGAAGAAGCACAAGCTGGAATCAAGATTGCCGGGAGAAATATCAATAACCTCAGATACGCAGATGACACCACCCTTACGGCAGAAAGGGAAGAGGAACTAAAAAGCCTCTTGATGAAAGTGAAAGTGGAGAGTGAAAAAGTTGGCTTTAAAGCTCAACATTCAGAAAACGAAGATCACGGCATCTGGTGCCATCACTTCATGGGAAATAGATGGGGAAACAGTGTCAGACTTAATTTTTTGGGCTCCAAAATCACTGCAGATGGTGACCACAGCCATGAAATTAAAAGAGGCTTACTCCTTGGAAGAAAAGTTATGACCAACCTAGATAGTATATTCAAAAGCAGAGACATTACTTTGCCAACTAAGGTCTGTCTAGTCAAGGCTATGGTTTTTCCTGTGGTCATGTATGGATGTGAGAGTTGGACTGTGAAGAAGGCTGAGTGCCGAAGAATTGATGCTTTTGAACTGTGGTGTTGGAGAAGACTCTTGAGAGTCCCTTGGACTGCAAGGAGATCCAACCAGTCCATTCTGAAGGAGATGAACCCTGGGATTTCTTTGGAAGGAATGATGCTAAAGCTGAAACTCCAGTACTTTGGCCACCTCATGCAAAGAGTTGACTCATTGGAAAAGACTCTGATGCTGGGAGGGACTGGGGGCAGGAGGAGAAGGGGATGACAGAGGATGAGATGGCTGGATGGCATCACGGACTCGATGGACGTGAGTCTGAGTGAACTCCGGGAGATGGTGATGGACAGGGAGGCCTGGCGTTTTGCGATTCGTGGGGTCTCAAAGAGTCGGACACGACTGAGTGACTGAACTGAACTGACTGAATATAATTTCTCTCTCTTTTATTAATATTCTCTATTTGTTAATGCAACCTTGTCACCATTCCATCTTTACTTCCTTAATCATGATTTCCTTTGTTTCTGTGAACATGTCTATAATGGCTATACTGTGGTCTTTCTGATAAATGTGAAAAGTCTTTCTCTTAGGCAGTTTCTGTTCCCTGCTTGTGTCCAAAGTAGGGGTTATGCTTTCCAGTTTATTTGCATACCTTGTAATTTTTTTAATTGGATATCTTAAATAATGTAGCCAGTCTGGTTATTGTTGTTCACTTGTTAATTAGTTCACTGACTGACTGGATTACTTTAGTGAAGTCTATTTAAGCTTCCCAGCACACCAAATGTTCAGCCTCTGATGTTGTTCCTCAATCAGGGAAAGCTACTTTGGGTATTCTCACAGTCATCCTAGAATCACAGTGGTTTTGCTAGGACTCTGTTTCTCTTTTTCCTTGACAATATCCACTAACTGCCAGCTGACTACTCTGTTGCTTCCAATTGAATGCTCTGACTCACAGATTGCTCTACAAAGTAATTCAATCAAAATCTGGCTCCTTTGAAGGAAAAGTTTTTGTAGTCAGTATTTGGTTTTATTCTGCCCTAAGAAAGGATCATTCCTGCTGTATTTTTGCCTATTTCCTCCGTACGAACTAGCAGGCCTACAATTTAGCCTGAATCTTATATCTCCTCCCAGTTGTCTTTATCACACCCACTCCTGTTCTTGAAGGGAACAGCTACCCACTCCAGTATTCTTGTCTGGAGAATTCCATGGACAGAGGAGCCTGGCAGGCAGGGGTCCATGGGATTGCAAAGAGTCAGACAAGACTGAGCAACTTTCACTTTTCACTGTTCTTGAAAGCACCTGTAGGCGTGAACATCTTCCCTCTCTGTTACAATTGAAGACCATTCTTTTGAGAAAACATTAGATGCTATCTGTTTTATGACCTGTTTTCTCCCCAGGAATCTCTGAGCCAGGGCTCAGAAGCTGGGGGTGTGGACAGTGATTAGCTTTTCTTGAAATAACACCCTACCCTATAAGCTGACCACTTGGTGGAGGGTGAGGAGACCACAGCCGAGGATCACTGGCATGAAGTCACCACTTCATGAGATGGGGCAAGGGTGATCTGACCAGAACCCTAGTATTCTCAGCACACCACACCCACAGTAGATCCTCTGTCCTGTACATGGATTGTGAAGGAAAAGGAGTTCCCGTCTCTCACCTTCATTCACTCAGGATTTAGCTTCAGCAGCAGGTACCTGGGAGCAGGATGAGAAAGCTGACCTACCACTCTTAGGAAGAAACCCTCCCTCTGGGTGTTGTGGGGAGAGGAAGCTCTGTGTTCTTTGCTGCAGTGGTCTTGAGTAGGCTGTTTTCACTGAGAGAAGCAGGAGGGAGTGATATTGTTTCAAATACCAGACTCATCTTTCTTACCAGCTTTTCATAGATGTTCTTGAATAGATGTTTCTATTTTGCTTTTCATCCTTAGGATCATTTCTATCACCTTTAATAGCTTTCACCAGTCTCAGTGGGGAGATAAGATGAGTAAACTCAAGCTGATGTGCTAGAAGTCACTCTCTAATAGGTGAAATTTGGTTCAAAAAATAAGAAATTATATTATTTGGCCTCCTATCTTTTGAAATTATTTTAAAAGATTTTATGAAGCTGTTTGAGAAATGGGATGCCTCTTCTCCAGCTATATCACACAGCAGGTGTACTAGCATCTTCCTGAGTGCCAGTGGCAATGTTACGGTCTCACAGTAGGAGCAGACTTAATAAGTAGCTAAGGTATTCTCAAAAAGAGCACCTTAGGACCAGCTGTACTAAAACTAAAATTACTGTTTGGTGAATGTTTTCTGCCACTTCAGTGAGCTAGTAAAGTGATATATCCATAGGTCCACTAACATAGGTGCTTGATGAGAACCAGTTTATACTAGTGGGTTCGTGAGAATATGGCCCATTTCAAACTCAGTCATTCACCCAGAAGCACTATAGATATCTTTGTGTTTGATTGTGTTTGATAATAGCTGCCCATAAATTTCTCAAATCAAAGGCATCTTTTATGTAAAGTGTGCAGTGCAGACCCTGTGGTCTCATTCAAATACTTGAAAACTACAAGTTTGTTTTTAAGGAAAACATTAGCCCTTACTGCAAGTACTTCTTCATCCCATCTATTTTTTAAAGGGAAGTAATCCTCTCTTTGGGCAAGATTTCCCTTTTATCCTCTCAGTTACCCAGTAAAATATGAACTGTGTTTCATATCCTCTATCAAAAGACTACATTCCTCTATAATTAACTACTTGCTTTAAATTCATCATAGAATACAATTATGATATGTCTGTAATCCAGCACCTGCCAAAAGCTTACATATTTGCTTCCTTTATCATCCTGGCAGAGTCTTATAATTCTCTGGATTTAACAGTTTGTCTTAGCTGCCAGGATACAAAGTGGATTCAGTTCTCAGTGAAAGCAACAATCTTATCCTAGATGTCCTGACACCTTTTTGTTTCGTCTCTGAAATATTAATATTTTCTCTGTTTTTTAGTCTACATAGTTTTGTTTTTTCCACTGTTTCAGATTGAAAATATGTGAGCTATGAATGAAATACATCTAGGAATAGAAGCATTTAACCAGAAAACCTAAAAAAATCGACCATTTGCATTTAAGGGAAAACTCCAGATATTGGACAACAGAAGTTTTCCTTGACATTCATTTTCATTAATTGAGCATATTAGTTTGGTCAGATTCAAATTGGTTGAGGGCTTATTTATATTGTCCTAAATAAGACACCCTCTTCATAAAAAATAAATAAAGTGGAAATCACTTTGAATTGCAAAACGCTTTTATGGCAGAAAGCTAATATTTCTTCCAGAGAGAGCAAACCTGACTGAAGTCTGTCCTTCAGATGAATCGAAGGTGGTTTATATTTCAGAAGATCACAGGCCATACTGTGACATCTGAAGAAGATTCAGATTATTAATTGATACTGAATCCCTAATACAACATTTAAAAGTAGAACCTTTCAAGCAGTTTTCATAGGGTATTTTTAGTGATTATAAAATGCGTGCATGTTTTTGGAAAATGCGAAAGCAAGTATAAAGTATCAGGAATCAGCAAATATATCTACAACCCTAAGGTGACTTCTGTTGTCATATTCATATCACATTCTCTCAATCTTTCTTCTCATTGTATGTAGTTTTAGCGCTTCCCTGATAGCTCAGTTGGTAAAGAATCCGCCTGTAATGCGGGAGGCCCCAGTTCAATTCCTGCATGGGGAAGATCTGCTGGAGAAGGGTTAGGCTACCCACTCCAGTATTGTTGGGCTTCCCTTGTGGCTTAGCTGGTAAAGAATCTGCCTGCAGTGCGGGAGACCTGGCCACGATCCCTGGGTAGGGAAGATCCCCTGGAGAAGGGAAAGGCTACCCACTCCAGTATTCTGGCCTAGAGAATTCCCTGAACTGTATAGTCCACAGGGTCGCAAAGAGTCAGACATTACTGAGCGACTTTCACTTTCATGTAGTTTTAACATAGTTAAGATCTTAAGATCCTATTGGATTTTTATCCCAGTGAAGGAAGAAGAACCTAAAGTCCTTCTATCCTGTGATGTAGCTTTCTATTTGACCCAGTCACAGTACATTTTACAAACTATGCCTGAGCTGTATTATTTCTACAAGTGGCTAATACTCATAGCACATTCTGATCATAATTAACATCAGTTTTAGAAAGTACTACTTTTCCATTTTTTCATATGGCCCAAAATCACTTTTTATGAATTCGTCCCTTTACATTCCTTTCTTATTGTTATTGAACTACACTGAGTTACTGCCACAGAAAACAGTAAAACTTTACATATTATTATTAGTTGGAGAATTGTCAGCCTGAGTTAGAGAATCATTTATAAACTTTTCATTACAGACATTTTAAAATATACATTAATGTAAACAGAAGTGCACTGAAGCCCCCATGTACCATCACTTAGTTTCTGCATTTATTAATTAATAATAACTAATCTGTTTTCATCTAAACTTCTACTTCATCTTCCTCTCATGTTATTTTAAAATAGACCAAAGTATTGTATTATTTCATTTATGAGTATTTCATTATAGGTATCTCTAAAAGGTTTTTTTAAACCTACCTAGCTTAAGAGTCGGGGAAGGCAATGGCACCCCACCTCAGTACTCTTGCCTGGAAAATCCAATGGATGGAGGAGCCTGGTGGGCTGTAGTCCATGGGGTCACTAAGAGTCGGACACAACTGAGTGACTTCCCTTTCACTTTTCACTTTCATGCATTGGAGAAGGAAATGGCAATCCACTCCAGTATTCTTGCCTGGAGAATCCCAGAGATGGGGGAGCCTGGTGGGCTGCTGTCTATGGGGTTGCACAGAGTCAGACACGACTGAAGCAATTTAGCAGCAGCAGCTTAAGAGTACTATTTCACATTCTAAAAAATTTAACAATTAATTTCTTAATTATATCAAATACCCAATTGGTCTTTGTATTATCAACTACCCCTGCTTATGTTTTCACACACTTGTCTTGTAGAGTGGCTCTGGGACAACTCTACAAGACAAGTCTGATTGTGTCATCATGGTGTTAATATGTCTCCCTGTATTCTTTGTAATTCAGTCGTTGGCTTGAATGTGTATTTTTGATGCAGTTATGTGAGATGTAAATGCAGAAAGTGATAAAAGCTATATTAAGAAATAAAATACTATGTGAAGAAAGTTGACTTAAATGATGAAAAAAGGATGGTAACAGGGTTTTATAGTAAATGAAGATAGTTTCTAATTACTTCAGAATTCTCAGAATTCACAATATTGCTCTATGAGTTTCAGTTTTTTCCCAAAAAATTGCTAAACAGGGAAAACCTTAAAGACATTTTACAATAATAGCCTTTTATTTTTGTCAGTATTTATATTAAAATGTCAGAATCATGTTCTAGTGTTTAATTTTATTCCTTATATATTACATTTTTTAAGGAATAAAATCTTTTTTCTGTCTCATCATTGTCCAACTGCATATTTTCTTTTCTAAAATATAGCTTGCTGCTACTGCTGCTAAGTCGCCTCAGTCGTGTCCAACTCTGTGCGACCCCATAGATGGCAGCCCATGAGGCTCCCCCGTCCCTGGGATTTTCCAGGCAAGAACACTGGAGTGGGTTGCCGTTTCCTTCTCCAGTGCATAAAAGTGAAAAGTGAAAGGGAAGTCGCTCAGTCGTGTCCGACTCTTAGCGACCCCATGGACTTCGGCCCATCAGGCTCCTCCGTCCATGGGATTTTCCAGGCAAGAGTGCTGGAGTGGGGTGCCATTGCCTTCTCCAAAATACAGCTTAGTGAGAGTCAAATAAAGTACTTTTTTATTTTGTAAAATTAGTGAGTTTTTTCTTTTTAAAATAATTATTTGAACAGTACAAAAACCCTATTTAGAATAAGTTTTAAAGAATAAGAGCAATAAAATCAGCAGGTTTTTTTTATATCTGTGTTATAAAAACTGATTTTTATTCAAAAAGTAATTACATATAACTCACAATTTATAAAAGAGTTAATTTGACTTGTACTAAGTTTACTACTTGAAAAATAATTTATTTTTAACAAATTTACAGGACTATTCATTCAAAGAGTCTTTACAGTTATCTGCATCTCATTGTGCTGTGATTTTGTATTTGTTTTATTTTTTTCCCCATAGCTCATCAGTAGGTTACTTGCAACATCCAGGATCAGAACAAGTACAGTTTCCTCGAACTACTTCACCATGCAATTCCCAGCAGCTCCAAGGCCACCAGTGTGCAGGTATGAATAGATAATTGGGGCCAGGGGGTAGGTGGCAGAGATGGTTTGTCCATTTGAGAAATAAGTTCCTTGGACATTTCTAAGAAAAAGGTTTTCAACTTGTTAGGTGCTGAGATATGCCCAGGATATTCAGGGCACATGAGAAGTCAGATTTAACAGGTTCAGTCCACTTCTTCCTTTTCCCCTGCTACCAGTACCCCTGCTCTCTGTTTCTCCTCAGGCTCTCCTTCCTGCCTGCCTCATTATTACTGATATTCTCTCTTTCATTACTCTTTGGATTCTTCCTTGGAAATTCAACCACTTCCCAAGCTTCAACCTTGGCTTTTTGCCACTGTCTCCCAAATTTGTTTCTTCCATGACAAGACCACATAGCCAACTGCCTATTGGACATTTCCTAACCAGGAATATGTCAGAGGCACTTTAGATTTAATATTTCTCCCTTTTCATCCCTTTCTTCACCTTCCGTATCGGGACCAATACAGATTTCAAAATCCTAACTCTCTTCTGTTCTCCTCTTTGACACTTAGGCTGTCACCATTTCCTCAAATCTGTTACCTTCTTTCCTTCTTCACTGCTTCTACTTTTGCTTCTTTTATGTTGTCCGCATACCCAGCCTTCCTCCTCCCCAACACGTACACACATACATACACAGTTCACGAATTATCGTCCTGAAACAGATGTCTCTTCATGTCATTCCTCTGAATTAAAAATTTGCATAGATTCTCCATTTCCACTCCCTGGTAATTAACCCTCAGAACTCTATTTCTAGAATGCACTATGCTTTTTCATGCCAAAGATACTTTTGCACCTGTTCTTCCCTCCTCCTGTTGTGCCGCTCCAGCATCCAATTTGACTCAGAAATCGTCTTCTGCAAAGTCTTGCTCAGTCCTTAAAACTGAGTTTGTTGCTTTGTTTTCTCTGCTTCCTTAGTTTCTTAAACAATCCTTTATCTTAAGACCATATTTTATTGTAATGATCTGTTGACATATGTAATCTCTCAAAGAAACAGAGAAATAGATGGTTATCAAATATATGACTAATAATGGCTGCATCAATATGGGCTGCTGTGGCCAAGGAGAACCTTGAGATACTCCTAAGCAGTCAGCCCTTCTGTGGTGTGCCTAGCCAGGTCAGGTTGGTGCTAATTCTGAGGAACTGGAAATTACCAATACGGTTCCTGCAGTGCAAACAGTGGTCCTGGAGGCAGGCCCCGGGTACCTTACCTCACACTGAAATGGTGAGTGGCAGTCACATTCCTAATGCTAGCGGTGCTGCAGTACTGATGCCACAACAGGAATAAATCAGCTATCAGTGGTTGTTCATGTGATTATTTCAGCTCTTTTAAAGTCAGCCACCGTGGTCTTCCTAGCCATTTTCAAATGAGAAAATACAATAAAAGAGGGTAAATGATTTTCTCTGAGTCATAGGACATTTCAGAGCACTGAAATTATGCTTTCTGAATCCCATATGCCAAACTTTTCCCTACCACATGAAAGTGAGTCACTCAAAAGATGTCTTTTTACCATATATCAAAATTTCTGTAGGGTACTTCTTTTTCCCAGTTTTCCTTTATGTATTTAGAATAATGCTTATTTGAAAATGAATTTACTTTAAAAATTAAGTACTTTTATAGGTCATATCACAATTGTGCTACTCTCTACTAGGTCTTTTAGATAATTGGACGTTCCTGACCTATTATGTTTAGGATAAGTGTGATATTTAGGTCTACAGAGTCAATTTCAATGTTTTTTTAAACACACAACACTTCTATGAAGCATCAGAGCTTAAATCTGGCTTACATAAATAACAATAAAATTTTTGTCAGATATAAAAGTATTGTCATTATCTTGGTGTTTAAAGAAACTAGCCATTTGCTAAAGTGTGCCAACTGCTGGGTCCCAATTCTGATTTTCAGTAGCGCCACCTCCACCTGGTGGCGGAATGGTGATGATGCAGCTCAGCCTACCAAACAATCCGCAGTCTCGTGCCCATTCACCCCCACAGTGGAAGCAGAACAAGTATTACTGTGATCACCAGAGAGGACAGAAGTGTGTGGAATTTAGTAGTGTAGACAATATTGTTCAGGTAAGATGCTTCTTTGGTCTATTTTAATTTTAAAACTTTCAACACTGTTTCCCAGTGTTTGCATAATTAAACATTTAATTTAGAAATTAAGAAGATAAACTAGATCTGAATTTTATTAAAGAAAATGAATTAAGTTGCTATCTTGCCTTTCCCATATGAACTGCATTTTACTGTAACCAGAAGGTTGATGAGGGAAGGCTCTTCATCATAGAAGAAATGCAATCAGTTAATCTAAAAACACTGATAGAATTTTAAAAGCAATATTTTGGAATCCTATTAAAGTAATGAACAAAGAAACATCAAAAACATCAGGAAAAGTTTTATGAGAAGCTTTCAAATAGGTAGATTAGGCAAACAACACTTGAAGCAACTGATCGATTGTAGTGTCAATTAAAGTGGGCCCAGGTTCCATCTCTGGTCAAGAAACTAAGGAATCCATAAGCCATGCCTGGGCGGCCAAAGAAAATTGTACCTGAATCTAATCAAGCCTGAGTCTAGCTATTACTTTACAGAAAATACAGGAAGAAAATAAAAAACAGTTTATAGGTACCACAGATATTTTATTGGACAAATTGCCTATTTCTTTAACAAACAAATGGCATTTTGAATTGAAGGATGAGTCTATTATAAATTTAAAGACTCGAGTTCTAACAATCAGATGCAATGTATGGGGATCTTCCTTGAATACCAGTCAAAAGACATTTTGGGGCAAAAAGTGAATAAATATATTCAAAGTGCTAAACTTTAAAAAAAATAAACTGTCAACCAAGAATTTTACATCTAGTAAAACTGTTCTTTAGAAGTGAGGGAGAAATTAAAATTTTCTAGATGAACAGAATTTGAGACCTGCCCTACCAGAAATTCTCAAAGGAGCCACTGCAGAGGGAAATGAAAGTATAATACTAAACAGTAATATGAAGCCATACTAGGGAAAAAAACTCTCAGTTAAGTACACGGACAATTTTAAAAGCTAGTAAAATTCTACCACTATGGTGTATAGTGTATATTTTCTAATGGAAAAGTATCTACAATACTATTTTAAAAGTACAAAAGTAAAATTCAAAAATAAGATGTATAGTCTGTTTCCATTTTTGTAAAGCAGATATATGGATACATATGCATAGAAACAGTGTTACTAGTGTTTATCCTTGGGAATTGGAAATTATAAATTTCTGTACTGTTTTAATTTCTTAAATAACAAGTACCTATTATAATGTAATGTGTACATATTTGTAATCAGAAAGCATAAAAATTTCTGTCCAAAAGGAACTCTTCAAAAACCCTGACTAAAATGTTGACCTGTTTTCTTGATATAATTGCAGCACAGTCCTCAACTCAGTAGTCCTATTATTTCACCAGCTCAGTCACCAGCACCAGCTCAGCTGTCTACCCTGAAAACTGTCCGTCCCTCTGGACCACCACTTGCCATCATACCCCAGTTTTCTAGACCTTTTGTCTCTGGGCAAGGTAAGTGCAGAAAGCTAGTCACAGCCTCAGAGAATTTTAAGACATCCATTCACTCCCCATCAATTTGTAATTTACCTGATACTGCTCCTTCCCTTTTCCAAAGGACTGCATTTTCACCTTCCTCGGGCATTTTTGTTTGTTACCATTTTCTCTCCTAACCTTAATGTTTCATCACAATTAATAATTAATTAATGGTACTTTCCTGGCAGTACACTGGTTAAGACTCTACACTCCCTCTGTAGGCATCACAGGTTTGATCCCTGGTTGGGGAACTAAGATCCCAAGTGTCACAACTAAGTAAACCCTGGCACAGCCAAGAAAATATATAAGTAAATATTTTAAAAATAATAATAATGTCATAAAGAATCATTAAAAAGGAAAGTAGTATCTGAATTTTTAAGAACAAGTTGTATGGTAATTTCAAAAAGGAAGACAAACAGATGTCCATTAAGCCCTTGAAAAGGTGTTCAACATCATTCATTAGGGAAAGTAGTATTAAAATCTCAATGAAATACCACTTCACTCCCTCTTCATGCTTAAAATTGTGTCTCTGGTCTCGGTGCTAAACCTTCTTGTTGTATCTGCCCTTCAGCTAGTGTTTAGGAAGGAGCAAGTATGTCGTGGGTGTGTTCTGCCAGGGAGCTGCCCAAGCACCCTGACAGTGTTCATCAGAAAAGAGCTCCACACAGTGGCAAGAGGCTCACGCCTTGCTTGTCTCTGTTAGGAAACTGTCAGGAGAAGCACTGTATGATTTCCTGAAGATGCTCCCTTAGCACCCACCCATAAGCCTCCTCCAGACACTGAATGTGCTGCATTTGGGGACTTATGTTAAAATGAGACTACAATAAATGAAAACATTACAGACAAAACTTTTGCAGTCAGCATGTGTGAAGCGCTTTCCATGGGATGACTCTAGGCACTAAGGTGTGAAAGAAAATATATTTATAGTAATTAATAATGATTTGGGGGAGATAGAGAGCTTCATGTTTTTTCAAGGTTTCTTTTGTCCCCTGAATGTATGTTCTGTTCACTTTTAACCATCAGAGAAAATGTGGATTTTAGTATCTCAGATGGGTGGAATGAGTTCTCATAGTTCCTTGGAGGATTTCACATAGAATGTTAAGGTTTACAGAGAAGTTTCTCTCCATGCTAACTTGTCTACCAGCTCCTCCCACTTCACCTCCTTCATAACTGTTGTTGTTAGTCCCTCCTGCTTGCAGAAGTTTACCCCAGCTCTTTGAAGGATATTTGGAGGCTTTTAATTTTTTAAAAAAAGATGTCAGTGCCTCCACTTTTTTATTCTATTTGGTAGAATATGTTCCCTCTCTCCTCCTGAGACAGTTGAGAAAACTCTGTGAAGTACTTTGTACCCAAATAAAGGAAAATGTGAAAGTGATTTTTTATTAACTTTCAGGAGATGCCAGATACCCGTTACTTGGCCAGACCCTGCAGTACAACCCTCCTGCTGTTCTGCACGGACACATTCCAGCCCAACAGGTGTGAGAGCTGCTGCCCTGGCCCTACTGAGAGCAGAGTGAGGGAGAAAGTGGTAGGAGCATCAGTTCCCAGCACAGTCCAGATATGAGGGGTTGGGGGCGGGCGGCAGGAGGCATTGGGTGCCATTACTTAGAAAAGACTGACAGCAAGTGATGGGCCAAAGTTCTACTGCCACTGAGGCAGAATTCAGAAGGCCTGGAGGTGGTTTTTTTTTTTTCTTCTAAAGTACAAACCCCAGACTGAATGCAGTTAGTGTTAAGTGGTCAGACACTGCAATTATATTTAGCAGCAGCATCAACCTTATTTCTCATGTTTGTGGATTTTCAGGGTCAATCTGGCAACAGGCATGGCAACCGAGGAAGGAAACAAGCCAAAAAAGCTGCATCCACCGACCTGGGTGCAGGAGAAGCAGGTGTGTCCCCAAGAGGCATCCAGATGTGCTTCTATAAACTGTTGGCCTGAGAGTCTAAAACTGCCACACCACAGAAGTGGGTTTTCCTTGTCTAGAATCCTACACAAAGTCTTAGACAATTATGCTGTCTATAAGGCAGGCTTCTTAAATGTTCTTTTAATTCTGTCTCATTTTGGGTTTGGGAGTACTGAAACAAAGGTAGGTTTAGGAGGAGTGCAGGGACCAAAGGGATTCAAAAGAGATGTGAGAGAGGAACAGGTAGAATGAAATGCATTGCCCCTTTATTCTTTGAGAAAGGAAGTATTCTTTACACCCTTCAGGCAGTATAATCTGAAGAACAAATACACCTTTCTATGGCAGAGGGCTTTCAAGTCTGTACGTTAACTTTCTATTCAGTACCCTTGGGTTTGTTAGGGCAAGTGCGGTTTTAAAGATAACATACAGAATACTTCCCTTGTGGTCCAGTGGTTAAGGCTGCACTTCTCCAGTGCTGGAGGCATGGGTCCCATCCCCCATCAGGGAACTAAGATCCCACGTGCCTCACGACACAGCCAAAAAGTAAAAACTGAAGATAACGTAGAATTTGACAATGGGAATTTGCAGTTCAGGAAACTGTACCCAGGATCACACACCTAGTCTGAAAAAGCCACTGCACAGGCTGCATTTTGTATGTGAGGCTGTGAGTGTGGCCGGTGGCATGGGCCTTGGCATGCACCCCTTGCTTGGGGGTAAGTAAGAAATATTTAGAAGATGGCCATACCAAGTATAACTTTGTGGATTTGAATGGTTTCAGAAAATTGTGTTCATTTCCTGTGTCATTTGAGTCTGCAGTACATTCTTCCCACCTCTTGGTAACAGGGATTAATTCTCTACCTTTTCCATTCTAGTTGTTGGGAAGGTCTTGGAAATTACTGAACTCCCAGATGGAATAACTCGCATGGAAGCCGAGAAGCTCTTTGGGGAACTCTTTAAAATTGGCGCCAAGATCCGGTGGCTCCGGGACCCTCAGTCCCAGCCCCAAATGCGTCGCCACCCGCTCTGCTGTGGCAGTGGCGACAGCA
Organism: Oryx dammah; assembly: GCF_014754425.2. Lineage (NCBI taxonomy): Eukaryota > Metazoa > Chordata > Mammalia > Artiodactyla > Bovidae > Oryx > Oryx dammah. Next base: position 74,263,588 of record NW_024070211.1, read on the forward strand.
CTGTCAACCCCGAACGCTCGAAACCCAGTGACTTGGCCTCCACGTACACTGTCCTAGCCACATTCCCCTCCATCTCCGCTGCGCAGAATGCATTGAAGAAACAAATTAACTCGGTTAACAAGTTTAAGCTGAGAACAAGCAAGAAGCACTATGACTTTCACATTTTGGAAAGGGCAAGTTCTCAGTAACAGCCACCTCAGACCCTTGGCCTTTGTGATTCCCCCCATCATCACCCATCTTTAACTGGCTTGGTATCAGGAGCTTCTGTTAACATGATAGAGACTCCTAGGATGTGTGGTCATGGCGTTACAACTTCTGAAGACAGGCCGGTGATCCAGCAAAGAGGGGAAAAACACACATTTCACCCCAAATGACTGTAGGAATCCACATCAGAATGATACAGAGTTAGCAGCTTTTTCTGAGGAAATGCTGTTCAAATGCCTCCTAACTTTTATAGTTATTTTGTTTTATATTTCTGAATTCTTGTATCAGATCCAAAGCTCTATTGTACAGCAAATTATTCTTCAAAATGAGTACCACCAGTTGCAACCTGTATTTCTTTTTTGCAGCCAGCACAGTGTGACCCGACATAGAATTTGGGGGAATAAGAATGCAGGAGTGGAGTAGCCAAGTTAAAACTACATACTGTCTTTTGGGGGGCCCAGTAGGTGACTAAGGAGAGCTCACAAACAAAAGATTGCTCTTCCCCTGTATCTCTAAACACAAACAATTTCCAGAAAATAAAGAATTCCCTCATAGGGTCCTTTCCTTATTCACTTAGGTCATATGAACACTGTCAAGTAAATTATGTTCTTAACACTTTTTAATCAAACCACTTAGATTCAAAGGGAAATAAGAATCATTCTAGGCAGGAAAATACTTCCACTTTTTTTTTCTAAGTGTCCCTCCGATAACTAAATGCCACTTATTTGCATTCCTTTCCTTGTGGATTTTTTTTTTTTTTTTGGTCACCTGAGGAAATGCATTTGATGAGTGCTGGAAACTTCTTAAGTGGTTTAAAATGTGTTTTCATTGTTTGCAGCGGATCACTGGACATCAAAGATTCATTGCACTTATGAACAAGGAACCTTTTTTTCAATTTGCAAGGCTGTACAATGTGTGCTGATGCAAGCCTTTTTCAGTTCAAAAGAATAAATGTTTACAAATATATACCCACTTTGTCTTTTGTAAGTTAAAATCACCTTTTTAAATGAGAGTCAGTCCTGAAGACGTAACCTATCTTGAAGATTTCATTTTCAGACTTGGGGAAGATGAAAGACATTAAATCCCCTCACTTTACAAATATTCTACAAAGCATCAGTTTCTCTATGGGAGTGTTTTTTGTGGGTATAACTCATGTAATTTTGTCCTCTCATAAGTTAATACCAGTCAGTTGTAGACAATTGTGAAAATGAATGAATATATAGTGAGACAGCTGAAAACAACATTATGATTGTTTATAGATAAAGAATTTGTGGTTTTAGCTGATGTTTTGAGCACCCAGTTGTCCAGTTTAGCTCAAGTTCTTTATAGAAAGCTTTCCCCACTTGTCAGCCCAGCAGAATCAAACTGCTAGGAAACCCAAAATGGGGGCGAGGGGAAGGGTTTCTGCCATCTGCAGGTTGCCTGGAGCCTGGCTGGCTTCCAGCCCAGACTAGGGGTTTACTTTTTGCAGCTCAAGAGCAATAGGTGTTACCAGACTGGTGCAGATGTTCTCTCCTTCTAGAGCATCTGCAAAGCCCTGCTTTGTCCCAGGGAATCCCAAATCCACCGCCCCCCTGCACACACACACAAGCTGGTGTGTTGCGATTATGGATCTTGTGCTCCTGAAAGCAGAAGTGGGAGCTGCCTCTCAACCAAGTCAGATTAAGGTGCCAGACACAGAGAAAGAAGTAGGAAGGAGCACTGTGGAAATCACTCACTTCCAAGGACTGTTGAATTTTTAAATTCTTGACTGTAGAATGTCACAGGTGGAGAGGATACATAATTAGGGCCAACACTGCAGCAGGAATTATTTCATCATGGAGGTGGAGACAAAACTACAATCCTGTGATTTATTTCAGTTCTCTGAATATTCTCTTTTAACTTTTGCTGTAGAAATCCTGGTAAAGTGAGGGGTTATTTTAACTGAGATATAATTGACATTATTCATTTTAGACATGACGTAACAATCTGATATATATATTGCAAGATGTTAATCGCAGTAAGTCTAGTTAACATTCATCACACAGTTATAATTTTTTTTCTTGTGATGAGAATTTCTAAGATCTGTTTAGCAACTTTTAAATATACAAAGCAGTATTAATGACTGAGGTCATCATGCTGTACATTAAATCTAAAGTTTTGCTCTAGACACTTGATTTACTTGATTTCTGGGAGTTGAAGACTGCCCAGAGGAAGGCAGAGCTGAAGCTGTTGTGAAGTCAGCTCTGAACCTTCACCACCACCATCTCCCTACCCCTGTCCCCAGACAATCACAGGTCCCTGAAACCAAGCAGCCTGCCGTTAAAAAACAACTGTAATGATTAGCTTTAAAATTGGCCTTGAAACTTTAATGTGAACGTATTTTAAGTGGCCTGTTGATGAGAGTCAACTAATTGAACACCTTTTCCAATATAAGGGCAAATGGCACATAATTTTCATAATCATTCTCAATTGTGTCCAAAGATACTGAATTCTTTTCACAAGCATAATACTTGCTTCTTTAGAATTTTTTAAATATAGATGTATTAAATCCTCATATGCTTTTAAATATATATATATCCAAATTGCCACCACCGCATACACATTACAAAAATACACATGCATTCCCTCGACTATATTCTCCTGTTCCTTTTGATCTAGAATCTAATTTCATCTGTAGAAAAATGCTGGGAGGAGGAACCATCAAAGGAGGCATTTAAAGATATGATTTGGTCCAGACTTTAAACCTTCCTAAGGACCGCTTCCTGTGGACAGTAATCCACAGTCCTGGCTGTGGATTTTCCCAGAGCACTGACCGTATTTAGGGGCAGACAGTACTTTTACCAATAAGATGAGTTATTCTTATCTGTATCAATATTAGCAGCTCCAGCAGCCCCTTTGGGAATGATGGAGGGCATCTGATAACTTTGTGGGCACTTCTGCTACCTTATGTATTAGAAGCTGAGAGTAAAGGCTTACAGGTTTTAAGCTTTTGAGTCTGGAGTACAAAGTGTGTTTGCCAACAGTAATTTAAAAGAATGAGCTTGTCACCTGAACTAACAAAGTAGGTATCTGAACTCTTCCCCCACACTAAGAAATTGGTTTTTTTTGATCCCACCAGGGAGGGACCTATGGCCTGTGAATAGTGCAGAAACCTACAGGTCTCAGTAGAGCCCACAGCGCCAGAATAGCTTGGGAAGAGACAATCCTCAGCTACCGCAGGAAGCAGAGTTGCGTGCTCCGAAAAAATGTGTGTTAAGTCCAGCAGAGGGCAGCCAAGGGCCTGTGTGAAGGTGCCCAGGGCCCCACTGACCCGGTCTCCTGCCTGCACAGCATATAATGAGACTTGGTACATATTGTCAGACACAAATGAGTGATTAAACAACAGTGTATTGTGTGTTGTCTTCAGAGATGGAGAGCACTAATTCCAGACTCTTCTAGTAACCAGTGTGCACGCATAATGGTGGCAGGATTCAAAACTGGTCCCGTGTTGCTTGGAAATCTTCAAGCCTTTATGAAGTGAAGTTGCTCAGTCGTGTCCGACTCTTTGCGACCCCATGAACTGTAGCCTACCAGGCTTCTCCACCCATGGGATTTTCCAGGCAAGAGTACTGGAGTGGGTTGCCATTTCCTTCTCCAGGGGATCTTCCTGACTCAGGGATCAAACCCAGGTCTCCCGCATTGTAGGCAGACGCTTTACCCTCTGAACCACCAGGGAAGCCCAAGCCTTTATGAGCTGATGCTAAAAAAGAACCAGCGACTCATCCATTCAGCTGGTAGCCCTCACCAGCCCAAGAAACAGATATGATACAGGTGCTACTTATTCCCCCATGGCCACATGTGCTCAGGTTGTGTTTTGCATATTCATCACTTTTCGCCTTTCGTGTCTCCACTCTGGGTTTGATTTCACCAACATAAGAATATTGGAGGAGTGTAAGGAAGAGACTGCAGGAACTTCTAATCGGAAAACTAAAGATGTTGGTTCTTTGCAGGGGGAGAGAGAATCATTGAAATAGACAAATCATTAGCTACATTACCCCCCACCCCCAAAAAAGGCACATTTTCAATTCTTTCTTGCTGCTTAACAGACCACCCACATTTAGTGGTTTACAGCACTAATCCTGTGGGTCAGGAATTTGGGCAAGGCTTAAAGAGGACAGCTTGGCTCTTCTCCACCTGGTATCAGCTGCACTTAGCTGAGCTGGGCTGGGAAGTTCCAAAGTGAACTCATGACTGTTGAGTTGCTAAGTTGCATCCGACTCTTGGTGACCCCATAGATTGCAGCACGCCAAGCTTTTCCTGTCCTTCACCATCTCCCCGAGTTTGCTCAAACTCGTGTCCATTGAGTCAGTAATGCTATCCAACCATCCTGTCCTCTGTCATCCCCTTCTCTTCCTACCTTCAATCTTTCCCAGCATCAGGGTCTTTTCCAATGCATCTCTTCACATCTGGTGGCCAAGGTACTGGAGCTTCAGCATCAGACCTTCCAATGAATATTCAGGATTGATTTCCTTTAGGATTGACTGGTTTGATCTCCTTGCAGTCCAAGGGACTCTCAAGAGTCTTATCCAGCAACACAATTCAAAAGTATTAGATACATTTTTGATACTAGAGAAGCTATTTTTGATCTAAGCCTGGTCACAGTGCTTGCTATTGAACAGGTCTCAGTAATAATGACCTTAAGGGAACAATAGAATAGAACAAGCTTGTTATCAGGCAAGGAAAGTAACAATAGCAAAGTTAATAAATCAGTTGTAAAGACTCACAGTTCTGTTTCAATGGTAAAGATTAGCTTGAAGCACTTTGTTGAACTGTTTTAGAGAATTTCAAACCCCCTCCAGCATTCAGCCACCAGAACAACTGGAACCTAAAGGATGATGATGTTGACCTTTTCTAACCCTCATGACTTTGGTCTACTAAAGCTTGGACTCAGTAAACTGCTCAAGGTATAAGCTGAATTCTCTGCTCAAGCCCTTTCATGAATATGCATGTTAGCTTCAGCTTAAATCTTCCCCAATGTGCTGTTTGGGGAGACACTGCTTTGGGAAAGATCCCTGGTGTTTTCCTTACTTGCTACAAGTAATAAATAAATCCTTCCCTCTCCCAATCTTTGGCTTGGTTGTGTCTTTTGGCTGGACACCCACCAAGATGGAAACCCAGTTTGGGGGTAACAATATTGAAGTCCCAGATGTCATTTCTGTTGGCTAAAAAGAAAAAATCATAGAGTCCACTCACAGCAGAGGCAATAACCTTCCTCTTGATGAGAAAAGCAGCAAAAAGCCATGTAGGATGGAAGAGAATGGTTACAGTCATCTTGAGATAATTTACCACAAGCACAAATACCCAATAAAAGTCCCCACTGACTCTGCCTCCAAATCACGTCCTGAAGTTTCTCTCAGGATACTAGGATTCATCTTCATCACTACTGCCCTGGTCCAAGCTGTCATCTTCCTATGACTAGAAATGGCCTTCCTAAGACTCTTGAGAGTCCCTTAGACAGCAAGGAGATCAAATCAGTCACTCCTAAAGGAAATCAACCCTGAATACTCATTGAAAAGACTGATGCTGAAGTTGAAGTTCCAATACTTTGGCCACCTGATACGAAGAGCTGACTCATTGGAAAAGACCCTGATGCTGGGAAAGGTTGAGGCAGGAGGAGAAGGGGACCACAGAGGATGAGATGGATAGTCGGGATGGATGGCATCACTGACTCCATAGACATGAGTATGAACAAACTCCAGGAGACAGTGAAGGACAGGGAAGCCTGGTGTGCTGCAGTCCATGGGGGTCACAAAGGGTCAGACATGACTTAGTGACTGAACAACAAACTGGTCTTCCAACCTCCACTCTTGTTCCCACATCTTCATAGAGCCAGAATGATGTAAAAAGTAATCAACTTATGTCATTTTCTCCTGCCCCAAATCCCTCAATGACTTCCTCAATCCTGCTTTACAAAACTCAGTCTAGCATACATCTCTGATCTGTTCTTCCCCTCTACCTGGAATGTTTTGCTCCTGACTGACCCCTATATCTTTCATAGAAATGTCATTTCAGCAGAGAAGTCTATAAGCCACCCAGTATCATGTCACCACCCAAACACAATCACTTTATCTCAATTTTCTGCCTATCATCCCTATCAGATCTTTTGTTTCTACAACTAGAATATGAATTCCATGAGATCAAAGACCTTACTTTGCTTATACCTTTATTTCCAAGCACCCATTTATTGTCAACAAATATTTTTCAACTGTTTAAAAGGCTCAGGAGAACCCTGGATATTTCTCTGATCTGGAGATCTCCCACTAAGTGATGTCAGGGGATGGGAAGGAGCTGGAGAATAAGCATAATTCACGTCTCTGGCTGTCTTGGCACTGAATTCCTTAATGGCTGAGGTGAGGTAAGGGCTAGTCTACAAAAGCCAACAAAACACTCATATTTTGGCTACTGCAATGTCACATCAATACAAATATCCTTGAGTTACTCCTCCTTGCTTGCTGTCTACATTATTCCAACATTTCACTTTTGTGTTTATCTGTCAAACCTTTTAAATACCTTTCCTGTATTTGGGAAAATCTCACACATACAGATCTTTCTACCCCAAAATAGCAGCTAGGATGACAATTCTCAGCTTCACTTTTGCTCAGAAAAGCTGTGTTCTGAACATGGGATCTGGGGCTCCACCAGCCACATTCACATCCAGAAAAATCTAAGCAGGAAGAGAACAGGGGAGGAGGCAGGCTGTAGATAGAATTCCTCGTTGTAGCTGGATTGTTTCTGTGTGCAATCCCAGGAGATTTCAAAGCTGCTCAGTCCTATCCTCCTGAGGGTTTGTAAGCAGATAACCTTGAATTAATAGCTTTTCTGTTTAAACTGGCTATTGTGGATTCTGCAGTCTGCACCACTGTTATCTTCTACCTACCAGGACATAGCATTTGGGATTTCTGTTTCCTTGAATCCTATGCATGCTTCACCCATAAAGACTTATGTGGTTACTCAAGTCCACTGAGATAAAAATAACATCTGATGCTTATTGAACACTTGTATATAGACATTGTTCTGTTTATAGCACTTAAATTAATAAAAAAAAAAAACAACTCAAGGTAGTTGAAGTAACCAAGGGAATTTATTGGCTCAGGTATGGCTAGATCCAGGGACTCTGCAATATCATCAGCATAGACTATCTTCATCCACGGGCTCTTCTATCCTGCAATATAACATAATGTGACTTATTTGGTTTTGATTATATACTATCAAGTATTGTTGGTTATCGTCTCATGTAAACATTTGATCCCAATTCCTGGAGCTGTGATATCCAGAATTGTAACTACACACCACATGTAGATAATAAAGTTAACTAAATTATTGAATAAATTAACTAAAATTAAATAAAATAGAAATTCAGTTCCTCAGTTGCACTAGCCACATTTCAAATGTTCAATAGCCACATGACTTTTCACTCTCCAAAATCGTTTATCACCTCCCAGGTCTTGGATGCTCTGACCCTTGCCTGTCTACATCTCTAGACTTACCTGGCACTGGCCCTCTCTGTTTCCAGGTTCTATTCACACTGGACTTCCCCAAGTTCCTCAAACATCCTCAAACCGTCTTGTCTCTGGGTTCTGTAAAGTGGTGATCTTCTGCTAGATACTGGGATACTCCCCATTTGTGGTTCGTTTTTCAGCAAACTGTGGCAGGAGGTGGATGTCTCTTTTTTGCTGGCATGTGCCAAACTGGGTTTTCCAGCCCCCTGCACCTAGATGATTCTGAGTTTTGGCCAATGAGATTCAAGTAGAAATGATGCATCCCCTTCTGTGCTGGACCTCTTCAGTTCAGTCATTCGGTCATGTCTGACTCTTTGCAACCCCACAGACTGCAGCCCCATGGACTGCAGCACGCCAGGCTTCCGTGTCCATCACCAACTCCTGGAGCTTGCTCAAACTCATGTCCATCACGTCGGTGATGCCATCCAACCATCTCATCCTCTGTTGTCCCCTTTTCCCCCCTGCCTTCAATTTTTCCCAGCATCAGGGTCTTTTCCAAGAAGTCAGTTCTTTGCATCAGGTGACCAAAGTATTGGAGTTTCACCTTAATGAATATTCAGGACTGACTTCCTTTAGGATGGACTGGTTGGATCTCCTTGCAGTCCAAAGGACTCTCAAGAATCTTCTCCAACACCACAGTTCAAAAGCATCAGTTCTTTGGTACTTAGCTTTCTTTATGATCCAACTCTCACATCCATACATGACTACTGGAAAAACCATAGCTTTAACTAGATGGACCTTTGTTAGCAAAGTCATGTCTTTGCTTTTTAACATGCTGTGGAGAAGGCAATGGCAACCCACTCCAGTACTCTTGCCTGGAGAATTCCATGGGCGGAGGAGCCTGGTAGGCTGCAGTCTATAGGGTCACTAAGAGTCAGACACAACTGAGTGACTTCACCTTCCCTTTTCAGTTTCATGCATTGGAGAAGAAAATGGCAACCCACTCCAGTGTTCTTGCCTGGAGAATCCCAGGGATAGGGGAGACTGGTGGGCTGCCGTCTATAGGGTCACACAGAGTCAGACACAACTGAAGCAACTTAGCAGCAGCAGCAGCTAGGTTGTCTAATATCTTCTATATGTATATATATATTAGACATATATATATATTCTAATATATATGTTGTCTAATACAATCTAAGAGATACTTCCTGCTCTGGCTAATCAGAATGGGGGCTAGAAACCATCAGTTATCAGTATCACCAGAGAGCTTGATACAAATGCAGAACCTCAGGACTTCCCCAGAGGTCCAGTGCCTAGGACTCCACGCTCCCAATGCAGGGGGCCTGGGTTCAATCCCTGGTCTGGGAAGTAGATCCTGCATATGGCAACCAAGGATCCTGTGTGCCCCAGTTGAGATGGGGCACAGCCTAAATAAATACGTAGTATTTTTCAAAACAAAACTTTAAAAAATGCAGAATCTTATATCCAATCCCAGACCAACTTGAATCAGAATCTACATTGGTTTTTAATAAAATTTCATTTACTTATTTATTTTTGACTGTGCTGGGTCTTCATTGCTGCATGGGGCTTTTCTCTAGTCATGGTGAGTGAGGGCTACTCTCCAGTCGTAATACACGGGTTTCTCATTAACCTTTTGCAGAGCCTGGGCTATAGGACAGGTGGTCTTCTTGCAGCACGTTGGTTCAAGGGTTGCAGTTCCCAGGATCAGAGCACAGGCTCAGAAGTTATGGCATGCAGACTTAGTTTCTCTGTGGCATGTAGAATCCTCCCTAACCAGGGATTCAAACTGTGACTCCTCCTACACTGGCAGGCAGATTCTTTTCCACTGAGTCACCTGGGAAGCCCCAGAATCTACATTTTTAACCTGACTTCCAGGTGATCTGTAAACTTTAAAATTTGCATGTTGGCTGCATATAGAGAGTGTCATAAAGATCGCTGAGATGCCAGGGAAAGGGAGAGCCACTGATGGGAGAATTCAGGAGTTCCTGAAAGAGTGGATGGAGCAAAGCCCCTTACACAACCATCCCCTTCTACCTCTGACTAACAGTCATCATGAAGTCAATGAGAAATAACCCTGAAATAACTGAAACCTGTAAGTTATACAAGTTATCCATAAATAACTTGTGGATTGTTTTTGTCCCCCACGTAATTTCCCTTCTTCCTGGAACATTCTTCCCACCCTACCCTCCAACTTCTGTTCACTTGTACTCACAGTTCACATCCCACCTCAAATATTTCTTCCTTCAGATAGCCTGCTCTTCCTCCAGAGCTCCTTAATTCTGTCCTCCAGACTAAGTCACTTCTGCCAGTAATAGCTTTAACAATATCCTGTGCTTTCTCTTCAAAGCATTAATCACAGTAGTAATTGTGTAATCGGCCAATTAGTTCCTTAATGTTTTCTATCCATCAATATGTAATCTTCAGGGCAGGAAAAACATCTATGGCTTTGTTACTAATACATCCCCGGCCCCCACCAGTGCCTTTCTCAGTAAATATTTGTCTTATGATTAAATGAAGAAATGAGCCGAGGAGTCAAAAGCCTTGAATCCTGAAAGGCATGTGTATGTATTTTTCTCAAGCATGGTTTTGGCAGGCAGGCAGAAATAATAGCTAACATTTGTAAAGCAGTTAATTACTATGTGCCAACTACTTGCTAAGCACTTATAAGGGTTCTTATTTAATCATCACAATAGCCCTAAATGGTAAGTTCTATTATTACCTCAGTTTACAGTGAGGTAACTGAAATGTCAGAGAGGTGAGGAAATTTGCCCAAGGTCACAGAGCTAGTGAGCATTGGCTGTATACCTCAATCAGACAGCTGACTCCCGAGTTCATGGGATTAACCACTTAAATTACTGCCTTAAGCCTTGTCAATGTAATGACTGCCATTAAAAAAATTTTTTTTTTTACTTAACTGTAGATGATTTAAAATGTTGTGTTAATTTCTGCTGTACAGCAAAATGATTTAGTTGTACATATATATATACATTCTTTTCCATTATGGTTTATCACAAGATAGCAAATATATTTCTCTGTGCTATACAGTAGGACTTTATCCTTTCTATATATAATATTTTGGATCTGCTAATCAGAAACTCACAATCCATCCCTCTCCCACAAACCCTCCCCCTTAGCAACCACAAGTCTGTTGTCTTTGTGTGGACTGCCACTTTTGTCTTATTCACCTAGATCTATAGGAAGAGTCAGAGAGGAGTGCCACCCTATCTTTACTTCTGAAAATTGAGTTGTCATGAGTGAAGCTTACAACATATTAAAATATCTCCTTTCCTTTTTATATTTAATGTGCACCCATAATCCTAATACAGTAACTAAATAATCCTCTTCCTGGTCTATTGTTGTTCAGTTGCTCAGTCATGTCCAACTCTTTGTGACCCCATGGACACCAGGCTTCCCTGTCCTTCACCATCTCCCGGAGCCTGTTCAAACTCATGTCCTTTGAGCCCATGATGCCATACAATCCTCCCGTCCTCTATCAGCCCCTTCTCTTGCCTTCAATCTTTCCCATCATCAGGGTCTTTTCTAATGAATCAGCTCTAGCCATTAGGTGGCCAAAATATTGGAGCTTCAGCTTCAGCATAGTCCTTCCAATGAATATTCAGGATTCATTTCCTTTAGGAATGACTGGTTTGACCTCCTTGCAGTCCAAGGGACTCTCAAGAGTCTTCTCCAACACCACAATTCAAAAGCATCAATTCTCTGATGCTCAGCCTTCTCTACAGTCCAACTCTCACATCCATACATGACTACTGGAAAAACCATAGCTTTGACAAGATGGACCCTTGTCGGCAAAGTAATGTCTCTGCTTTTTAATATGCTGCCTAGGTTTGTCATAGCTTTTCTTTCAAGGAGCAAGCATCTTTTAATTTCGTGACTGCAGTCACCATTTGCAGTGATTTGGGAGCCCAAGAAAATAAAGTCTGTCATTGTTTCCATATCTATTTGCCATGAAGTGATAGGACCAGATGCCACATTCTTCATTTTTTGAATGTTGAGTTTTAAGCCAACTTTTTTACTCTTCTCTTTCACCTTCATCAAGAGGCTCTTTAGTTCCTCTTCACTTTCTGCCATAAGGGTGGTGTCATCTGCATATCTGAGATTATTGATATATCTCCTGGCAATCTTGATTCCAGCTTAGGCTTCATCCAGCCCAGCATTTCGCTTGATATACTCTGCATATAAGTTATTAAATAAGCAGGGTCACGATATACAGCCTTGACATACTCCTTTCCCAATTTTGAACAGTCCGTTGTTCCATGTCCGGTTCTAACTGTTGCTTCTTGACCTGCATACAAGTTTTTCAGGAGGAATGTAAGGTGGCCTGGCAGTTTGTTGTGATCCACACAAAGGTTTTAGCGTAGTCAATGAAGCGAAATTACGTGTTTTTCTGGAATTCTCTTGCTTTTTCTAGGATCCAATGGATGTTGCAAATTTGATTTCTGGTCTGTAGGTGAATGATTATGCTTTCCATAAGCATTTTACTTTTTTACACTTCCCCTTTTCACTCATGAAAAAGCAAGGACAGAGACTTTTTTACCTTTACATTTTTTTTTTAGTTTTGTTTTAATATAAATAGCTGTGCAACATGAAGTCATACAGCCTCCCCTAGTGGTAAACAAGTGAAAATATCTATGGAACAAATATCCTTTTTTTTCAAGCATGGTGTGGGATTTTATAGTTCAAGCTTCAGTAAGAAATACACTTTGGTGTTTTTTTCCCAAGAAAAGAATTCAGTTTGTGATGGATTTTTATCTGTGCAATTTGAAATAAAAACCTTTGTAGTGGGGAACTTTTGGCCTTATGACACTAATAACTCATTCAATCTGCGAAGAACACAGGCATTGTGGGGGATAGAAAATTAAGTCGAGTTGCTCCTTCACGTCTTTTGGAGGAAAAAAAAAAACATAAACCCAGGAATTTAAATATATATGAAATAAAATGTTCACAAGATAAAATGGCCATGAGAAACTACAATATTCTTCCAGCTGTGCCACCTTCCCTGACCAATTGTCTTTCAGTTTCTTAACTGGAAGCTGGTCTGAGCAGGTTGGTGAAACAGCAGCCAAGGTGGTTTGTTCATGCATGCCTGCACACATTCTGATGCCAACTCAATGTGTATAGCCGGCAAACTCAGATATCTGTATGCCAGCAAGGAAGTAAATGGGTGGGAGAGGCTGTGGCAAACTAAAGTGCACATGACTTTTATAAAATCTTGTGCAAGCACAATAATATCGGGACACCAGTGTAGTCCATGAACTCTAGCACAACTGCAGGACCAAAGCATTCCAGGATCCCACTCTATCAAGACATGAAGAAAGTCAGTGGTCCTGTGCTGGGTAAAGGGCCGTGGGAACTGTTGGCAAATCCGAAGCCGCAGGTAGTAATACATCACAGAGGAGAGCCTATAGATTCAAGAGGTGGAAGGTGAGAGGACTTATGGTCAGCCAGCTGGGAAGGGTCCCCATCTCGGCCCAGAATCACTGTGAACCATCTCTATATCTTTGATGGCTTGAAGACGGACTTTGAGAATTCACACGGGAGTCAAGTGTTTGGTCAAGCTGTCATGGGGGGAGGTTCTTCCAATGGTCGGAGACACGCCAACTGAAACCTGGCCTTCCTCCTCACTGTCTCTGGACACGGGAACAGGCCTGGTATCTATGATTCCTCAGAGAGGAGCTCATTGCAATAAAACCCACTCTTTTTGCACCAAAGAAGCCCGTAAATCCTTGGAGTCCAGAATGATGTGGGGTGTTGGGAAGGAAAACAAGATATAACTCATTTCATAGTTTTCCTGCAGTACACCAATAAACTTCTGTTTTACGGGTCTGATTGTAAAACTGAGCTGTAGCTTTTCATCAGCAATTTAGGTTCATTTGAAAAATAGGGCTGTTGCCATTTCCTCCAAAAGACCATTCCTGTTCTTCCCTTCCTCTCGATAATACCCTAGACATTGTTCTTTCATTTTACTCAAATCAACGCATTATATGTTTATTTATGTTTCTTCCAGTGGCTAGACTTTAAGCTTTTTGAGAACAAAAATAGTATCTGTCATCAGTCAACAAATAGTTCTATTCCAAGCACCAGGCCTCCAGTCTGTCCCATGTGGGCACTCAAATATGTGTTGACTGAGAGAAAGAGAATTCCATGCAAGAGGAACCAATGAATAAAAACAGAGATTTCCAGGAACATGGCCTGGACAGTAGATACAATGTTCTGGTTGGCCCAGGGAGCTCAGGTGGGGAAATGGAAGAATGAAGGTTGAAAAAGAAGGTTGGAGCCAAATTGTAGAGGATTTTGAACATAGAGCTACAGAATTTGTACTTTATTTTTAGAGGTATTACAGAGCCAGTAAAGTTGTTTTCCATTTTTGTTTTGTCGTGCTGTATAGCTTGTGGGATCCTAGTTCCCTGACCTAAGGATCAAACTGGTGCCCCCTGCAGTGGAAGCATGACGTCCTAACTAACTACTGGACCTCCAGAGAATTCCTGAGCCTGTAAAGATTTTTAAGCTGAACAAAAATACTAAAAATAATTTTAGCATTGGAAAGTTGGCTATGACATCACTGTGTAGGATGGACTGGAGAGAAGTCAGAAAGAGCAGTGAAGAAAGTTGTATGAATCTCTCAAGCAATCTCTCTCTTGGGTTCTGTCTTGTGGGGGTTCACAGACTGAGAGAAGATCTGCTTCCAGGAAGTTTATTAGGGAGTAAATTACATCTGTAACAACGTTGGTAGAATGCAGAGGTAACAGAGGCTTAGGATGATCCCAGGGGATATTACAAGCAACAATATCCAACTTACAGAGTAGCCTAATCTATGAGGACAGTTATTCTCTCACAAGATAAGACCTGAGTCATCACAGATGTGAGTGCTTTCCGTCTTACACTCTATCAATCTCAGAGTGTCAGCAAATCATTCCTCTGGCCACAGCAGACTGGGTATTGTTCACACACAACCGTATCCAGCAAAGAAGGGTTGTTCTTTCTTCCTTGTGTCTCTTTTTTTAAGGAAAATTTCTCCTAGAACTACCCCCCACCCATGCCCCCGCTACTTCCCATGAGGTCCTAACTGGCTCCAAGGGGAGTCTGAAAAAACAAGTATCTAGCAGGTCCCCTCTCAGTGGGGAAACTCTGCCAGCAAAAAGCAACGGGGAGCGGGGTAGAAGCATGATTGTTGGGTGGGCTATTAGCAGAATATGCCATATATTTCATATTCCCTCCCATCTTTCTGGGCTTCCCTGGTGGCTCAGACAATAAAGAGCCTGCCTGCAATGCAGGAGACCTGGGTTCATTCCCTGGATCAGGAAGATCCCCTGGAGAAGGGAATGGCAACCCACTCCAGTATTCTTGCCTGGAGACTTCCAAGGACAGAGGGGCCTGATAGGGCTACAGACTGTCAGATACAACTAAGCGACTAACACTTTCACTTTCATTTCCCCACCCCCACACACACCCTTGCCTCTCCTGAGTCTTGGTTACTGGTTTATACTTTCCTACACAACCCTCAATCTGTTTTTTGTTAGGGTTTTTTTTTTTTTCCTTGCTGCAACAAGTTGCTTGTGGGATTTTACTTCCCTGACCAGGGACTGAACCCCGGCCTTTGCTAGTGAGTGTGTGGACTGCCAGGGAATTCCCAAGACCTCAGTCATAACTCTTGTCTTACCTCATTTTATGCACTCTATGAGAATCTCCTGCAGAGCCTCAATTATCCCTTGTGCCTGCTTAACACCCCGACTTGCTATCTCTCTAGCACTCCCAATACATGTCTAATATCGAACTCACATCGTCATGCCCACCTCCTCACCTACCTGCTCTTCCTTCAATGGTCCCTATCAATCACAACCTTCTATATGATTTCTTAAGACAGAAACCCAAGATATCTTGACTCCTCCTTCCTCAAATTCCATAGCTAAAACCTAGTGAGTCTACCTCCAAAAATCTCGAAGGTATCCACTTCTCCATCTTCCTTATACATGGACAGTAGGCTCTTAACCAGTTTCTTCACATTCACCCATTCCACTTCCACTGCAATCCACTTGAACTGCAGCATACCTGCAGATTGAAAACACAAATCTTTTATCTAACTCCTCTGTTTAAAATTCTTCAACAGTTTTCTACAATTCTTAGGAAAATGTCTGCAATCCTTAACATGATGCCCAAGGCCCTGGATGAGTTATCCTTTCTATCTGTCAGCCTCATTCACACCATACATCTCTTTGTATGTTCTAGTCACGCTGAACATTTTTCAGTGCTTCAAGGTACTATTCTCATTGCTTCAGAGCTTTCACACTGCTGTTTCCTCTCTCTGGAATAGTCTCCTTCACAGAGCTGGACTTCTCACATGTCATCTCCTCAGGAGGGCCTTTTCTAACCCTGCTATCCATGTTTGGGCTTCCCTTGTGGCTCAGCTGGTAAAGAATCTGCCTGCAATGCAGGAGACCTGGGTTCAATTCCTAGATTGAGAAGATCTCCTGGAGAAAGGAAAGGCTACCCACTCCCGTATTCTGGCCTGGAGAATTCCATGGACTATACAGTCCATGGGGCCGCAAAGAGTTGGACACAACTGAGTGACTTTCACATTTATGTTTGGTCACATCATTACATTTCTGAAGCACTCAGAATTTCCCTCTTGTGGTATTCATCATCACAGTCACTTACTCAATGCCTGTCTTCCTTTTCCAGCTGTGCAGTCACAAAGGCAGGGGCTTTGTCTGAGTTTCTCACCTCCTTATCACTGCTAGGTATAATGCCTAGTTCATAGCAGATGTGCAATAAATATTTGATTAATGAGTGAGAGGCTGTGAATGATTCTTCTAATATTTAATTCTAACATTAGAAATAATTAAAGATATTATTCTACTGAAAGGGTATATATGTTGATCAAATTTTCAGGAAACTATTTAAGTTGATGTTGAAATCAACTCTAATTCTTCCTGAGGAATGATATCCTCTGTAAATAGCAACTGTCTGTAATCAGCATTATGTTTCAGTTTATAAGAACACTACATAAGAGGCCTGATTGGAAAAAACCAAATAAAAATCAGAATGCAATCTGCTAGCTATTTTTAGGTTAAATACTTGTAGGAAAGGGGTATTTTCAGATGCAGCCCTTCTTTAATCCTTCAAAGATTGTCAAATGGCTGTGCTGCTGGAGGAGAAATTAAGTGATGTAGGATGTACAATATAATAGCTTATGCAACTTTAAATAAACCATAGAAACCTTTAGCCAATAGCTATTAGAGACCGTGTAATTTCATGAACGTATTAAATTTGGGTCAGTTTTCATTTTAATGGCAAGCAACCACAAAGTGCTATATCTTGATAATAGTACTTTGTCATATATCATGGTAAACAAAATTATTTATTCACTTTTGCATTACCATGAAAAGTAGCTGGAAAAGAAATCATTATCTATTCTCTGCTTCTGACTTTTTTTTTTTTTTTACAAAAGTTTATTCTTAAATGTACAATAGGTTTCAAGACAACACTTCATTCTAGCTATAGGTCGCAACAGATATTATGGCAGGGAATCCAGGTGTTTAAACAGGAATGGAACTAAGGGTCATCATTGCCTCAGGCACAAGGAACAGCTTACTTTTTGCCAGATTTCTTAATTCCACTGGTGGCCAGGGGGCCTTTCCCCACGGCCTTTGCTTTTAGCTCCTCGAGTTTCTTCTGCTCCTCCTTCTGCTTCTGCTTGAATACCTTATCTTCCTTGTCCATCTCCTTGGCTTGCTTCTTGGGCTGCTTCAGGAGCTTCTTGCCACCTTCGGGGCCAATGTGGTGCCTGCCGCCCCTTCCCCGGACGCTTCCACCGGAAGCCCTGACTTACTTCTGAAAGCAGCTGTAGCAAGAGTATAGTTAAGTGTTTTGAGGTTTGTTCAGTTCAGTTCAGTTCAGTTGCTCAGTCGTGTCCGACTCTTTGCGACCCCATGAATCGCAGCACGCCAGGCCTCCCTGTCCATCACCAACTCCCGGAGTTCACTCAGACTCATGCCCATCGAGTCCGTGATGCCATCCAGCCATCTCATCCTCTGTCCTCCCCTTCTCCTCCTGCCCCCAACCCCTCCCAGCATCAGAGTCTTTTCCAATGAGTCAACTCTTCTCATGAGGTGGCCAAAGTACTGGAGTTTCAGCTTTAGCATCATTCCTTCCAAAGAAATCCCAGGGCTGATCTCCTTCAGAATGGACTGGTTGGATCTCCTTGCAGTCCAAGGGACTCTCAAGAGTCTTCTCCAACACCACAGTTCAAAGGCATCAATTCTTCGGCACTCAGCTTTCTTCACAGTCCAACTCTCACATCCATACATGACCACAGGAAAAACCATAGCCTTGACTAGATGGACGTTAGTCGGCAAAGTAATGTCTCTGCTTTTGAATATGCTATCTAGGTTGGTCATAACTTATCTTCCAAGGAGTAAGCGTCTTTTAATTTCATGGCTGCAGTCACCATCTGCAATGATTTTGGAGCCCCAAAAAATAAAGTCTGACACTGTTTCCACTGTTTCCCCATCTATTTCCCACGAAGTGATGGGACCGGATGCCATGATTTTCGTTTTCTGAATGTTGAGCTTTAAGCCAACTTTTTCACTCTCCTCTTTTACTTTCATCAAGAGACTTTTTAGTTCCTCTTCGCTTTCTGCCATAAGGGTGGTGTCATCTGCATGTCTGAGGTTATTGATATTTCTCCTGGCAATCTTGATTCCAGCTTGTGTTTCTTCCAGTCCTTTGTAGTGATCTCTAACCAATGACCTTACTCAAGGTCTGCGTTCAACCAAAAACTCCCCTCAGGTACACGGGCTGTATAGCATTACAGAAGGTGACTGTTGTATTTCTTTTCTTCAAGGTCGAGCTTAAATTAAGTTCAGTAGAAACCAAAGCCTTGTAGTAAATCCCTACAAACCCCATTAAGTTTCATACCGAGAGGCACCCATCCACAATAGCCACTAATCATAATAGAGAATTACATCGTCACACTAGGCAGAGTTCCATTGGGGTGAGGATGATTTCCTCTTATTTAAGGTCTCTAAAAGAAGCGCATCTTCCAATGAGTAGCACCATTTCTCCTTCTCTTTATAGACTGTGAAGCAGTTCTCACGGTCACCCCCTTAGCCGTACCCGGCAAACCACAATTAACATTTCCTACAATATTAGCATTGTCAGACTTTATTTTGGGGGGCTTCAAAATCACTGCAGATGGTGACTGCAGCCATGAAATTAAAAGACGCTTACTCCTTGGAAGAAAGTTATGACCAACCTAGATAGCATATTGAAAAGCAGAAACATTACTTTGCCAGCAAAGGTCCGTCTAGTCAAGGCTATGGTTTTTCCTGTGGTCATGTATGGATGTGAGAGTTGGACTGTGAAGAAGGCTGAGAGCTGAAGAATTGATGCTTTTGAACTGTGGTGTTGGAGAAGACTCTTGAGAGTCCTTTGGACTGCAAGGAGATCCAACCAGTCCATTCTGAAGGAGATCAGCCCTGGGTGTTCTTCGGAAGGAATGATGCTAAAGCTGAAACTCCAGTACTTTGGCCACCTCATGTGAAGAGTTGACTCATTGGAAAAGACTCTGATGCTGGGAGGGGTTGGAGGCAGGAGGAGAAGGGGAGGACAGAGGATGAGATGGCTGGATGGCATCACGGACTCGATGGACATGAGTCTGAGTGAACTCCGGGAGTTGGTGATGGACAGGGAGGCCTGGCGTGTTGCGATTCATGGGGTCGCAGAGTCGGACACGACTGAGTGACTGAAATGAACCGAACCGAACCGAAAAATATTAAAGGACCAAGCAAGACTACAATTCCCGTCAGGCATCGGGAAGGCGTCACCGACGCCATTTAGCGATTAGTCATTCTTCTCTACGCCTCTTCCTCTTTCCTTGACTGCAGCGCCCTGCGGCCTCGCGTGCGCGCGCACACTCCGACTTGCCAGCGAGACAAGGCACGGGGGCGCGGCGCTTACGCCGACGTGTAGCGTCACGTGTCTCGGGGTGCGCCTCGCCTGCGCGCTTACGCGCGTCCAGTGGGACGCTGAGGGGCTTTCGCTCCTGTGCGGAGCCGGAGGCGGGGTGCGGACCGGCTGGGGCTGCGGCGGCCGCGGATCCAGGCGACGGAGAGGGCGGGGCCAACTCCGGGACCGCGGCGACAACACACCGAGCGAGCGCCTCGGCCCGAGGGCAGCGATGCTGTGGTTCCAGGGCGCCATTCCGGCCGCCATCGCGTCGGCCAAGAGGAGCGGCGCGGTCTTCGTGGTGTTCGTGGCAGGTGAAGGAGGCGAGGGCCCGAGATGTGGCACGGACACCCCCTCCGGCCTACCTCCAACCCCAGGGGCCCCCAGCCTTTCCTCCGGGCCCCGAGAGGCCCGGCTGCCAGTCCCTGGCGTCTCAGCGCCTGCCCCGTCCGTTTGGAGTACACCTGGCCTGACCCCCACCGCTCGTTTTTCCCGGCCCCCCTTCTGGAGGCACGGTCCCGGCCTCGCCCCCAAAACGCCGCGAGCCCCGCCGTCTCCCCAGTGCGGGGCGAGGGGACGGTCGAGCAGGCCCTAGCCGCCCTGCTCGCGGTCGAGCCTGACTCCGCTCCGCCTGCAGAGTTGGCACCCGCACACCCCACCGTCGCCTCCTGGCGCCCCCGACGGAGTGCTCTACTTGGAGAGACCCACTTGGAGAGACTTTAACTCCCGTATAGTTAGTGTGTAGGTGAGGCGAGAGACGGGCCCTAAGACAGGCAGTTTTGCTTTAATTAGTTGTGGACTTTCAGGAAGAAAGCTGTGTCATCGGTAATCAACAAAGAGAAACCACCTGATGTTCACTGTTACTGGCTTTCGTGTGTTCCTGAAACGTAAACTTTTGAGGTCTATATAAATTGGATTTTTTTTAATGCCATAGGAGTGGAGGATCTCATATGAAATAATTTGCAAGTGGAATGTTTTTTAACCGTTTATTTAGAAGTAGACACACAAACATTGATTCTTTTTATTGTCTTCCTAGTATCATAGATACAGTTTTAGAATGTGTACTAACTCATCTATTCTGTGTTGCTCTGGGTTAGTTTGCTCCGTATTTTATTACTGCAGTCTTCTAGGTTTGCAGTACACTTGTGCCTCTGTGAAGTTTTGCTGATCCTCATTACCTGAACCGAATTAGTATTTGCGACTACTGTTAATTTGAGGTGCATTATTTCAACTGTTTGTGTTTAATAACGGTTTGTTCATTATTAACTATGGCTTGGAAGGCTCGGTAATAACCCATAACTTTATGCACTGTAGTGAAGAGCAAGTTGCTGAAATAAGAGTTTCACAACATTCAATTTGAAATTTTGAATTGTTTTAAGTTATGGTAAAATTTTAACTCATTGCTGTTAATTAAAAGAGCTGGAGTAGTTCAGACTCTTTTATGCTGTTTTTTTTAGTTATATTCCACATAATAAGTAACTGCTGTAAACCTGTAAGAAAATAAGTGGATTAAAAAGGAAAGAAAGGGCTTCCCAGGTGGCTCAGTGGTAGAGAATCTGCCTGCCAATGCAGGAGACACAAGTTCAGTCCTTGATAGTGGAAGGTCCCACATGCCCCGGAGCAATTAAGCCCATGGGCCACAGCTACTGAGGACACTCCCCGCAGCTACTGAAGCCCCCGGCCTAGAGCCCATGCTGCACAATAAGAGAAGTCACCCAATGAGAAGCTTGTGCATTGCAACTAGAGAGCCGCCTCCACTCCAGGAAAAGAAAAGAAGCCTAAGCCCGGGGCAGCAAGGAAAACTCGGCACTGCCATAGATAAATAAAATCATAAGAAAAGGGAAAGGAAAACTAATGATATTGAATATGCTCATTAAGAGTGCAGTAATTGTTGTAACACCATTTTAAGTTGTGTTTTTCACATATACTCTCAATTGATCCTGGACGTTGGTAGAACAGGGTTTATCATGCCCATATTATCGATGAGGAAACTTAGGTCCATAGCAGCTAAGTGACATACACCAGTGGCACAAAAAGAATATATATCTTTTCTTGACAGATTTTTTTTTTTTTTTTATCAGCTTCCAAAAAACTGTCTTGTTTCTCCAGAGGAAAAAACAACCATTGTACAGACAGACGTTAGGTAGTTATACAACAGACCTTAGGTAGTTACTGAAATTGATTTAGAAATCAGGAAATCTAAAGTCTTTATAGAGTTTGTTACAACCTTTCTGTTTTGTGGCCAGGGATGGGGCCCTCACCTCCTGCACTGGAAGAGGACAGGAGGAACTTTTCACCACTGGCCTGCCAGGGAAGTCCCCAGTAGTCATATTTTTAAACAGAAACCACATTTGATCAGTGTCCAAAGGTTCTTTGAAGGCACTCTTGGACTAACCTGTTAATTTGAAAGAAATGCTAGGTTTAATTAACATTTAGAAACCCATTTGGAAACAGCACTAATTATTACAATAGAAAAATAAAGTTATAGGTCTTTGGGGCTTTGTGTCTATATATACCTTCTTCAATTTAAGTTTTTTTGATGAGCGTGTATCATGTAACATGTTTTTAGAATATCAGTGACTGTTGAATGTTTGCAGGAGGACTATTAGCAGTCTGTGGAAGGAGTTGCTTCCATATCACTTGACGCATTCAAATACTTTAGTTTTCCTAGAGTTTTAGGAAGTTAATCTCCAAGACTGGGGAGAGTGTGTAGACAGTGCAGTCATGAAATTGCAACATTTATAGGTTGCTTAGACCTTTATTCTTTTTTTTTTAATGTATTTATTTAGTTGTGGCATGCACATTTTTTAGTTGCGGTATGTGGGATCTAGTTCCTGATCAGGGATAGAACCTGGGCCCCCTGGATTGGGAACATGGAGTCTTAGCCACTGAACCAGCAGGGAAGTCCCTAGACCTTTATTCTTGACTTTGAAGAATATAGTCAGAACTCATGACTTTCTTAGATCTGAGACCTTGACAGTAATGTGCCAACTCACTGGAAAATTAAAAAGATAGCCTTATAGTTGGAAGGAGTGGCCATAAATGTATACTTCGGTTCATATAGCCACTCAAATGGGAAACATTTTAGGCAGATTGTTTATATTTTAGTGAAGTTTTCATGGATGAATTAAAGAATATGTGGGATTACTGTTAAGAGACTGGAGAGGTTACTACTAGTTAAACAAGTATTTTCAAATTATTATAGGTGTGTAAATTGAAAGAAACTGAAACAGGTTTTGATTCTTTTCTTGAGGATGTATAATAATTTGACAAGCATTCTGAAGCAGAGGTGTCTTGTCACTGGCTAGACAACTAAACACTGGTCATTGACTAATGGTTCTAGTTGGCTAAAATCTCCTTGACCAACGCTATTTAATGCCCCCCCCCCTTTTTTTTTTTTGGTTAAAATAGACTAAAAAGCCATTTGGGTTTAGACCAGCTGAGTTTTTCTCTGTTGAAATTCCTGGTTGTAGGGTCTGCAACCGTTTCTGAGTTTGTACTGCTCTTTTTAGGTGGCTTTACTTTTGGATACTGCTAACACCACCAAGAATGTAATGTTATCTCCTGAAATCTTTGGCCCATCTGACTCCACAGCATAGTTCATAGTTTGGTTAAAAATAAGAAAGTAAAGATACCAAAGTTGGCAATTAAAAATCTCACCCAGTAGAGCTAAGGTAACTCTCGTTATGCAATTCCATTCAGTCTTACATCTCTGTTGGTCAGGCAGCTGTTGTTGCCCTCCACTGAGTCATGAGCAGACATTGCTAGTGGAGATGGAGCCCTTGAGAGGCTATCTGCATCGTACAGCCTAGGTGAGGGAGTGAAGAACATCAGCCTCAGGAGTGGCAGGTCCATCCTTCCAGCTGCCTGCTTGACATCCCCATTTGGATGCCTCACAGGACTCTCAAGCCTGAAAGTACTACTGCTTGAATCTGTTCCCCACCCCCTGATACTCTGCTGCTAAGTTGCTTCAGTTGTGTCCGACTCTGTGCGACCCCATAGACGGCAGCCCACCAGGCTCCCCCGTCCCTGGGATTCTCCAAGCAAGAACACTGGAGTGGGTTGCCATTTCCTTCTCCAATGCATGAAAGTGAAAAGTAAAAGTGAAGTCACTGAGTCGTGTCCAACTCTCAGCGACCCCATGGACTGCAGCCTACCAGGCTTCTCCGTCCATGGGATTTTCCAGGCAAGAGTACTGGAGTGGGGTGTCATTGCCTTCTCCCCCTGGTACTCTGCTGCTAAGTAAATGGCACCACCTTATATCCAGTTGGATAAACCCAAGCATGGGAGTCATCTTTGCAGTCTCATCTTGTTTCCTGGTACCTAGTGTTCACAACACTCCTAACCATACAGCCCTTTCCTTCCACAGAAATTCCTTCTGCTTAGTGCACTTTTCTGGCTTGTGGCATGGTTTACCTCTTTCATCCTTTAGGTCCTACCTTAAATATCACCTCAGAGAGGGCTTCCCTGACCAATCTAAAGAGATCTGTTTTTTCAGAGTGTTTCTTACCATAATTACAGTTTACCAAACAAGTACCTTTTTTAGATGTTAAGCTCCACTGAGGGCATATAGTATCTCATTTGTTTTATATTTAGTTAGCATAGTGCCTAGCACAATATAAATGTGGAGTAAAATAGTGAATATATGAAAGAAAGAATGAATAAAAATAATCCCTTACACCTCACAGCCTTCTCTAAGTGTATTAAGGATGTTCCTTTGTAGCTATTTTCTAGGTTGATAATCTTGTCATTTACTTGGAATCTTGCAGCTCTCGTCACCCCATAGTGTCTGAAGACATGCTCAGAATGATCTCATGGCAAATGATAGTTTTCCTGTCTGCTGCTCCAACATCTAGGCATCTGCTAATGGGCATTCTTTTGGTCTTGGTCTGTGCATGCATTCTATCCCTGTCTACTTTCCCATGGCCATATTTCTCAAGTCCCTTATTACTGAATATTCCTGAATTTCATTTCACAAAAGATGTTTTCAGCCGTGTAGCATTAGTCAAGTTTTGTAGGCATGCCAAGATTCTATACCAGAAATTTAGTTATTCATTCTACAAAACACTTACTGAGAGCCTGCTGTACTCCAAGTATTTATTATATATTAGATTCTGTTTAGATGTTTGAGTTATATCAGTAAATAAGGAAAACAGTTCTTGCCCTCTTGGAGCATGAGTTCTAGTGGAAGGAGACAGACACAACAAACAGTAAACATGATAATAAGGAAAGCAAATCGTCTGTTAGAAGGTTATAAGTATTACAGAAAAGTGGGAAATGAGAAAGCTTTGGAAGCTTTTGAAGTATGTAATTTTATTTTTGCTGTGCTTTGTGGCTTGTGGGATCTTAGTTCCCAACCAGGGCTCAAACCTGTGCCCTTGCAGTGAAAGAAAGTCCTGAGTCCTAACTACTGGACCGCCAGGGAATTCCCTGATCTGACTGTTTAAAAGAAGGATGCTGCGTTAAGAGTAGACTTGAGCAGGGAAACCAGTTAGGAGGCTATTGTAATCATTATGTGTGGATATGATATTCCAGATATATTCCAGATAGATAGCATCAACTGAAGGTGAAAATAACTAAACTTTTTGGTCTGAGAACTGAAAGGATGGTGTTATCAATATCTAATAACTGAGATGGAGAAGACTAAGGGTAGATTAACTTGAGGAAGGGGAACACACATGGGAAGAAAACAACTTACAAAAGAGTAGGTATAGAAAGCTCTCATTTTTGTAAAGCAAAAAATGTGATCTGAAAACAGCTCTGCTAACCTTAGAAATATTTTTCAGTGACTCAACTCTGGTAAGTTTCCCTTTGCCCATCAATAAATGGTTATGCCAGAATCTAGATGTTACAGGTCTAAAATGGAAATAATCTCTTGATGGCTGTAATTTTTAAAATATTTTGTCACTGAGGTATTACATACAGTATATTAAGTAAAATATATTTAGTGAACAGCTAGGTGAATTTTTACAGATGAATACACTTGTATAAGAGATCAGTGTTTCCTATCATACGACATCGCTTATGCAGAATCTAAGAAACACAAATGAATTTAATTACAAAATAGGAATAAACAGAAAATGAATTTATGGTAGGCGGGGCGGGGGGAAGGGTGGGTAGGGATAGATTGGGATTGACATGTATACACACTACTGTATTTAAAATAGACAACCAATAAGAACCTACTGTATAGCACAGGGAACTCTGCTCAGTTTTCAAGAATAACCTAAATGGGAAAAGAATTTGAAAAAGAATAGGTACAGGTATATGTATAATTGAAAAGCTTTGCTGTACACCTGAAACTTGACACTGCATTGTTAATCATATGTATATATATATATAAACATTTCCAAGACCCTGGAGGCTCCTTCCTCCTCTTTCCCAGTCAGTAGTACCTCCACCAAGGTAGCACGCATGCATGCTCAATTCTATCACCATAGATTACTTTTGGATCAGCATACCTTTTAGACCTGGCATACCTCTAACAAAAGGCAGGTGCAAAACTGCAAACAGAATCACACCTGGCTTCTGTCTACCTTGGAGGGTTTCTGGAGAATAAGTGGTGTGTGTGTGGAGGACATTAAACTCAACAGAAAGATATTACATAAAGGAAAAGTATTGTACCTTTGTTTTCTAAAATCATGTGTACAAAAGCCAAAATAGACACATTTCTGCCCACGAGTTCTAATTATTGTGATAATATTTGCATCATAATTTGGATGTCTTCATTTAGAAACACTTTGTATAACCTAAATACCAATATTTTCTTTTTCATTACTTTTTGTTAATGTTAACAGTCACTTCATTTATGGAAAAATTCAGTTTTCAAATTTGGTAGAAAATACTATTTGTGGGTTTACATTTTATTTGAAGTTCCAGATTTACAGGGAAAAGAATCAGCAGATACTGGCCTTATGCTATAAGAATGCTTGAAATGTTTTACAGGTGATGATGAGCAGTCTACACAAATGGCTGCAAGTTGGGAAGATGAGAAAGTGACAGAAGCATCTTCAAACAGTTTTGTTGCTATTAAAATCGATACCAAAAGGTTTGCTTATGTTTTACTCTTGTAATTTAAAAAAAATTTTTTTAACCATTGTCTCTGCTTGTGATTTATGATTTATACTCTTGGACTATAAGAATGTTGATTTTTGTATAAGGCATGTTGAGGGCTTATATTCTGATTGCCATTTTTCAAATTTCTCCTTATATCTTATTGAAAAACTGATAAATTAATTCTTGGTCTACCAAGCAGCTATGTGACATACACCATTAATGCAAAGGAACTGTGATCCTCAGATTCTAAAAACTTGGAAGTAATTGTAACCAATATATTAAATATCTCTGAAAGGTTATAACCACTCTTTTGGATCCTGTTCTTGAAAATGGAGTCATTTAATTCAGTAAAAATAAGAGCATTTATAGGTGCATCATAGTACCTGATAACCACAAGTCTGTTTCGTTTGTGAATATATCCCTCTTCCCCCATTAAAATTTGTGTGTGTGTAATGGAAAATTTCAAGCATGCACAGCAGTGTTTGAGTAGTGTAGTGAGCCCTGCCCCCTCATCTTGGTCAACTACTTTGACAGCTATCACTTCTTGGTTAGTCTTGTTTCATCTTTTCCCCCACCCATTTCAACCCATCCCATATAATTTTGAAGTAAATCTCAGTCATCATATCATTTCATCTATCAATATTTTGCTACATCTCTGAAAGATAAGAATTTTAAGTTTTTTAACATAATACTTCAAAAATTAATCTTAATTTCTTAATATCAAATATCTACAAAGTGTTTACATTTTCAGTCGTTTTATCAGTCAGGTTTTATTATTTAATTTATTACAGTTTGGTTCAGGATCCATTAAGATCTACACTTTGTGATGCGTTGATCTCTGTCAGGCTCTTTACTCTGGAGGCTTCGCCTCTGGATCTCCCTCTTTGTCTTTTTCTTTGCAGTCTATTTTTTTGAGAATCCAGGTGATTTATTACATAGTTTCCTACAGTATAGGTTTTGTTCATTATAGTCCTGTCAGTGTCATTTAGGTTATTACTCTGTCCTCCATTTTCTGTAAACTGACAGTTGGATTCAGGTTTTTCTCCCCCCACTTAAGACTACTTTGCAGATGGTGGTATGTCTTCCATTCTTCTACGCCAGGGTGCATAATGCTCTGTTGTTTGTCTTTGTGATGTTAGCCACAGCCATCAGTGATGAATGCCTGGAAACACTAGCAGTTATAAAGTGCTATTTCTGTTCTTTTGGTATTAATAATATCAAAATGAAAATTACTATCAACATTAAAATAGAAATTTACCTGTAAGTTCGTAACCTTTTTATTAAAATAATTTTTCTTCATTAATAAAACATGAAGCAAATCATAGTAGTCTGCTTCACAGTAGTTACTGAAACTACACATTTATTGAGCTATAATCTTTTTTTTTCTTTTAAAGAGTCTATCATATCATTGATATTGTCCATTCTCTTCCAGAAGCACCTTTTAGAGTCAGTAATGGCAGGAGGAATGTAGGGGTTTGTTGGGAATGTGGAAGAAATGAGAATTTCAGAATTGTTGCGATTTATATACAGACTGATATATCTATCACTTTTAAAAACAAATTCCTATTAGCAGATGCAGGAGTACTTGTATATAGTATTGGTTGATGGTCGTTTCATTATGGACAGCTGGATGGGATCTAGTATGTCTTTTAAATTATGAAAAGTAAATATAACTATATAATAATAAAGCTAATGTTCTAGGAACATGTTAGTATACTTTTATTTATGGAGGTATCTTGCATTGAAAATTGATTTTTAGAAAATGTATCAAAAATTTACAGTGGTTATAGCTGAGAAAGTAGGATTCTTGATAATATTTTTCTTTATAGTTTTCTTTTACATTTTCAGATGTTTTTATTATAATCATGTCTTAGATTCGGAAAAAGACAAAGCAAATTTCTGGTTCTTTGAAGCATTAATTTGGTTCTTGGAATTACTCAGCTACATTTATCAGTGTCTTTTATTCATGTTATAAAGTCTCTCTCTCCCATCCCTGTACCTAACCACTCTTTGGAGGAAACCAAATCAAGAGAATACCATTGTTTTCCTCTCCCTTTTTTTTTTTTTACAAAAATGATAGTAGTTTGATAGACTTTTTTTCTTTTCCCTCTTTATAATTGCATGATTCACCAGTTTTTAACTGGTGGATATTTAGGTTGAGTCCTTTCGTATTACACAGTATTGCATTATCACTTGCACAAGTAATTCATAGGTATTAATATCTTCTTATTACAAGCTACAATATTGTATTTTGAAACACATGCTGCTGAGGAAGCAACATGGCAGATACTAAGGTGATTTTTAGGTACCTCATCTGACCACTAGTTTGTGGTTTGCAAGAGCAAGTGTCTCTAATTTGAAAATTATAAAACAAACCCAAAATGGTCTGTGAGATAAGGGATACATTTTCCCCCTTTCAGTTGATAGCTATGAAAGGAACTTGTAGTTTCAGAAAACTACTTGTAATTGGTACAGTGCATTTTTATAAAAACAACTCAGTATTTGGGAAATACTTATATTCATCTCATGATTTTTTTGTTTGATTTTGTTTTACAGTGAAGCCTGCCTACAATTTTCACAGATCTGTATCCTTTCCATGAAGAATCAGTTGTATATATATAAATATTGCTTGAGGATTTGCCTTTCTTTTGGTTGATGCATGACAATTAGAAATTATTAGTTTTTATTTAGGAACTGATGAATTCTTGTTTATGGAAACTTGATATTGCTAATTGTCCTTTAAGACAGTGCAGTGTATCAAATGGGGTCATGGGGAGTTTGTTGTTGTTGTTGTTTTACTGTGAGGTGCAGCATGTGGGATCCCGCAACCAGGGATCCCATGGATGGAATCCATCCCGCAGCCAGGGATCCCAGGGGATGGAATCCATGCCCTCTGGAGTGGGAGTACAGAGTCTTAACCATTGGATTGCCAGGGAAGTCCCCTTGGGGAGCTTCTTAAAATTTCGGTTACTATAGCTGGAAAGCAATATGATGCAGTTGGAATGTTATTAATAGAAGTAGCTGGCAAGAGATAAGATAGATGTAAAAGTCATGATAGAGGGGAATGTAATGAGTGTTTTCCATATATGTGATAGAAATAAATCATAATTCATGTATCATATGTACTGCAGGAATAGTGATAAACTAGTTGAAATTATTTTGTAAACAGGTTAGCTTATTACATTGTGAAATTCACAAAGATTATTTTGCTTTTTATCAGTAGTGTTTAATAAAATTATTCCCTTGTTTCTCATGAGTTGTTAGACTTGATAACACTGTGCAGATCCTGTAGTGTGTGTTCCATCCAGTTTTTTTATTGGAGACAGTGGAATTCCTTTGGAAGTAATAGCAGGAAGTATTTCTGCAGATGAACTTGTTACCAGAATCCACAAAGTCCGGCAGGTGAGAAGGAACAGAATTGGTTCCTTGTATAAACATTGGAAAATGATCTGTCAAGAACTTGACATTGAAATATTTTTGGAGTCACTCTAAATATTCAAGAACTAGCCATGCTATTAAACTTAAAAGGTAGTAAATACTGTTCTGGACTGATTTTCAAAACCACTTTATGAAGTTAGAGGTGCCTATACATGAGTGACTTCTTATTCTCCCTTCCCTTTTCCTCTGTCACCCAGCCACACAATGTAGTCACTATTACTTTGTTGCAAGAGAGTATTGCTCTCACATTAAGGTCCTTAACAGTATATTACTTGACTTGTTTTACGGATCTTACTCAATTTCTCACTTGCATCCACTTTGGGCATATGGCTAATACAGCTTGTAACCTTTTTCCTTGAATTCTCATTTTAAGAAAAATCAACAGTGTGCTTTAAAAATCTTTTAATGCTCTTGTCACCTTGCTGTTGAATTCCGTAATGTGATGATGTCATGTCTAGGACTATACATTTTAGATTGATTTACTTGGAAGGTTCAGTACTTCTCACTTCTGTGGAGTTTAGATTGACTTCCTCATTTTTGGTCTCATATACCATGGTAAATTTAAATTTAGATTCTTATCTGTAATTAAAATCAGTGTTTTTTTCTCCCTAGATGCATTCATTAAAAGGTGAAGCATCATTGGCAAATGGCAGCCAATCAGAAGGTTCAGTCTCTACTCCATCTGCCTCATTTGAACATAACAACACTTCTGAAAACTGTCAGTCCAGAAATGTAGAGCTCTGTGAGACGCCATCCACTGCTGATACGAAGTCAGATTCCGCAACAGGTAATTTTTAGCGTACCCGTTTGGGTACACTAAACGCTCTACTTCACTTTGAAGACTGTGGATTAATGTTTTTAAAAATAAAAATACTGTATTTTCCCCCTTCACATTCACTTAATTAAAAATTTACAGACAGTTTTAGATACATATGTTTGTCATGTAGTGGAAGAAGGAGGTAAAGTCAGTGATCGTGTCCTTCAAACCCAAATAGGTAACAGTCCAGAAAGCTGATAGTAGTAATTTCTGCTACTGTGCTATGGTTCAGGGGCTATCATTATGACACTCATCAGTTTTGTAAATCTCTTCTCAGCCAGAGGATTTTGAAAGGTCCAAATGAACTGATGTATTTGGAATTATTTTTGTTAGCCTATAGAGTACTGTACACATTTAAGAGAATGGTATTTGCACTTTTAAAATTAGAATTAAAAGTTAATTGTAAAATAGAGCTTGTAGCAATAAGAGTTGTGACTGCAGAGGGGTTGATAGAAAAGGCAGAGAGAAATTCTCTACAGTATTTTAAGGATCATCTACAGTCAGAGTTGTTTAATATAGCTTTGTATCAGGCAATGTAGGCTTAGATACAGACTGTTATTTTATTATTCTGTTTACTTCTGGCTGCCTTGGGCCTTCACTGCTGCTCAGAGGCTTTCTCTAGTTGTAGTGAGCCGGGGCTGCTCTTCAGTTTTAGTGCACAGGCTTCCTATTGCAGTGGCTTCTCTTACTGCAGAGCACGGGCTCTAGGGCATGTGGACTTCAGCACTTGCAGCTCGTGGGCTCTAGAGCGCAGGTGCACAGTTCCTGGTTGTTCCAAGGCATGTGGAATCTTCCCGGCCGGGATCGAACCTGTGTCTCCTGCATTGGCATGTGGGTTCTTAACCACTGGACCACCAGGGAAGTCCAAGAAACTAGATGAGTATCTTAAAAGATGACCTGCTCCAGCTCCTGGGTAGATAATCGTCAAGTTTGTATTTGAATATATTTAATGAGAGGAAGTTCATTACCTTGCTAGGAATCTTGTTCTGTTGTTGAACCCCTTAGGTTTTAGCAAAATTCTTCCCCATATTCGATGCTCTATAATTTCCCATTAACTTTAGTACTACTTAAAGAGTTACACATAACACTCTGGATTCTGTTATATTCCCACAAAAAGCATTCTGGTCTTTGGTTTAATAGGTAAATAACTTGGTTAGGCTCAGACAGTTATACTCTTTTATCTGAGGTGAATAGCAACTCTAATCTTAGTTCTTTGTAGTCTTTTTTTGTTTGTTTAGCTTCATTATGGAAAATTTTAAACATACAGAAGTAGAGAAAATAGTATAAGAAATCTCATTAACCCATTGCCTATCTTCCAACTATTTTTAACTCATGGCCATTATTGTTTCATCTGTGCTTCCTTTCCATATCTCCTTGCCACTTATTAGGATACACTTAGGCATTATATCATTTCATCTTTGAAAATGTTGATATTGGGACTTCCCTGATGGTCCAGTGGTTAGGACCTCCCTCATGTTCTCACTGCCAAGGGCCCAGGGAACTGAAATCCCATAAGCTGAGCAGCGTGGCCAAAAAAAAAAAAAAAAAAAAGTGTCTTAAAAAGCATTTTAGAAAATGTAAATAGAATGTGATTATCTGTTATGAATCCTGGAAAGTTTAACATTGATTCTTTTTTATCATTAATTATCTAGGCAATATTTATATTTACACTAAATTTTTCAGTTGGAGTTGGAGTCCAATATATCATCATTAGTCGGTGATTTTCAAAGATTCCCACTGTCATCAGTGGTTTCTTCCTATAGTTTCCCACAGTCTGGATTTGGTACATCCCTATGATAATTTGTAAAAATTCCTTTAAATTGGAAGTAACACTACAGGCTTGTTTTAGTTGTTGAAGTCAGGTTTACTCTTTATTCTTGTCATGACTACTTTATGGATGTTGCTGTGCATTTTTATCAGGAGATAAGTTATGGATGATAATCCATTTGTCTTTAAACCTAAAGACAGAACCTCCTCTAGTAATTTTACTGTGTTTGGATTTTTATCAGTTGTTTTAGCTGATTGCCATCCATTTTTCTTTGTTTATGAGTCATAGATCCACCTCACTAATTGTTATACACAACACTTTTTTTCAACTTGTTCACAGGTTATTTTCAGAAGTTTACTTAAATATTTTTTGCTAATATCAAGATATAAATGACCTTGACATTCATTTTACTTACTAAAGAAAACATTAATTTCCTGTTGAATACACACTGGCTGCTAGAGGTTACCACTTCTTATTCAAAGGTTGCATTCATGATATGCTAGTAAATATTTAACAAAAGTTTTTTGTAGTGGGGGAGAAAAGCCCTCATTTGTAGTGTTTACTAATTTCTGAAGTGTAAATAATCCTTTTGTGCCTGATTTCAAGTTATGTAGGTGATGCACTGAATGTCAGGGTAGGAGTACATGCACACCATTGGTCTACTTAGTAATTCTAATATTTCTATTACTGCTGTAATAACTGAATCACTTACTTCGTGCTAGTCCTAGTACAAGTTTCAGTGTTGTGCTTCTGTAGCATGTATTTCTCCTAACAAGTCTGTGCAGTTTTTTATAGATAAGATAGTGAGATTGAATAACTTACTGAAGTGACGGAACAAGATTTAAGCCAGACTTTGTTGCTCTGCAGTCCAAACTGTTTCAAAGATCAAACATATAAGGAATAATTAAGTTGATAGTGAGTGGTAAGGAAGGAAATAGCAGAGGTTTTAAAACAGAGTACCAGACCATAGCTATCCTCTACTGTAGGCCAGGACAAAATTCTGTCCTTCAAGAAATCCTTAAAAGAATATTAGTGTATGAAATATTAGGTATGAAAAGCTTCTCTAAGGAATCATCGTGGTCTGCAGAAGCAGATCCCATGGGTCATCATAACTTTAGTAATACCCAGTATCATACTTGGCCTCTAGAGCTTCACGCCTTTTTTTTTTTTTTGCCGTGAGGCTTGTGGGACCAGGAATCTAACCTGTTCCCCCTGCAGTGGAACTGCAGAGTCCTAATCACTGGACCACGAGGAAATTCCCTAAAACTCTTGAATACCATAACCACAGCCACATGTAGCATTTTTAATTAAAATTAAATACAGTTGAAAAAGTCTCTCACCTGCACTAGTTTATTACAAGTGGTCAGTAGCCACACGTAACTGACCAGTGGCTGCCCTAATGGATACCAAAGATACTGGACCCTGCTGCTTTCGAGCAGAGCCTGCCCCTGGCTAGGGCATGCTTACTCTGCTTTTGTTATATTCCCTCCTGCCAGATTAATATTTCTGCATGTTTTATTTTAGTGGCTTTCAGCTGAATAACTGCTCTATTTCCCACTTATATACTGTTACTCCAGGTTCAAACTTGAAGAGTTAGTAATAGTTCATTTCTTATCTCCTACTCCATCCCTAGGGAAAATATGTTTAAGAAACAAGATTGTTAACAGATGTTGTAACCCAAAAGATATGTCTTTTTAAAAATTGGCATTCTTCTTTTGTTTTTCTTTTATTATTTAAGGAGCAGAAAGTTCAGGCCAGACCACTGTGTCTCAAGAGCCTAGTGGATGTTCAAATCAGAGACCTACTGAAGACCTCACCGTCAGAGTGGAAAGGTTTGCTCTTATCTTTAGACACAGTGTTTTGTTATTAATAGACTGTGGTTTTCAGTTACTTCATTAATTTGAATTTGGGCTAAAATTACAAAAAAGTTTAAAATTCTAGGTTGAAATTTTTTACTTCTTGACCAACTTATTTGTATCCATAGAAATTGTGTTCTAGAAGTAAGAATTTGTGTATATCTCTGAAGTCATTGGTCTGCTTTAGGTCTGATAATTTTAACAGTCCCTCTTTCACTAGTATTTTGGTATATGTGTTTCCATCTGCCACTTCTGCTTTTCTCTCTCTTTCACAGGATAAGTTCCAGATGGGCAGCCAATTTTATGACTATGCACTGAGTGGGTTCTGCATATGTGGCTGTCTATTAAGTATCACGTGCTGTTAGTCTGATAATCAAATTTCTGACTTTTTGTAGCTTCTAGTTTAGTACTTTCTGTTACAGTAGTTATCAAATCATAATCTCTCATTCTTAAAAGGTACTTGAGTCAGTGGTGAATGGATAAGCAGGAATATTTTAAAATCTTGACTGAAAAATCACTCAGTGTTATATGGAAGTTAAGAAAAACTACTTAGACTTGATATTTTCTTGTTGACATAGATATTATGGGGAACCAAGATTCATAATGATTGCTGTCATTGGGTTTTTGGGTTAGTTCATGCATGGTTCAGTATAAATGAGCTTCATTTTAGCAAAACCTCCCGCAACTCTGATTGTTCTTTATGAGTGTGGCAGGGCCAGGATCTGGTGGTGCACAGCAGGATAGACCTCTCACGGTGGAGAGAAATGGTGTGTATCTGGAAGAAGAGCAGTAGGGAACAAGAGTTTCAGAGGCTCTTCCTCTTCTGTTTCATTCTGCTTTGCTAACACCACATCCCTCACATGCACCCTTACTTGCATCACCTTGGGATCCTAGAGTGAAGTTAGAACGAAAACTCAGGAAAGGATTTCGAGAATTGGAGGGAATGTGAAGAAACGTGGCAGGTAGCCTTTTACTGTGAGGTGGGATCAAGTGCTATTTAATTGCTGGGGGAAAGGGGAGCTTCTGTTATTTAATAGTTTCCATTCTGGTTTGTTTGTTTGTTTTTTTTTTTTTTTTTTGATACACCAAGTGAGTTGTGGGATCTTAGTTTTCCCCTACTAGGGATTGAACTCAGACCCTTGGCAGTGAGAGCTAAGAGTACTAACCAGTGGACTCCCAGGGAATTCCCCCAAATAGTTTCCATTCTTAGGTAAAGGGATGTCTACTAGTGTCTGCCTGTATGGTTCTGCAAATAGAATATAATAAGGCATTTTTAATTAAAAAATAACAATATGTACGTATACTGGTGTGTATGTGTTACATAGGATAATGAGCCCCAGAAGATATTTGAAGACATGCACAAAATGCTTATACTAGTATCTGTGAAACTGGAATTAGAGGTTTCTTTGTTTTGTCCTTGGGTTGCCAAATTTTCTTCACTGAACATTATTATTTTTATAGTTAGCCTGTCAGGACAGAGTGGTTTTAGAGTTGTGTGAGATTCCTTAACTGGAAAAAAAAACTTCAAAGTGCTCTTAGAAGATACATACACCCAATTTTTAAAAAACTTTTAAAAAGGAATTCTAATGTTGAAATTAGATAAAATGTTGAAAAGATCTTAATAATTAAATAGTTTTCACTGGGAAGTAACTATTAGCTGCTTGACGTTTCAAAAATTTGAGCCATGATCATATAATAAAATCGTATAAGCACTTCATATAAGCTCATTACTGTGAAGCTGTAGTGACTGTGTATTGATTATACCATGATTTATTTATCTATTCTACTGATGATGGATGTTTTGAATTATTTTCAGTTTGAGTTGGTTACGAATAGGATTGCTGTGAACATTCTTTTATTACATGTCTTGGTGAATGTATCTTTCGGGTATGTTTTCAGGAGTGGGAATTCCTGGGTTGTAGATGCTGGCCGAACAGTTTCCCAAAGTGGTTATACAAGTTTATAATTTCCCTTAGTAGTAAGATGTTTCATGGGTCCTTTTTTTTTCCCTTTAAAGTGTTTCAGTTAATTTCTCTCGTAACTTTTTTTAGTGCACAGAATACTCCAAATTTATAGCAGAACCCCTTCATGTTGGGTCTTAAGTCCTTCTCACATCCTTTTTATGAAGAAGAAACCTGTGGACATTTGCTGAATTTTTCCTCTGGTGTTGCTGCGTTCTAGTACACCATTCATTTTTCTCACCATGTGCACCTAAACCTAATCATCTCTTTGGGGTCCTAAACCATCATCTTTGAACATCCCTTAGATTTCTGGCTGAGTTCTTCAGCTGAGTTTTAACAAATGCATATGCCTGTGTAACCCAAACTCCTCTGAGAAAAAGTGCCATTAGCTTTAAAAAACTGAAATAAAATTCACATACCATAAAATGCAAAATATATGCAGATTGGGTGGGTTTTTATATATTCACAAGGTTGTGGAACCATTACCACTGTCTGCTTTCAGAATCATTAGTTTTTAATTTGATGAATTTCTTAGTTCAAAATCAATTTTGGTGTTACTGGTCTTTATAAATGTTAGCCTTCAGCTTTTTGCTTTTATCAATTCTGTGCTATATTCCTCCTCTGTGTAAGAGGTAAAGCATTTTTAAGTGATTTATATATATATATATATATATATATATATATTTTTTTTTTTAAGACATTTAAAAATCAATATCTGATGAATTCCCTGGTGGGCCAGTGGATTGGACTCTATGCTTTTTCTGCCAAGGCCTCAGGTTTGATCCCTAATTGGAGAACTCATACCCCAAAAGCCACATGGTGTAGCAAAAGAAAATCAGTATCTGATAAATCAGGTGAGGAAAGGGAACTCTAGTGGTAAGTAGGAGGTAAGGCCCTTAGAGCTGGAGGGAGGCTTCTTATGGCTCCCCCTGACTCTTGTGGATTTTTTTCAGGGCCAGGGGCTAGGTAGAGAAGTTGTTGCTTAGCCTTTAGGAGCTTTTTTGTTTATCTCCATGTTTCCCCAGTTTTTAGCTAAAGAAATCTTCTAAATGTAATTTATTTCAATATAATGTATCTCAGTTAATGCATTTTTTAAAACTTTCTCAGTTAATGTATTTTTTAAACTTTTAAAATACAGACTAACCAAAAAACTTGAAGAAAGGAGAGAAGAGAAAAGGAAAGAGGAAGAACAGGTAAATTGATAATGGCTAGTATTTTTTCCTCTTGCTTTCCATGAGGGAACATTTGATTTCTTGTTTAGCTTGGCACATGGGATGACTTCCTGGTCCTGTAGTTCAACATTGTAACACAGTAAGGAAGCATTACCAGTCTTCTGTTGTAAAGTCACAGTGTACACTTTTTTGTGATTTTTGGAGATTGCTAGGAATAAATTAGATCATCTTTTCTCCCTTTGCAGTGAATCTTTTACACTAAGAATAAAGGGACTTGAATTAAAATTGATTTGATCCAGATCAAAGTTTTAGCTCCTTTTTGTGAAAAAGAAATGGGTAGACATTTTGCTGAATATTTCCTCTGGTGGTGTTGTATTCTAGTTCACCATTCATTTTTCTAACACTGTGCACCTAAACTTTATCATCTCTTTGGGGTTCTAATATATGAACGTTATGTCTTCAGGCCAAATAAATGACTACTTTGTTGTCCTTGGAGGGACGACCTGTAATTCTGTTGGGTTTTTTTTTTCCAAATTACATTGACCACATGATATCTTTACAAAACCGCTGGCAAAGACTTATAAATTGATAGGATTTGACCACTGACCCATGCTATTAATACATTCTACTAGACTCTTACATTTTGTGAAGTTGTTCTGTTCCTTTAGCTGTACCCTACAACCAACTTACCCTGTGTACAAAATGGTATTGACAGAGGATTATTAATTTTTGTTTCTGGTTCATAAAACTTTTTCTTTAATTCAGAGAGAGATTAAGAAGGAAATTGAGAGGAGGAAAACTGGAAAAGAAATGTTGGATTATAAAAGAAAGCAAGAAGAAGAATTAACAAAAAGAATGTTAGAGGAAAGAAACAGAGAAAAGGCAGAAGATAGGGCAGCTCGAGAGCGTATAAAACAGCAGATTGCTCTGGTGAGTGTTGTTTATTTTTAATGCTTGACTCTAGAACATTGGTGAAATTGTTTTTCCAGGCACAGTGGTTTTGGTTTACTACCAGACAGGGTGCACAGAAATAGTAGATTTTAGTGACTGAGAGAGTACTAATTCTCAGTTTTCTTTTACTAGAAATTGTCTCTTTAATTAAAATACATTTAAGATTAAAACTGAGATAATCTTGAAGTAATTTTTCTCCATGTTATGTTATAAATTTTATCAGTAGTCAAAGATAGTTTACAAGATTCTCTAGGAAAGAAGCCAAGAATTTGCTCCCTCACAGTCTCCTCTAGTCATAAGCATTCTTTTTTAGGACATTCAAAGGATTTAGGCACATGAAGCTTAGGATGGTTTTGCATCAGTTGGTTTTAGAATTAAGCAGTTGTAAAACATATGAAAGCCTCCTTTCTTAATATTGTTTGCTCATGAATTCATACAGTAAATATTGATTATCTACTGACCTTGTTCCAGGCTTGAGAGAGAGTGACCAAAATCAAGTCCTTGTTTGTTTAACAATAACTGTGGTCCCTGACAGTTGATAAAACTAAAAAATGCCAGATCCAGAGTGATGAAGTTCATGTATGGTTTTAAGGAATTCATGCATATCTGTGTTTGTTCCATATGTTGGAAATGTGTAACTAGATATTTCTGGCAGTGAAAGATAATTAATATCTAACAACTGTTTTCAAGGACCGTGCAGAGAGAGCTGCTCGGTTTGCAAAGACAAAAGAAGAAGTAGAAGCTGCTAAAGCTGCCGCCCTGCTGGCCAAACAGGCAGAGATGGAAGTCAAGAGAGACACTTCCACAAAAGAAAGAAGGTACTTTATTTCTTGCTAAAGTATATGTATGTATGTGGCGGCTAAGGAGAAAAGCAGTTGTGGGCTTCTCTTTAACACTGATTTATTCTGTGGCTTAATAAATAGTTCCAGAAGAATATACTGATCAGTTGGCAGCTGCCAGTGGTATTTGTCATTGAATGTGAATGTACAGCCTTAGAGTACTAAATACATGATGTTTTAAAGAAAGCCAAAATCTCTTTCAGAAGACAGAAAGCATGTTCATTGAAATGGTTACAGTGATGAGATCTCACAGAGGATATAAAATGGTTGGATAGCGTCACCAACTCAGTGGACATGAGTCTGAGCAAACTCTGGGAGACGATGAAGGACAGGGAAGCCTGGTGTGCTATAGTCAGTGGGGTTGCAAAGAGTCGGACATGACTTAGAGATTGAACAACAGTGACATGTGTACCGGAGTTCTTCAGTTGTCAGAATATCAAATCAAATAGGATTAAGCAGAAGAGGGAATCCCCCAGCTCTGCACCTAGGAGTTACAGTAATAGATTTGGTTAGGCATCGCTAGATCCAGGAACCTAAAGGGTATCATTACACCTTTTCTGTCTTTTTTTAATCTCCTGGTTTCTGTTTTAGCTTTATTCTCAGAGAAATTCTTTAGATATTGTCAGGAGAGCCTGGCACCTTCTTGATCTTGAGCTTCTGATCCTAGAGAGGAAAGAAGTGAATTCTCATTCACTGAGAATTCTGATTGGTCCTGCTTGGGTCACATGGCCATTTCAATACCAATCACTTTGTCACATGTATGGGCTAGCTGATTGGGGTAGTAGACATGCCCACTCCTATGGTGAAGGAGATACGAGAAATATTACTGATAATCATACCAGAATGAGTGACATATTGGAGGGATAAGGCAGTTCCCCAAACAGAAGTGTGTTGCAAAGACAGAAATTCAGATTTCTAGTTACATACTGCTAGTAGGATTACTATTAATACTTATTTTCTTCTCTGTACTTTTCTATATTTTCCATATCAGAAAATTAACAAGCATTACTTTTGTAATCAGAATAATTACTTTAAAAATGTTTGTTGATTCATTTATTTTTGGCTGTGATGGATCGTAATTGCTGCACGTGGGCTTTCTCTAGTTGTAGTGAGCAGAGGCTACTCTTTGGTTGTGGTGAGCAGGCCTCTTGTTGCAGTGGCTTCTCGTGGCAGAGCAGGGCCTCCAGAGCACAGGCTTCAGTGGTTGTAGCACATGGGCTTAAGTGCCCCAAGGCATGTGGGGGCTTCCTAGACCAGGAAGCAAACCCATGTCCCCTGCATTGGCAGGTGTATTCTTAACCACTAGACCACCAGAGAAGACCAGAAAAATTACTTTTTAAGAACTATTTTCGAAAACAAATCAAACACCTAAGAATATATTTAACAGAAGTGTAAAACTTACACACTGAGAACTAGAAAACATAATTGAAATAGTTAAAGAAGACCTAACTAAATACATAGAAAGATACTTTTTCATAGATCAGAAGACTTCTTATTGTTAAGGTGGCAGTTACCCGCCAAGCTGATTTACAGATTCAGTACAGTCCCTATCAAAATCCCAGTTGGTTTTTTTGCCAAAATTTTTGCAGGGATCGGATTCTAAAGTTTATATGGAAATGCAAGGTACCCAGAGCAGTCTGGAAAAAGAACAAAGTTCTCAGACTTCCTGATTTTAAATCTTAACTACAAAGGTACATCAACCAAGATGTTGTGGCGTTGGCATAAGAATGGACATACAGATTGATGTACAGGCATACCTGGTTTGTTGTGCTAATGCTTTATTGTAGTTTTTTACAAATTGAAAGTTGTGTGGCAAACCTGTGTTGTCAGTTGATCACATTTTTTGCAATAAAGTATTTTTATTAAGATATGTACATGGATTTTCTAGACATATGCTATTGCACACTTATTAGACTACAGTATAGTATAAATATAGCTTTTATGTGCACTGGGAAACCAGAAATTCCATGTGACTTCCTTTATTATGATAACTTAATTGTGGTGGTGTGGAATCAATATCTCTGAGGTATGCCTATAAGAGGAATTTGAGTCTCTAGAAATAAACCTGTATCTTTATATCAGTTTATTTTTGAAAAGGATACCAAGACCATTCAATGGGGAGAGAATGGTCTCTTCAACAAATGCTTCTTGGGCAAGTGGATATCCACGTGTAAAATAATAAACTTGAACCATTATCTCACACACCATATGGATCATCTACCTAAGTGTGAAAGTTAAAAAGTATAAACTCTTGTTGGGGGCGGGAAATAAGGACGTCTTGTGATCTTGGATTAGGCAGTCCTCTTAGACATGACAGCAAAAGCACCAGTGACAAAAGAAACCAACAGATTAGTTGGGCTTCACCGAAATGAAAGGCTTTTGCGCCTCAAAAGATATCGAGAAAGGGAAAAGAAACCCACAGAATTGGAGGGACTTCCCTAGTGCTCCAGTGGTTACAACTCCATGCTTCCACTGGAGGGAGCATGGGTTTGATCCCTGGTCAGGGAATTGAGATCCCGCCTGCCACGTGGTGCAATTAAAAAAAAAAAAGAATCGGAGAAAATATTTAAGCCAAATATTTATATTTAAGCCATATATTTGATAAGGGACTGGTAACTGGAATATAAAAAGAAGACTTGAAGTCAACAACAAAAAACAAACAACCTAATTTGAATATAGAGAAAGGATTTAAATAGATGTTTTTCCAGGGAAGATATACAAATAGTCAATAAGCACATGAAAAGATGCTCCACATTATTAGTCATTAGGAAAGTCAAATCAAAACCACACCTTCTAGGATGCCTCAATTTAAAGTGACCACCAAGTCTCGGCAAGAATGTGGAGATTTTGGACGCTTCCTGCATTGCTAATGGGATTATAAGATGGTATAACCACTTTGGAAAAAACAACCTGGCAGTTTCTCAAAATGCTAAGCAGTTCTACTCTTAAGTATACATCCGAGAGAGTTGAAAACAGTCTGCACACAAATACCTGTACGTGAGTATTCATAGCAGCATTCTTCCTAATAGCCAAAACGTGCTAATAACCAAAATGTCCGTCAACTGCAGAATGGATAAACATGCTGTATCCCGTATAGTGGAATATTATTCACCAAAAAAAAGAATGACGTACTGACACATGGTGCAACATGTACAAACCTGAAAACAAAATGCTGTATGGCAAAAGCCAGAAGCCACCCATCTTACGATTCCATTATATGAAACGCCAGAAACAGATCCACAAGGACAGAGCAGACGAGTGCGGTGCCAGGGACAGGGAGACAGAGGAATGGGACCAGCTGCTGATGGGCTTTCGTTCTTTCTAGAGGGATAAGGATATTCTGGAATTAATGATGGTTGCACAGCTCTGACTATATTAAGAACCACTGAATTGTATATTTTAAAAGGATGAACTTTATGTGAATTATATTTCAAAATAGCTGTTGGTAAAAATGCGATTTTACTGTGAAAAAATTTTTTTTCTAATTGGAGAAATATTTGACATAATTACTGAACAAGGAGTACAGCATGATGGTTTGATTTACATATATTTTGAAGTGATTGACACAACATGTTGAGCTAACATCCATCTTCTCATACACACTTGGCCCTTGAATGATGCAAGAGTTGGGATTGCATCCAAGGTTGCACCACCCTTGTCTAGTCAGAAATCCACGTATAACCTTACAGTTGGCCTCCATATCTGTGGTTCTGCATCTGTGGATTGAATCAGCCATGGATAGTGCAGTACTATAGTATATATTTATTGAAAAAAATTTCACCTATACGTGGACCCATGCATTTCAGACCCCTGTTGTGCAAGGGCCACAGGGAGATAAAATATAAAGAAGAAAAAGCCTTTCCTTGTGGTGAGAGCTCTTAGGATTTACTCTCAACAGCTTTCCCTACACCACACAGCAGTGTTAGCTGTAGTCACCCTGTTGTACATTACATCCCCAGTACTTATTTGCCTTAAACTGGAAGTGTGTACCTTTTGACCACCTTCCTCCAACTCCCCCTCCCTCACTGTCCATAAATTCCTGTTTTCATTACACAGTTTCACTTCTATCTTCTAGGTTTACAGTGAGAATTTGTAGAGGTAAAGATGCTGACTTAATTTTCATTTTCTTACAGCACTGTTGCGAGAATTCAGTTCCGTCTTCCAGATGGTTCTTCCTTTACAAATCAGTTCCCTTCTGATGCTCCTCTAGAAGAAGCTAGACAGTTTGCTGCACAGGTAAATTTATGTCATGAGTTGTAATGAAGGTTGATGAATGGGCTATGTGTAAGGGAAAAATTTCCAGGCAGAGTTGGAAGAGTATGAGTAAGGCGCGACTTACCCCCAGGAGGGAGGCACAAGATGCCTCTGGGATGTTGTGGAACTTCCGTCATGTATGAGTGCCATATGGGAACAGCATATCTGCTTGTTCTATGAAAAGAGGGATTTGCTGACACCGTATAATAGACTCTGGAAACTTTTCTAACTGCTTAGTACATTGAGCTGGAGGAATGAAAAGCAAGTGATTTTCCAAAAGTCTAATCTAAAGA
Source organism: Oryx dammah (assembly GCF_014754425.2). NCBI lineage: Eukaryota > Metazoa > Chordata > Mammalia > Artiodactyla > Bovidae > Oryx > Oryx dammah. The sequence goes on from NW_024070211.1 coordinate 74,307,642, forward strand.
AGCTGTCCTCAATAAAATATGCAGTTTTTCTTGGTCCTCTGCAAATTTTCTGCAAGTTTCTTAGAATGCTGTGGGACTAGCAGTTTTCCCACCATCTGCTGATTGGTCAAACTAAAGATCAATAATCAAGCTATATTTGGCAACAAGTACCTTCCTCAGGAATTTACTTCCAGAACTTAGCCTTGGTCAAAATCTGAATGGGTGTGAAATAAACATCTTAGAAAATAAGGTACGAGTACTTTCCAATTACTTTTTATTCTGATAGATTATGTATTCAAAATGAGGCATGTACCAGTATTTCATGTATCACTTCAAGATTGAAATTAGGTTTCAGACTTTTCTACAAGATCTCTTCTGCATTTAGTCGGCTATGTCACTTAATAGGTCCCAATAAAAGGATACCTAAAAAGCTGCTTCCACTGGTGAGCTTGGCTGGACGATAAACTTATTTTATTAACTGTTTCCCCCAAGCTTTATAGTAGGATGCACTCCACATAGCCTTTTTCATTCCTCCTTTGCCTTGGGCCCCCACTTAGGGCCTCCTCAAATGGCCTGCCCTGGCCTGATTCTTTTGCTTCTGCCACGGGTAAGTGAGGAGATCACATGATTAAAGAGAGATCTCTGATTGCATCAGTCCTGTTAGAACTTCACCTCAGTACAGTGATCTAATTTAGTGACCTGATGTTGAGTGAGAACAGTGAGGGGGGTATGTGTGTATATCTATATCTATATATATAGATATATATATGACCTAGAGTAAAATATTACAAAAAACAAAAGTTACATTCTCCCTTTGAAAGATTTTATAAGTATAGGTGACTTAACAGTGTGAAGGTGATTGTGTTGCTTGCCCACTGTAAATTCCTAGGACTGGATTATGTGTATAATATTGGTTGATTATGGACCATTTACTCTTTGAGTCGAGGAGGCAAAAACTTATGCCGTATATATATATATATATATATATATATATAAAATACGAGGGAAATTCTGATCTGTTCCAGAATTTTAAATTTTAGTTTTTCATTTTAGAAGTTTTTCATGTTTTTAATAAATACGTATAACCTAAATGGGTATTTGTGAGATACTAACATAACTTTGACAAACGACAGTGAAAATTCTTAATTGCAAACTGTAGTCATAGTTAAGATAATGTAATTGTTCATTTTTATTCATCTTATTTAGTCTTGCTATTACAAAACATATTCTTTGATATTTTGTGGTCATTTTTGAGTTATGAAAGCTTTTAAGTACTATTTGTATTTGATAGTCTTCAGCTGTTTTTTAAAGCAGAGTTTTTATGAATGTTTTGATTTTATATTTAAGTGAACTTTTAAATCAGTCATTTTGAATGCGTATGAGTTTGTAATATCTTACTTTAAAAAGGCTCCACTGTAAGGTTTTTAAACTTATTTTTATATTACAGACTGTTGGCAACACTTACGGTAACTTTTCATTAGCAACAATGTTTCCCAGGAGGGAATTTACCAAAGAAGATTATAAAAAGAAATTACTGGATTTGGAACTTGCCCCAAGTGCTTCAGTGGTACTGTTGCCAGTATGTATATGCATGTATATTTTTTCTATTCTTACAGGTCTGTCTGTTCTGCTCTTGATTTTTTCTTATAATTAGATGAAGCGAAAGTGTAAAAATACACTGTGGATAATTAGAATCCAAATTATCCAAAAATGTTAGATTAATTTATTGTTTCATTATCCTGGCCTTTATATTTGTAACGCTAGTAAAAGACTAAACATACTAAACACATTTTCACCTTCTTCCCTCATCTTTTCTCATGTACAGAAAATGACCAGTCGAACAGGAAAAACAATGTAGAATATTTGTCTAATCTGCTGACTTGGTGTCATGTATTTATGTATGATTGCGGTTTATCAATTTTTTAAAAAAAGTTTTAACATAAAAATCACATAAAGTTTTAAACATACTAATCCTAACAACATTTTAATCTCTGATATTAAAAAAAAGAGGCTCAGAAAATTTAAATGTGCCACCTTAAGTGCCAGAGCTGGGATGAGAGCCTGGGTCTTCCATAGCTTGGTTAGTATATGGTAGTGCCCCCAAGGGAGAAGGCAGTGGCACCCTACTCCAGTACTCTTGCCTGGAAAATCCCATGGATGGAGGAGCCTGGTAGACTACAGTCCATGGGGTTGCGAAGAGTCGGACACGACTGAGCGACTTCACTTTCACTTTTCACTTTCATGCATTGGAGAAGGAAATGGCAACCCACTCCAGTGTTCTTGCCTGGAGAATCCCAGGGACGGGGGCCTGGTGGGCTGCCGTCTATGGGGTCACACAGAGTCAGACACGACTGAAGCGACGCAGCAGCAGCAGTGCCCCCAAAGCTGTGGCTTCTCTTTCCCTGCTTTCAGTTATTTAGGGGCAACTGCACTTTGAAAGTATTACATGGAAAATTCTAAAAATCGTAAGTTTTAAATTTCGGGCCGTTGTGATAGTGTGAGGAAATCACGTGTTGTCCCATTTGGGACATGAATCATTCCTTTGTCCAGCATATCCATGCTCTATGCTACCTGCTCATTAGTCACCTTGCAGCCCTCTTGGTTGTCTGATAAGACTGTTGAAATACTGCAGTGCTTGTGTTCAGGTAACCCTGACTTTACATAATAGTAGCCCAGAAGCTCAATACTGGTGATGCTGGCAATTTTGATAGTCCCTTGTGCCTAATTTATAAATTAAATTTTATCACAGGTATGTATGTGAAGGGAAAAAAGTAGTATATGTGGGGTTTGGTATGATCCGTGTTTTCAGGCATCCACTGGGGGTCTTGGCAAGGATCCCCTGAGATAAGGGTGGATGACTATAGTTCACCCCGACCGAAAGCAGGGCCTCAAACCTAAAACAGTCCTCTAGTACTCAGGATTTTTTGGAGTCATTGATATTTGAAATCTTTCTCTTTTTTAAAATCATTAAGACTTTTAAAATCAGAGTTGTTAACTTCATTACAAAAGTTTAGTTGTCTTCAAAGTAATTGGTTCATTTCATTGAGAACCACTTTCTGGTTTCTATGTTGTGATTACTCCTTAAAAGGAAAAGAATTCCAGGAGTTCCTTGAAGTTTATATACACTTGAAAAATAGCAAAAGATGGCAATTTTACTTTATTGCAGTAAACTAAAATCCATAGGACTTTCCCAGATAAAAAGTTTATCTAGAACCTTGAGTGTGATGTGGTTGGGCTGATGTAGTCTTTATTTTGGTTTCTTTCTTCATTTTTAGGCAGGAAGACCAACTGCATCCATGGTACATTCTTCCAGTGGAGACTTTTGGACATTGTTGGGGACAGTGCTTTACCCATTCCTTGCCATCTGGAGACTGATAAGCAACTTCTTATTTAGTAATCCTCCTCCTGCACAGACCTCAGTGAGAGCAGCATCATTGGAAACCTCAAACCTTGCATCATCTAGCAACTCAGAAAAAAGGTATTTGTGTTTTCCCCATTTGCAAGATATATTAGTAATGCCCAATGCCTTATTCAAAATGAAAAAAAAAAAATTATAGATACTTTGCCTTTTTTCTGTGTAAAGGGGAAAACCCAGCATGTTCTGAAGTTTTATTGTATCACCTAGGAAACTCCTTACCTAAGTTTTCTCAGCCATCTTTCTATAAAATCTATTCCATGCTAAGCAGCTTCACTGCTACTGATTTTATTATTTCATTTATTGGATTCTCTTATTCCATAACAAAAGATATACTTTCTTCAGGTCTAAATAGCAGTATCTTTCTTGTTAGCCATATCTTGTCTGACAAGATACTTCATTCCATTAATTTCTTACAGTCATCGCACATAATTACTTTAGAGGGATCATTGTGCTCTAGATAATTTAACTGCCTCTCTGGGTCATTTAGAGAAGACCAAAGTGAGGAAACTGTATATTCACTTGAAAATGGTGTCTCTTTCAGAGAGTTACTTTGGACTGGTTCCTTAACCAAGAGGCCTTACTTTTATGGCACGTGGCCATGGTTAGAATGGTAATACTAGTAGACAGCACTAATGGTCTTAGCTCACACCTCTGTTAAAATTCTAAATATTTGAAAGAGGTTAACAGGAAGTATTTTCTTAAAATTTAAGATTATATCCTCTTCTAATAATTAATAGCATAATTTATTACACTATATACCTACTGCTGTTCAGTACTTTATTGGGACATTAATAGCAAATCCTCACACCAATCTTTGATAATTAATGAAAGCCCTTGCCTCTGTCTGTTGTGAGTGCTAAGTTGCTTCAGTCTTGTCTCTTTGCGACCCCATGGACCATAGCCCACCAGGCTCCTCTCTCCATGGGATTCTCCAGGCAGGAATATTGGAGTGGGTTGCCATTTTCTCCTCCAGGGGATCTTCCCAACCCAGGGATTGAACTCACATCTCTTATGTCTCTTGCATTGGCAGGTGGGTTCTTTATCCCTAGCACCACCTGGGAAGCCCCTGTCTGCTGTAAGGAGATCGCTGATTTTGTGTCCTGTTGACTGTCTAAATGAAGATTTGAGTGAATATTGTTATGGGCTGATACAGTCTTTATCTTGATGTCCTTCTTAACTATTATGCAAGAAGACCAGTTATATCCTTAGTACATTACTCAAGTGAGGAGGACACAGAAAAATTCTTCTCTTCTAATAGAGCAGCGTTCAAACTAGGTCTTGTTAGGTCTGAATTTTAGAACTTCTACTGAGCAATGAGTGGAAGCATTTCATCCTGAAAGAGCTTGCTGAATGGATCTTCAAAACTTACTTCAAATAAGGGGAAAGGTCTTGCATTGGGGCAAAGAATGGGACAAATGTTTGAGTGGGTGAAACTGTGTTCCATTATTGCTTTTTTTTTTTCTCTCTAGTATTGGAGAATGTATTGGTTTAAATTTCACCTGTTTCTTTCCCATTTTTAGATGAAGAAGGTTTGTTGTTCTTAATTGTCCATATAGAAATAAATCACTTTTAAAGATTTTAAAAGAGTTAAGATTTGCTAACTGACCATTTCCATATATTAAGCTATGAATAGAGTTTGTGATAACCACTAGGGTGCTGTATAAATTATAAATATTTTAGTAGATATATCAACCTGCATCAAAAAGGAGCAATTTAGTTGGCAGATAGTCCCACTGTTCTAAAACTTAGTAAGTCATCAAAAAATACATGGACATGGGCAACATTTGACTGGTTTGGCTTAGAGAGCAGATGGAGTTAAAAAGCACCAAATATGTCAGCGTTCGTAGATACAGTGATCTCCCATGTACTTTCCTTAAACTATAGTTGTCTTTGTACTAAAGGCAGTTTAAAGGAAAAGACTTTGTGTTACTGCTGTTTTCATTTTATATCATTTTCCTTTTTCTCCCTCTTTTATCAGGGAACCAGTCAGAAAAAGAGTGCTGGAGAAACGGGGGGAAGACTTTAAAAAGGAAGGCAAGATATATAGATTGAGGACTCAAGACGATGGTGAAGATGAAAACAACACCTGGAATGGGAATTCTACTCAACAGATGTAGTGTGACAAGTACAATATGTGCAAAAATCATTATTTCTCTTATGATTTAATTCAACTAAAATTCTGCTGGAGAAGTGGGACTGCTTTATGTGTTCCAACTCATCAACAAAGTGTCTCTCTATTCCTGCTTAGTGGGTTAAAGTTGTTTAACTCAGACAAGAGATCAGATAACTGGCTGCTAGGTCCTTGTATATGGTAACCAACTGCTAGAAGCCTAAAAAAAATTTAAGAAGTCTGTGACAGCCTCCCTTTATCAGCTTTCTTATTCAGTATTTCATATGCCCATTTTAGCCCTATGCTCTCAGATGATACATATGTTAGGGCTGTTTTGCTCCAAATCCCTAAGCCAACACAAGATAACTGTTATGTCACTGAGTAATCTGACTCTGAGTCAGAGCTTTTTAACTAGCCAGCCAGATGATAATTTGGGTTTAACTTTTCTTGCTCATCAGCTGCAAGCAAAATCTTGTAGTTTTTAATCTTACTTAAACACTGAATAAAAAAAACTTTTCAAAAAATCAGAATGATCTTATCTTTGCTCTAAGTTTTGTTATTCTAGCATCTTTTTATTGCACAGGGCTCTGTGGAGGTCATGTGTCTCTGAATCCCCCCACCCACCTGTACTGCCTGGAGCTATCCCAGGAAAGGAGGGACCACTTTACCATAAATATCACTGCAGGAAGAAATTTTCTGACACACACTGATGCTATGTTACTGTCTCTCCTAAGTCAGGGAGGCATCATTTTGTTTGCATAATGTAGTGGCCTTTGTTCTCATTAGATACAAAACAACTGCTGGTCTATAGCTGGTTCTCACTTTTATACTGGAGTTTTGCTCTCAATGATAGTCACTCTTCAAAGAAATAAAGAACCTGTACTGTTGGGCTTGAAGTAGGGAGTTAAGATTTGCCTCTTGCTCATTTGGTTATTATTAAGAATTTTAGAATCTTAATCTGATTTATGTGCTGTGATATGTTTATGTTGGTGAAGACACTAAGAAGGTCTGGAAAAGGGGGCAATTTTGACTGTTCCTCTCTAACCTTTTGTGTTTAGATTGGAAGATACTTAATGTTGTAGAAAGACTCTGACTTTCTTTTGTAATGAGAGGAGGAAATTTCATCAGAGCAAATTTTATGTTTCACCTGTGAAGTAACAGTGGTAATAGTGTTGGCAAGGAAACAGACCAGATATGTTGTTGGTAGGAGTGAAAACTAGTATAATCTTTCTGAAAAAAACATTAGCAGAAACCTTAAAAATTTCATGCTTTTTGATCTAAAAAGTTTTTCTAAGGAATGATCATAAATACAGGCAAAATTTAGGTATAAACTTGTTAAGTTTTGTTTTACCTCAGAAACCCAACTACATGCCTTCTGCAGAATTAACTTATGCTAAGGAAAAATGAGTCAATACTAATTCAGCAATTTGATTTAATATATTTATTGACTATTTGTTATGTGTTCAGGGGAAAAGCAGGATACAGAGCTGTAGGTACAGTATGATCTCAACTTTATAAACGCATCATATATAGTATATGTTAGCATAATGTAAAGAAAAACCAACAGCAATGAGTGGTTTATATTATGATTTTAGTTCTTTTTGCATCCTTATATGTCTTCTCAGTTTTCTGTAATGAAATTACTTTCATAATTTAGGGAAAGAGTTTGAAATAGATACATCTCCAGCAAGCATCTCATTTAAGTAAAGATTTGTCATCCTGAAAAATACAGCAATATGTGAATAAAAAAACAATTTTCCCTTGAAAAAAAATCAAATGCAGATTTTAAAGAAACATACATGAAAAAATGATTCACAATCTTTGAGTATGAGGATCCTTCGTCAATTTCATATTTTAAAAAGTATAATGGTAAATTCAAAACAGTATGGAAGGCTATAAAATGATCTTCTTGGCATCACACACTAATCTAGTCTTGTAGATTTGTCTTCTAATCTAGAAGACGTCTTGTCTCCAGAAGTAATCTCTCTCAAGTTTCTCTTGTAGTCTTCAGAAAATTTTTATGTGTACATAGGCAAATATGTGATCTTTATTTTTTAAATAAATGGGATCATATTATATGTATACTACTCTGCACCTTGCCTTTTAACATACACGGTCCTGAAGATTTTTCCCCATTAACACATAGCTACCTCATTCTTATTAATGGCTGCCAACTACCAAGCATTTTACTTGGTAAACTACCTATGCCCTTGTTGCTTTCATTGGTTATTACAGTTCATGTGCTTGTTTTTGTTTTTCTATTACAAACATTGCTACAGTGAACATCATCTTTGGGAAGGTATCTTCTTAGCTGTGGAAATACACCTGTAAGTCACTGAGTCAAAGGGTATTTGCAGTTTGGATTATAAAAAATGCTGCCAAATTGCCTGTTCTAAAGGCTCTGAATTTACAGCCCCACTAACAGGTAGGAGAATGTGGATACGCCCACATCCTTGCCAACACTGGATTACACTTTTTCATCTTTATCCACCTGATAGATGAAAAATTGTATGCATTTTATATGCATCGTGTTGATTGTGAATGAAGGTGAACATCTTTTAATATTATTGGTTATTTTAATTTCTGAGAACTGCCTGTGTTTTCTTTGCCAATTTTATTTGTGTTTATCTCTTCTACTGATTTACAACAAATTTCATATATATTAAGAAAGCTGTTTGTCTAGCATATGCTATAAATATTTTCTCCCTGTTCATCTTTTGATGAGTATGTTGATGGTAATTTCTTGCCATAATTTTTATGTGGTCCTGTTTATCAGTGTTTTTATTTATGACCTCCAGGTCTTAAGTCTTGAATATAAAATACTTTTCCCACTTCAAAAAGTAATTTAAAAAATCCTCACCTGTCTGTTCTAGCACTCTCAAGGGTTTCTAACATTCTCATGGGTTTCGTTTTTTTACATTTAAATGTTATATCCTGGTAAGGAATATGGCTCCCTTCCCCCACCTGTGACTAACATCCTTAGAACTCTGCTGTGACCCACCTCCGTTTATGGACTGGTCCATCATCACCCCTTCTACCGCCCGCCCCCCCCCATATGGCGGGTCACCTCTGGCATGCACCCTGTCCCTGAAACGCAGCTGGTCTGTGTCTAGGCTCTGTCTTCCTTTGTTGATCTTTCTGTTCACTCCATTTCAAAACTATAACTAGCTTTATATTTTTTTCTCCACCCAGCCGCCGCCCCCCCCCCCCCGCCCTATCCTGGCGCTTTTTACAAGTGAGTTTTACGTGCAACTTTATATTATTTTTTTCCATTTCCTGCTCTACCCCTGCATAAAAGTTATACTAACTTTTGAAGGTTAATTTACATAAAATTGACAGCTTATAAAAATGTCTCATAGCAATTTTAGAACCATCTTCACCCCATCTGACCAACTTTTCCTGTCTGCTGGTGGAAGAAAATGCTTGTGCGCCACAATCTTGACTGCCAGGTTGGGGCCCACAGCGGTGGGACACTCTAGTAGGAATTTTCTGTAGATACAATTCAGGTAGGAATGCTTACCAGAAGCAACTTCTTGAGCATGATCAACCTTTTAAAACCAATTGAAAACTATTTTAAAAAAAGAAAATCTCCTAGATATCTAGAAAGAATATATAGGTTAAATAAGTTTGAGTATTCTATTCTGTGGTTGTCTCATGAGCACATTTGAGTGGAAGTGATAGACTCACTGACTTCTCTGAATGTTTTGTGAATAAACATACAGATGTAGTGGGTGTGCTTCCCTCTGTCCTGTCTCCAAAAATGTACTTGCCAGAGACACTGAGACATGGTCCTCTGGCCTCCAGAAGCCAATAGCGGAGGATTAATGTGGCGAAGCTGTAAACGGGGATGTTCATAACTTCTGTGGAACCCGTCTTCTGAGGAGAAGCACCCATAGGAGACAGGACACCATTAATAGCACCTTTTTCAGTTTCTGAGAAACAGAAGGCAAGAGAGGCTGGGAGGGAACTTAAAGCAGGAGATGGCCTAGTGGTTGATCTTTTCATGAAAAGGATTGCTATGGTTTTTACTAATGTTTCCACCTTTTAAAATCTCTGAAAATTAAAACAGCTCAGTTAAATTACTCACAGAACCTATTAGTTGAGTTCAGTAACTACATATTTCCACAGGAGCCACTTGGAGGATCTTCTAATCCCCAGATGAATTCCTGATACTGGGGCAAGGTGGGGATACTCATTTTAATCAGGGACTTGAAATCCTTCAAGATTAGTGTCTTAAGAGTGCAGAGATTTTTATAAAGTCTGTTATAGACAGAATATTAGATCCTAAGTGGTTATGGGGGTTGCAAAGACTTGCAAAGAAACGAGGAAGAGAACTGGAGGAGGTGGTAACTTCTGGGTCAGAAGGAAGACCTGTGGCTCAATTCCTGTTCACCTGGTTGTGTGTGCTTTTGCTTGGAGTGCTTAAAATACTTGTAGGACAGAAATGCAACCCCACAGACTCCAAGAAGCATGAAAGCAAAGAGCACATTAAGCGCTGTCTGGGCTTCCGTCGTACTCAGCCTGAGGCCCAGGAACTGAATTTTCTGACTCACAGGGCTGGCGGGGCTGGCGGTGGGCTCAGCATCTAGGAGAGGACAACAGGTGATATGGAGTTATTGGACCATGTTGACCTAGATTATTAAGCGCAAGCTGGATCCTTGCAGGAGAGAAGCTACCCTGTATCCAAGGTCAGCACATCACGGAGGTGACTGTGCACATCCTTTTCGTGAGTTAGGAGAGAAGTCACGTAGTTTTAGTTTTAAGCATCTCTCAGCAATTAGAGTAAAACCTGTACTGGATAGTTGTCTCTTAATTTGTATAGTAATTTATACATTGTCAGTCATTCAGCAAATCTTGGGCACCTTACAGTGTGCCAGGCACAATATTTTTAGTCACTCTTTGATCCTGGCCTCGGCACAGCATTTGACTCATTTCTTGCCTAAGGTTACACAGCAAGTTAGTGGTAGGGCTGGGGCAAGAATCTAAACTTGCTGTTTCCAGGCCAGGGCCTAGTTTCTAGATGTAACTTTAGCCCTTAATTCCTTTGTTCCATTCTGAGAACATCTGGAGCATTCAAAGAAAAAGAAAATAGTGGTTGAATGAATGAAGGGGATGGAGAGGCAGAGAGGGCTGGTAATAAACTAGAAGAAAATGGACTGAGGAAGGCCTGTTTGCCCCTCCTCCTCTGGCTTTGTCCATCCCAGAACCACAGCTCACCTTCTTGCTGAAGACAAGGATGTGGCCCTGCAGCAGGGTCGGGGAAGCCACTGCACCGGATTATGGAGGCGTAGACCTTGGCTGACTCTCTGGGGATCCTTGGCAGAGCAGGGTCGGTATAGTTCACAAAATGCAAACCAAACTTATCTGAGAAGCCGGTGGCCCACTCGAAGTTGTCCATCAGAGTCCAAACCGTGTATCCTCGAAGGTCCACCTTATCCTGCAGAGCTGCTCAAAGACAGAGGCCCCAGCATGAGCTGCTCTGATGGTCTAAGCCCCTCTCCACCGGGCCTGCTGGGGCCGGGCCTGCCCACAGTGCTCCCACAGTCCCCACTTGCAGGTCAAGGGGAGCTTTTTTCAGCTCTTGGAGAGAGCAGCCCGCCCTGCACGGAGGAAACATTAGTCCCCTGTGGGTGTTACCACAGAGCCATCTGCATTTTCTAGACAGGCTCAGCCCTGATCGGGAGCCAGGAACATGCGTAGACTAAATTAACCCTGCTGGGTCAGCTATCATTGTCTTCACATCTTGGGATACTGGTCTTGGGTAGAGTCTCAAGGGACCCTTGGGAAAGGTTTTATCTGAAATAAGGTTTTCTAGTTGTTTCTTTGCTGCTGCATTGCTCACTTCCTTTTACTCAGCATTACTTACATTCCTCTGTCATAGTCCCATCCCTGGTTGGTCTGCTGAGCTGTAAGGGTCTCAGACTTCTGCTTGGGGAACAAAAGATCATAAAATCTCTCCAGCCTGTTCCTCCTGGGCCCTACCCAGACTGTCCACAAGAGGGCGCCGCTTTCCAGGGACATGGACACCAGAGGCTCAGACAGAAAAGGGCAGGCCAGGAACTCGGGTCCAGCTGCATCAGACAACTGGGTTTTGCTTGCTGAGCTTTAGGAAGGAAAAATCTTAGTGTGCAGCCCCCCAAAAAGGCTTAAAGCCAAAAGGAGGTAGAAGCCTCATCTTCCTCATCTGAGACCCGGCCGTGCAGTATCGGCTGCAGACGTTAGACGTTTCCAACAATAGGTGCACGTAGAGGAAGGGGTAGGCCCGTCATACCTTTGAGTGCCTCGTTGATGTAGCTGCGGAGGTAGTAGATCCTTGCAGTGTCATTGAGGTTTGCTTCTCCCCGATGGGAGACTCCGTTCTCTGTGACATAGATCGGGGGGTTGTTGTACTCCTCCTTCAACCAGTTCAGGATCCTCCTAAAGCCAAAAGGGGTCATCTTCAGCCAGAAGGAGCCGGAGTCTGGCCAGGAGCGGTCTGTGATGGAGGCCACTCCCCTGCAAGTTCAAAACTAGGGATTAGGTGTCAGTTTATAATCCCAAGAGACCCTCTGCACAAAGCATGAACAAGATTTACGCTAAAAAAAAACAAAACCCTTTGACTTCAGTCGCTTAGTTGTGTCTGACTCTTTGCTACTGCATGGATTGCAGCACGCCAGGCTTCTGTGTCCATCACCAACTCCGGGGCTTACTCAAACTCATGTCCATAGAATTGGTGATGCCATTCAACCATCTCATCCTCTGTCGTCCCCTTCTCCTCCTGCCTTCAATCTTTCCCAGCATCAGGGTCTTTTCCAACGAGTTAGTTCTTCACATCAGGTGGCCAAAGTATTGGAGTTTCAGCTTCAGCATCAGTCCTCCAATGAATATTCAGGACTGATTTCCTTTAGGATGGACTGGTTGGATCTCCTAGCAGTCCAAGGGACTCAAGAGTCTTCTCCAACACCACAGTTCAAAAGCAATTCTTCCGTGCTAAGCTTTTATGGTCCAACTCTCACATCCATACCTGACTACTGGAAAAACCATAGCTCTGACTAGACGGACCTTTGTTGACAAAGTAATGTCTCTTTTTAATATGCTGTCTAGGTTGGTCATAGAGCAAGCGTCTTTTAATTTCATGGCTGCAGTCACCATCAGTGATCTTGGAGCCCCCCAAAATAGTCTCTCACTGTTTCCATTGTTTCCCCATCTATTAGCTTTGAAGTGATGGGACCGGATGCAATGATCTTCGTTTTCTGAATGTTGAGTTTTAAGCCAACTTTTTCACTCTCCTCTTTCACTTTCATCAAGAGGCTCTTTAGTTCCTCTTCACTTTCTGCCATAAGGGTGGTGTCATCTGCATATCTGAGGTTATTGATATTTCTCTTGGCAATCTTGATTCCAGCTTGTGCTTCATCCAGCCCAGCGTTTCTCATGATATACTCTGCATACTCCTTTCCTGATTTGGAACCAGTCTGTTGTTCCATGTCCAGTTTTAACTGTTACTTCTTGACCTGCATACAGATTTCTCAGGAGGCAGGTGGTCTGGTATTCCCATCTCTTGAAGAATTTTCAACAGTTTGTTGTGATCCACACAGTCAAAGGCTTTGGCATAGTCAATAAAGCAGAAGTAGATGTTTTTCTGGAACTCTCTCGCTATTTTGAGAATCCAACAGATGTTGGCAATTTGATCTCTGGTTCCTCTGCCTTTTCTAAATCCAGCTTGAATATCTGGAAGTTCACAGTTCACATTCTGTTGAAGCCTGGCTTGGAGAATTTTGAGCATTACTTTACTTTTCTCTTTTCACTGGTTGTAGTGACATCAATCAGTGCTGGTGTAACTTTGGATAGGCCACCTAAACTCTCTGGTCTAGCTTTCCACCAGTACACAGAAACGGACTTGTTCATGGACCTAACTCTCCAAGCCACTCGGTAACAGGCCACACCTCACACTAGACATGGAAGGGTGCTGGCACTCGCATGGAGTGCGAGTGCTGGGTCTTCAGAGAAGAGGCTCCCTTGGGTCACATATGTCTGGTCAACAGGTGGTACACCCACAGGAACGAATATTTGGGCCCGCATTAGTGTGATGATGGGGTAGATACGCTAGGACCTGCTTTAAGTGCCCTAGACCCTATTTCTCTCTCCAGTGATGGGCAAAGAGAGGGTATCACATTGTGCCAAAGGCGTGCCGCCAGGGGAGGCACAGGCTCATGCATTTCATTATAAGGACCAGCCATTTGGATATTTAACACTCACAGTCCTTCAATTAAAAAAAACCTTTTACCAGCAGCTGGATTTATCTTGTTCAGCTGAACTGAATATGGCACACTTCATAAGCTGAGCACAGGTGCCTGGGAAGACAGTCCCAGGACCGGTGAGGTAGCAGTCGAGTGGGTGCTGAAACGGGAGCCAGCAGGGGCGCCACCTCAGCCCCTCTCAGGAGGCCTGACTGCTGGTTGGAGGATGAATGGGGATGTCGGCACTTGTTTCCAGAGATTCTGGACAGATTCACAGCTACTGATGTGGAAAGGTGCTTGTCAGAAAAGGAACAAAAGGGACTTCCCTGGCAGTCCAGTGGCTAGGACTCCACACTTCCACAGCAGAGGGAACTAAGATCCTGCATGCCGCATGGCACAGGCAACAAAGCAAAAACAAAACCCGAACAAAAAAAGCTTTCTTCATCTAATAAAGAATGTCTAGAGGAAAAAGAAACCTACAGAAGACAATGAATGTTGGAATATTAAACCTTTCCTCTTGAAATGGGGAATAAAATGTCTTTGTAAGTATTAGATTGTATTAAATAAAATGTCTTGTAAATGTCTCAATAAATATTATTTAGCAATTTTTAAAAAAGGAACAGATACTGTGCATAAGTGTAATCCTGTTTTTCTGTAATGTATTCCTGCGTGAAACTTCTGACGTACTATATAAACTATGGGTAATATATATATCATATATATAAAGAGAGGTAGTGTACCTATACACATATATACACTCCTGAAATGATATGAATTTTCTCTTCTTGCTTTCTAATGTGTCTGCTGTGAACAAACATTACTGTAGTAGAGAAATAGTTTAACTTTTACCCTCAAAGGGAAAAAAGAAAATGATTTTAACTGAAATACATCTGATAAGTGAGAAAAATCTGATGAAAAAACATATATATATGTAAAGTCTTAATTATTTTTTAAAACTCTAAGCCTGTCTGCATTAATGAAAAGCATTTTGGAAATCATAGCCTGTATAACTGTCTGACTGATAGAGGTGTATATCAGGAGTTGGGACTTGTCTTGCAAACCCCAGGATACATAGCATCAGGAGGCAGTTTCAGAGGCTGTACAGGCCTCTAAGTAAGAGAGGGCACTTTGCTGTCTTTCCCAAAGATTGTTCCAGCTGCCCTTCCTTACCTGTCTGCATCGAAGGAAGAGATCCAAGAGGCATAGTTGAGATTGTAGGCCAGGACAGTGGTGTAGTGATTGAATCCAAAAAAGTCGTAGGTACCGTTGATCCTCCTCTTCTCACTCTCCGTGAACTCAGGGAGCCTGGGCGGGAGGAGCCATTAAGGACGCGGGGCTTTGAGAAGAGCCTGTTGTAGGGCAGGGCCGGTGGAGGGCTCTAAACTCAGATACCTGAGGTGCCCACGGGCAGCTGACCAGGAGCGAGGAGAGGCCCTCCCAGGCGCTGCTGAAAGCACCTGAGCCTCCTTCCACCAGAACACAGACCTCACCTGCCTCACAGACCCTCTCTTCTGGTTTTAAGTTTTTACTGCGGTTTGTTTAGACACGCTTCTTTTCTCCAAAGTCTGTCCTTACTAGTAGGGGAAATGCTTTTACAAATTGAATTGACCTTTTGAGATCTGGACTTTTCTGCTCACATGATTTTACTGCCCTTTCTTTTTAAACTTCTAGTGGAACATTTTCCATATATATTAAAAAAAATTGAAGTATAGGTGATTTACAATGTTGTGCCAGTCTCTGCTGTGTGACTCATTTCTATACATATTTACATTTTTTCCATGTATTCTTAGACTTTTCTGTGTCATGTGACTAACATGCTCTTGGAGGTTCCCCTCCCAGGGCAGCACTTGGAGGTTCCCCTCTCCCAGATCCTGACCACGTGCTGCTGGTTTAGGGTTGCTGAGAGAATGCCCTGCTTAGGCGTCTGACACTTCATCTTGACCTTCCCGCTACCATTAACCTAGGAAAGAACCTTACTTCCTGGAGTTTCTGAAATACTGGGGCAAAACTAAGGCCCGAGTTCCCCACACCACCCCTGCCATACCTTTTACTTCCCTGCTCAGGAGCCAGCAAGGGCTCCTCAGATCCTGTGGCTTCAAGAGGGAGCACCTGTGCCCAGCCTGCAGTTGCTCTGCCATGTGGCCCCGGCTCTCCCTGCTGCTGGGCCAGTGTCCCCAATCGCTGCAGTAGGTGTTCCCTTCACTTCTACCTCTGGGCCAGTGCTCACACCCTTCCCCTGGGATCAAAAGCCCTCTGCTTTCCCCAGTGCTGTTCATTGTCAAGGCCCAGTCAGCCCATACCCTGTCTTGTCCAGGGAGTCTCCTGGGTCGACCCAGCCTGCCCTGATCTCCTCTGAGTCTTCAATGCATGAAGAAATTGGGGAATAGAATTCCTTGGAGTGGGTCACTGTCTTCCCAGCTGGTGTGTCAGCACCTGAGGAAGCCATACTTAGAATCCCCTCTATGTGGACCCTGCTGGGCCTGGTTTCGGCCTTGGTACACAGTAGGTGCTTTAGCATGGTTGTGTTGATGGACTGGAGCACTCACTTGCTTGTTGGAGACCAGGGTTGACAGATCAGACCTTTTGGCTCAGCAGGACTTGACCTAACCAGGCCAGCACATGCGTGATGTAAGGGCTGGGATGGATTACTTAATCCTCACAGCTGGGCTACAGGAGGCTCAAAGAGGGAGCTAGTGGGTCACTAAGAAGTGGGTGCCCCAGACGTCCTGCCTATTCTGAAGAATAACAAGAGCAACTGCCTTTGTCAGAGCTGTGCCTGTCCGGTGCTGAGAGCTCCACGTAGACACTCGTGTTGTCTTTGCAGCACGCATGGAAGTTCAGACAGTTACTTGCCTAAGACACTCCTCTCCAACCCCAACAGCACCTGTGCCAGCCACCCAGGAGCCTCAGTGGCTGAGGGCGTGGCACCAGGACCTACCGAGACTTGTTGAGGCCTTCGGCTAAGCTCCTGTCACGGATCCGCGTCTTCATCACCTCAGGGTAATCCCCATTCTTGAATATCGGATGTGCGAACCAGCCTCCCATGAACTGCAGTGGGGGTTGGAGGGACAGTCAGCGTTGGCATTAACAGGCAGGCCCGCAGGAGACAGCAGGCTCCCTGCCCAGGAGTCACTGACCTCAGTTCTCCTTCTCCCCACCCAGTCTTAAACTCAGCCCTCTTCCAAGTCTGTTCCCATGTTGCAGTTTAAATGCCCATGGGTCTTGTCACCGTGCTGGGAGCTCACTATGGGCAGGGCTGTGTTCCTACCCACTGCGGCTGGAGGGATGTGAACTGAACTGAGCCCTGGGCCTGCTAGATGCTGCCTGGCTGCCCTTAGGAGGGCCGGGCCCAAGACGGGGAGAGACTCCAAGCTTCCAGGCCCTGATTCCCTCACTGACCACAGAGGAGGTCTAATGCCTAAGGACCCATCAGAACCTTCTAGGGTGGGCAGAGATGAGAGGCTCTCCTGGTTACCCAGGCAAAGGGTGATTCTTCATGAGCTTTGGACTTGCAGCCCTAAAGTGGGAACTTTCCTGTCTGTTTTCTTGAGTAAGGTTCAGGCCACCCTTAACCCTTAGAGGGTATACACGGCACTTGAGTGCTGTGATGCTGTGGGTCCTGAGAGGCTTGTCTCATCACATCCTCCCTGCAACTGCTGGCTGCTACCTGGAATGTGGAGTGAGAGCAGCCTTCCATTCTCAGCCAGAGATGAGGTTTAGAACATACTCGCTCCAGTAAAAGAAGCTTCAGTTCACTGGGAGCTGAGGAATTGTGTTTCCGGGGAAGCTGAATTCATGAGGGGGTGTGCGGATCACTGTCCTGGGCTGCAGGATCACAGCTCACTGACAAACTGATCATGAGACTACAGCGTGACATTTCTTCAGGTTTGTTTTTGATTTCCAAAAATGAATTATTGCTCTAATTCATCAGCTCTGTGAATCTGAAATGAGGGAATGCCTTAATTTTGGTCCAGGCTTCCCCCACCCCCCACAAGCTGGCTACCAAATGGGGACATTAAATTCTTGTTTGGACTTAATTCATTTGACCACTTTTATCAAGTTCCTTTGTGAAGGATTTGGCAAACCAAGGCCATTGGTGTCCTTTCAGAAATGCCAGTCTGCATGCTCTCCTCAGGGCCAAATGTGGGGAGCAGTCTGGAAAGAGAGATGCTTGCCTTTCTTTCCTGATCCTGAAACACGAAGAGGGCTCCTTCCAACCTCTCAGAGACAGTAACAGGAGCCGGGGACAAGCTATGCCTGAAGAGGGCTGTTCTCTCTCCTTTCAGGGACCCGGACTGAAATAAGGCGGGCCATGTTGGCACCTGCTTACTTGTGTCTCTACTTCCTAAGAGCAACATGCCATGACTAAAAGATGCAAGTCCTTATATTAAACACATGGAATTAGAAAATTAGGGGCGCTGATGTGTTTCACAGAATTCCAATTTAAGGAAGTCTTAGGCAGACTAAGTAAAATCAGACAGTGACACCTAGAGGTGAAGTGTGACATTGCAGCCCAGTCCTATAAAACCACAGATTGGAGAGGCTGAATTTCTATTTTTTAGCCTCAAGCCAATGTTGCATCCAGTAAGAGTTGCATATATGACTGATTTTTTAAGACTTGAAAGAAAACTCAACCCCAAAGAACTTTCATTCCAGCAAAAGCTGTGGGGTAGTTAGGTCACGTCTATTTTAAAGACAAGAAAACTAAGATATTAAAAGGTTAGATGATTTTCCCAAGTGCACAAATAAGGTAATAGCAAAACAAAGCCTAGATCCTTAACCTTTGTTTCACAGACTAATTCTGTTTTCATTAGATCATGACAGGAAGGGAAAAGAGAAGGAGTAAAAACAACACCCAGAGGAAAATCTGACCTGAACGTATCTCCTGGCTGCCTCCACATCCTCCTGGTTGGAGGGGTCTCTAGGCTCAGCCCAGTCGCTGCTGATGGTGATGGAAATGATGCCACCTTGACGGGCACGGTACACATCATTGTACAGATGCCAGACCTCAGCATGAGCCTTTATTAGGTTGTGGCCAACAATGTAGGGGGCAGTGCCAGGCCTAAAGGAGATTCCTGGAAGTACAGACATAGATGTCAGCGAAGAATACATGTGCCAGGACTTCCCTGGTGGTCCAGTGGTTGGGAGTCCACTTGCCAATGCAGGGGACATGGGTTCGATCCCCAGTCCAGGAAGATCCCACGTGCCTCAGAGCAACTAAGCCTGTGCGCCATGACTACTGAGCCCAAGCACCTAGAGCTGTGAGCTAAAAGGGAAGCCACTGCAATAAGAATCCCAGGCACCACAGCTAGAGAGTAGCCCTCAATCTGCAGCTACAGCAATGAAGACCCAGCATAAGAACAAATGTGGCTAAGAATATCACTTTCTGCCTACAGATGGCCTCTTGGTGTTTAGGAGAAAGACTGTAGATTTTTTCTTGGAATTCAGATCCTGGCTCCACTTCTCCCTGGCTGACCATGGAACTTTGGGTAAGTAATTCAGCCTTTCTGTTTCTTCCTCTACAAAATGAGCAATACAGACTTCTTGTGAATAGTGTGTGGTGAAGCACCCAGAAGCCCTGTGTCTGGCAAAGAGAAGGCACTTGATGTTGGGTTCTATAGCCCTCACCCACAGAGTGGCTCACGTGTCTCGGGCAGAGTACCTGGAAGAGTGTGTGCCTCAAGGGCTGGCATCCTGACTCTCTTCGGGGACCCACTGTGAAAGAGCTGGAGCATATAGCTGATGGAAGCAGCTGACACAGATTCCTCGAGAGCAAACGTTATGAGAGAGGCAGCCTCTCATGTGTTGGAGGAACAAAAAACCAAAACGTCAGCCAAGGACCAATGGCTGATGCATCTGATAATGAGTCAAAGCAGATCTCCCCATGGCTCTTCCCAGCTGGGACACATAATCCCAAGAAGTCACAGAAATGAACACAAATTTACTCTCTAAGGCTCAGAATTAGAGAAAAGGAAAATCAGAGGGTTCTCAAGGGACAAGGACAGGTTCACAATTCCTTATTCAAAAGTCTTAGGAATTCAACATTGTAAGCCAATTATACTTCTGTTAAAAAAAAACCAACTCAGAATTTTATGTATTTAGAAATTAAAAGGTTTCTGTGTCTTAGAAAAGTAATAAGTTGCATATAACATATTTACATATGACCCAGCAGGGCTCAGGACAGCTCTCCATAATTAAAGACACTGATATATCTGCAGCAGAATTTTTTGAAATTTCACACTGAGTGGGATGCCAACCTTATACTTGTTCACATCAGGTTATGCCCAGGTCAGCCAAATCAAATACTGGGAACTTTGGCATTTGAGGAGTTGCCAAAAAAAAAAAAACCCCAACCCACTGTGGATCTGTACAGTCTGATGTACTGTCCTTTCCTGTATCAAATAGTTCGCACCCTTGATCTCAGGGAGCTTCCTATCAGAGGCAGATGAGATGCACAGAGCAAAGAAGCCATTTGGTGGTTTGAGATGTGAGGTTCATGTTCAGCAGACGTGGTGTCAGAATGGGGCAGCAGGGGAGGCAGGAATTCTGAGGCATTGCCTTGTCAGTGGTGCTGAGAAAACCACCCTCTGATTGCTGACCAGTGGGGTCTGAGACTTTTACCTGGAGCTGCCGTCCCGTAGCCGTAGCCCTGGTTAGCAACAACGTAGGGTTCGTTCAGTGTGATCCAAAACTTGACCTTGTCCCCCAGCCTCTGGAACAGCACCTCTGCATAATCCTTAAACCGCTGTACAATCGTCTCATTCTCCCAGCCCCCAACATCCTGGAGTGCCTGGGGCAGGTCCCAGTGGTAAATAGTCACCTGTGAAAATGCAAGACCAGTGCTTCCATCAGCCTGCTTTCCATGGGAGCCCACCGATGCTCTATGCGCCAACATAAATGTCTGTTGCTAAGGATGAGGATGAATGATGAGACAAAAAAGCTTCAAAGGTTCTTTGGCGGGAAGGATAGGACAGTAGAGCTGAAGTGCAAGAAAAGTTCACACATCTGGATCAGAGAAGCCTGGGTTTGAGTCTCAGCTCTGCCACCTACCAGGCACTAAGGCCTCCATGTCCCAGAATCACTGTGAGGCCTAAATCACACAGCAGAGGACAGGAAAAGTGACTGACATCCTGCCAGCTCTTTGGCAAATGTTAGCTATGACTGTAATCAAGGATCAGAAATGCTAGAGCTTCAGAACCTCCTGGATAGAATGCTCTGAGGGTTTCAGGAGGGAGGCATTTTGCTTGTCAAGGGGCATCCCCAAGGACGTCTAGTGTGTCTGGAGACTCTTCCTGTGGAGTGAGAGCACTTTGCTGGCCACACCCATGTGGTGGCCTTTCCTCCCCCGGGTCTCCCCCTGATGCTCCTGACATACACCCATGCCAGGGTCTCCACTGAGCTGCCAGCCGTCTTCAGCTCAGACCCAGTCTTTCCCTTTCCCTGATATGCCCTTTCCCTGCCTATGCACCCACCAAAATTCTCTTCTTTTTTTAAGACCCTCACCTCCTTGAAGGTTTTAATGGCCATATCACTTTTCTGCCTTGTCTCAATGTCCTTAAGAACTACAGGGAATTCCTTGATGGTTCAGTGGTTATGACTCTGAGCTTTCACTGCCCAGGACGCAGATTCATTCCCTGGTTAGAGAACTAAGATCCCACAAGCCATGTGATGCAACCAAAAATAAATAAAAGTTTAAAATCTATAAATAAATAAAAGCTTAAACCCTATTTTAAAAATAAAAACCACAAAATAATTTAGCCCTGAGTTGTGTTCTCTGAATTGTGTGTAATGGATATTAATTCCCCCTGATCTTGGGGTCCTACAGGACAGCCACTAGCCCTCTCATCTCCATCACAACTGGCACTCACATGAACTGTAATAAACGCTGCATGACTAATTTATTCCTGCAGTGTTAGCAGTGTGAGGAGTCCAGGTAGCACTTTTTATAATTAAATATTTATTTTTATTTATTTATTTGGCTGCACTGGGTCTTAGTTGCAGCATGCGAACTCTTAGGTGTGCCATGTGGGATCTAGTTCCGTGAGCAGGGATCGAAGCCAGGCCCCCTGCACTGGGAGCTCGGGTCTTAGCCACTGGACCACCAAGGAAGTCACCCAGGTAGCACTTTCATTTGTAAAAATCTCTGCTTTGTGGGGTGGGAAGAAGGGGGTTATAATTCGGAGATTATACTCTGGCTGCAGTACGTAATCTCCAATCACTACAGCAGAGGACACACCAGTACCTGGAGCTAGTACCCTCTGGCCCTTTATTATAAATGGCCCAGAAGAAAAGGGAAAGAGTTCCTAGGCTCCCAAGTAGAACGTAAAAGATCTGGTGACAGCAAAGGAAGCCCCCACATGAGCTGTATTATTCATAAAAACTCATGGCTCAAAAGCACACGAGCTTCTGCCTCAGCAGTTCTTCTCCTAGGACCATATCCTATAAACATCTATCCTAGCGTAATTATGTAACTACCGTTACACAGACAGAGGAGCCTGGTGGGCTGAAGTCCATAGGGTTGCAAAGAGTTGGACACGACTGAAGCAGCTTAGCATGCATACACACTCACTGTAGTGCTGGTTACAATGGAAGAAGAGTGAAAACAGGGAAGAGTGTCCATTTACAGGGAAGTGATTAGAGAAGTGAGGTACAGCTTCCACATAACTAAAAAGACAGAACAAATGAGGAAAATACATATGGATATGGAAAAACCTGTAAGAACTATTGTTAAATAAAAAGTATCAAACTATGTGCATCAGTTGTACCATTAGGAAAAAGGAGGGTAAAAAGCAGACACACACACACACACACACATATTGCCTACTGGTCAGATACCCAAAAGGACATGAAAACTCAGCAGCCCTGGTCACCTGTAAGGAGGGGAACAGATAGCTGGGAGGGAGTGGTCGGGGACAGAAGGAAAAGCTTTACAGACAACTCAAAAACTAAAGTTGGCAACAGCACTGTTTTTTCACAGTAGATGTGCTCGCCACCCAGCCGGCCCCCTCTGGCGGACTCGGCCCAGGCCTGCTCAGGGCCCCGCCTCACCTGGGGCTGGATGTTGGCGGCCAGCAGCGCGTCGATGAGCCGCACGTAGTAGTTCAGGCCCGCTTCACTGACGCGCTTGTTGGTCCCGTCAGGAAGGACGCGGGTCCAAGAGATGGAGAAGCGATAGTGGGTCACGCCCAGGGTCTGCAGGGCCACCAGGTCCTCGGCAATCTTGTGGTAGCTGTCACAGGCCACGTCCCCTGTGTCATTGTTCTCAACCTTCAGGGATGTGTGAGAAAACGTGTCCCAGATGCTGAGTCCTTTGCCATCTGCTCGCCATGCACCTTCGATCTTGAGATGACAAGACAGGGTCAAGTCAGACACGCAGTCAAGCCCTTCCTGTCACTGGGGGAGTCCTGAGTCAGGACGTAAGCCGGCATGACCTCCTCTGCTCCCCCAGTTTCTGAACTCCTGCAGCTTCCTGTGCACACTTTCTGAACGTCATGGGACTACCACTCTGCACTGAGCAGTTATGCGTCTGCTGACTGGCTTCCCTCCAGCGAGACTAGGCAAGACTAGACATGGCATCTTCCGTCTTGGCGGCCCGGCTGTCAGTGCAGCAACGTCTGGTGTATGGTGGGTGCTCATTAAACATTTCGATGAACAATCTGGTGTGCCTTAACCCCAAGCACAGTCAGACAAATCCCAGTGATGCCAGACGTGCAGGCAGAGTTTCTAATCAGGACGGTATCACTGTTTCTGTGCTTCCTTTTCCTCCTTTCACCTAATCTACAGGGAAACTGACCACAAGCCACTGGGCAAAGGCCTACCCCTGGGCTTAGGTAGTCCAAGACGTGTAATGTCTATAAATTACTATAAAACACTTTGACAGGTATGGTGTGAAACTCTGTGACTGGCTGCAGCTAAGGCAGTGTGGTGTTTTTAACCAAGAATGCACATCCAGGCTTGGCCTGCACAGCCCCTGTGAGAGTGGCAGGGCATTGGAGCAGCGGGAAGGCACTAGGTGTTGTCCATCTGAGTGGAGGAGATGGCTTGGTGGTTGGGAGACTAGTTAATGCAGGGGGACTAAGACAATAAGTGACTATGTTGAGGATTTTAGGAGTTAGATTTCTCATCATTGGAGAAAAGAGTATGAATATGAAAAGCGGGAAGGCCAGAATTAACCTGTGGAGTAGGATTGGACTTGGAGGTATCGAGGTGTTTTTTTTAACATACATAAAGATGCGGGTGGATGTAGAAATAGATATATTTGCACACACACTGTGTGTGTACACACGTATTTCCTCTCTCTGTCCACTTCTAGAGGGCTTAAAAGTAATGACCCGTGAGTACTCTAAGCACCTAGATCTTGGTTTCTAGATGCCCTTATGCAATAAAAGAAACCAGGGCTCATTAGAGAAATGGCTGATTACAGGGCTGGGGCAGAAAAGACAGAAGACGCTTGGAACATCTTGTTGTACCAGAAAGAATTAGGAAAGTGCTCAAAGAACAATGGGCCACATCAAAAGGACACAGGCTCTAGATAAAGGACCATCCACCTGGCAAAATGTGGGATGACTGAAGTATCCCCATACTAATGATGAAAAAGTATAACCCACTGAACAAAATACAACTTCATGAGGCCATACTTTTGATACATATCAATATGTATTCATATGTAAATAAAGTGTAAAAAAGCAGAAGGAAAGACAGAACTCGACCTTTCTGTTAAATGCCACCTAATAAATATAAAAGCAATGATGGACTGAGAAAAACCACCATTCACCAACTGTCACAGTAATACCTGGTTCAGGCCTGCAGCCCGTGCCCTAGAATAAGACCCTTTCCCTGGCCCTAGAATAAGTCCAGCTGGAAACCCATGGGGCCTATTCTCACCCAGGGACTATTTGTCCCCGAGGAGACACTTAGCAATGTCTGGAGACATTGCTGGTTGTTACAGCTGGGGGAGGGGTCTACTGGCATCTAGTGGGCAGAGGCCAGGTTTGCTGCTAAACATCCCGCAGTGCACAGGACGGACCACAGTGCACGAGACAGACCCACGGTGCATGGGACACGGGACGGGCCCAAAGTGCACGGGACAGACCCACAGTGCACACAGTGCACGGGACGGGCCCACGGTGCACGGGACGGGCCCACGGTGCACGGGATGGACCACGGTGCACGGGATGGACCACGGTGCACGGGACGGACCCATAGTGCACAGAACAGGCCACAGTGCACAGGACAGCCCACAGCACACAGGATGGACCCACAGGAAAGAGTTTCTCCAGCCCCAAATGTCAGTTGGCCCAGCTAGAGAAACCTTTCCACAGAGAATTCTGTCTGCCTCAAGTAAGAGTAACAGGATTCTGTCTCTGAAATCTTGGCATTTCCTCCAATGAATCTTTCATGTTCAATGTTGACCAGAGCTCCAAAGAAGACCAAGAACTATGGTTTCTTCCAGGCCGTGGAACAAGACATATGAATAGTTTCTATGTTTGTGTGCTTAGCTAATGTACGTCTGGATAGTGCAAAACTTGGTCTGAGATGTCACTATATCACGATAGTCTGGTCATCTGGTGGGGTTACCCTCACCTTTCTTAGAAACAGTTTCAGCAGCTATGATCACCTAGAAAAAACTCAAGGGCTGAGCAACCCAGAGTCAGGTCAGCTCAGTACCCACCCAGGTTCCACACTGAGAATACAGAGTCCCCACTCCTGGATCAAAGAAAATGAAAGGAGGAAGGAGATGTAAAGCAAAGTCCCACCCTTAACTGCCTGGGTAAGTCACACTTCACTTTGTAGCTTTCATTTCTCTGGGGAAAAGTGAACCCTCGTATTTTCTGTATTAGTGAGCTTCATTTAGCGTGAATGAGGTAAAGGTATGATGTTATTAGGACGTCAGAAAAAGCCCAGGTCTGCATGATAGTCATTTTGATCAAACTGTCTGCTTGGAAGATACTAGGTAAGAAATAAAGGCATCCAGCTCAGAATCTTCATATTTGCACATCTTTGCCTAAGAGTTTCTGCCTGGTTTCACCTGCTCCATCTGGCCCGCTAACACCTGTCTCAGCTTGGCCCTTCTAACTGTACTTGTCCATCTGAATTTGGGGATGCGAAGAAGCCAGACTGTCTGGGAAGAGGGCCTTCCAGATGCCCCTCCATCCCCACCCTGCGGTACCTGTACCTCCTACCCACAGGTCTGTGAAAATCCACTGCTCCTGCCTGCCCTCTGCAGCCCTGACAGAGCCTGGCACGTAGTAGGTTTACTGTAGAAGGTTAACTCCTCACCTGATATGAGGCAGTAGCTGCACTCCAGATGAAGTCCTTGGGGAACTGTCCGTATAGGAACTCATCCTCCTTGGACAGCGGCATGCCATTGTTGGTGATGACCTCTGTGTAGTACCTGGCTGAGGCTCTTGCTGTGCGAGACCGGTTCACGTCATTGAAATCAACATGGTACAGTCCAAACTTGACCGTGTAGCCATTCAGCCACTCAAAGTTGTCCATCAGGGACCAGGCAGCATATCCTCGAAGGTTGACACCATCAAGTCTGTAGGCTGGGGACATTGCACAAAGAGCAGAGGACAGCTTCACACCAGGAAGGTCAGGGCCCAGGAAGCACAGCCACGCACTGGCTCCTCACTTCAGGCGGTCTTCAACCACCGACTTGTACACACAAGTAATGTGTGCCACGATAGATCATCTTTTTGTTAATACTGATAACCCCGTAACAAGTATTAATGGCTGATCTTTGCCAAATCAGATTCTTTTGTTGGAGTAAAGGGGCATGTCTGAAATTCAAAAGTCTTAGCCCACTTTAGAGGTTATTCCTCTAGGGTACATGGAACCTGAAAGTTAGTGCTAGTCACTCAGTCGTGTCTGGCTCTTGGTGACCCCATGAACTGTAGCCCACCAGGCTCCTCTGTCTGTGGAATTATCCAGGCAGTACTGGATTGGACTGCCATTCCCTTCTCCAGGGGATCTTTGTGACCCAGGGATAGAACCTGGGGCTCCTGCACTGCCAGCAGATTCTTCCCATCTGAGCCACCAGAGAAGCCTGACAGATGGAATCTACCAGAATATAATAAGTTCCTTGTCAGCATAAAGTTGTTAGTTTTGTTCCCTGCAGTGTCCCCAGCACTTAGAATAGTACTTGTCACACAGTAGTTGGTCAATAAGGAAAATACTCTTGTGGGACTCTGTGTGCACATTTGGGGTGATGATCATTGCTTTTTGTTTCAGATTCCAGAGGGATATGTAACCTCAGACAGGGAACGAGTTAGAGGATCAAGGTATGAGCGAGAGACCTGCTGATGGTTTGTACTCCATTCTGCCAAGGCTCCTGACATACAGATGTCGGGAGACTCTGCAAGGGGAACGGGAACCCTCACGTACCTTTCAAAGCTTCGTTGATATAGGTTTTGTGGTAAAATATCCGGTCGGTGTCTTCCAGGTCGGGGTCTGTCAGCCCCACTCCGTTCTCAGTGATGTAAACGGGGATGTCCCCATACTCTTCCTTGATCCAGTTGAGCAGCCTCCGCGTCCCCCAGGCGGCAGCCCTGTTCATGGCTGTGGCAGGCCAGGAAGTGTCCTCCCACTCCAGCAGCTCCTGGTCACTTGTGTAGGAGGGTGGGTTTAAACTGGGTGTCGTGTGTTGCACAATCCTGGAGGAGTAAGTGTTGAGGCAGAACACATCGGCGGTAGCTGCGATGTACTGCTTCTCCTCCTCCGTGAAGCTGGGCAGGCGGGAGGTGGCCAAGTGCTGCAGTTCACTCCTGTTCCCCACCTTCCACTTCATGGCATCGGGGTAGTCTCCGTTTCGGAAGATGGGGTGGGCAAACCAACCCAAGGAGAACTGCAGCATCCGGTCAGCTGCCTCCACGTCCCTGGGGACCAGCGACTGGGGCTCTGCCCAGTGGGAACTGAGGCTCAAGGAGATGACCCCCTTCTGCTCTTGCCTGTACTTCTCGTCGTACGTGTGATAGACTCTGGCATGAGCTTTGATGATCGTATGGCCAATCCTGTAAGGTCCCCAGCCTGGGTCGTTCACATTTGGGGGAAATTCCCCTGAGCCGTACCCCAACCAGGCCTGGTACCTGGGCTCATTAAAAGTCATCCAGAACTTGACTCTGTCACCAAAGGTCTGGAAGCAGAAGTCTGCGTAGCTGTTGAACAAGTCAATCAGGGAAGGATTCTCCCAGCCTCCAATGTCCTGCAGGGCCTGGGGCAGGTCCCAGTGGAACAGGGTCACCATGGGAGAGATGTTGTTTTCCACCAAGCCATTGATCAGCTTGTTGTAATAATCAACACCATGTGTGTTGACAGAAGTGTTTCTCCCAGTTGGGAAAATCCGAGACCAGGAGATGGAGAAGCGATAAGCCTTCACCTTCAAAGCTTGGAGCATGTTCAGATCGGCATCCAGGTGGTTATAGCTGTCACAGGCCACGTCTCCAGTGGCGTTGTCTTTCACGTTGCTCCCTGGTGTGTGGGTAAAGTTGTCCCAGATGCTGGGGCCTTTGCCATCAGCATCACAAGCTCCTTCAATCTGATAGGCTGACGAGGACACACCCCACAGAAAGTCATCGCGGAATGTGCCATGGTAGAACAGATCTCTCTCAAACTTGGGTTGGTTGGAGAACTTCTCCCAGACCACTTTTGCCTTGGAGGGCACCTCGGATGGAAAAGTGAAGGCTCTAATTTTCCGGGGGACGTTTGCTATGCTAGGTGGTGACTGTCTTTTTACTACCTTGTTGAGGAAACCATTTTTTTCGATCACGCTGGTGAAAAAATAGGCAGATTTCCTGGCAGTCCTTGGCCTGCTGCTGTCCTTGAAGTTGACGTGGTACAGCCCAAACCTCTGGCTATACCCAGAAGGGCCTTCAAAGCCATCAATGAAGGAACGAGCGATGTAAGACTGAACAGCCACCGAGTCTTCTTTGATAGCTGTGGAGAAAAACAAAATGGGGACTGCTTTAAAGTCTCTGTTACTGATTGTTCTAAAGTCTCTGCTATTATTTTTTAAATAGAGGTGTTTATTTGGGGTTTCTTAGCACTGCAGCCATGTTCCTTGGAAGAAAAGCTATGACCAAACTAGACAGAATACTAAAAAGCAGAGACATTACTTTGCCAACAAGGGTCCATCTAGTCAAAGCCATGGTTTTTCCAGTAGTCATGTATGGATGTGAGAGTTGGACTATAAAGAAAGTCGAGTACCAAAGAATTGATGCTTTTGAACTGGGGTGTTGGAGAAAACTCTTGAGAGTCCCTTGGACTGCAAGGAGATCAAATCAGTCACTCCTAAAGGAAATCAGTCCTGAATATTCATTGGAAGGGCTGATGCTGAAGCTGAAACTCCAATACTTTGGCCACCTGATGTGAAGAACTGACTCATTGGAAAAGACCCTGATGCTGGGAAAGATTGAAGGCAGGAGGAGAAGGGAACGACAGAAGATGAGATAGTTGGATGGCATCACCGGCTCGATGGACATGAGTTTGAGCAAGCTCCAGGAGTTGGTGATGGACAGGGAAGCCTGGAGTGCTGCAGTCCATGTGGTCACAAAGGACACGACCGAGCGACTGGATTGAACTGAGCACTGCAGCCCAGAAGACACCGATTTAAGAAGGACTTGAATAGTGTTCTGCTATAAAATAGGGGAGGCTCGTAAAGGCAAAGCCTATAAGGTTACATACATTGTTTATCTAGAATTAGGATTGGAGGGGATTTCCCTGGTGGTCCAGTGGTTAAGACTCCATGCTCCCAATTCAAGGGGCATGAGTTTGATCCCTGGTCAGAGATCTAAGATCCTGCAAGCCACAGACTGTGAACAACAACAACAAAAAGATGATGAGGCTTGGTGAATGGTTAGGACTCAGATGGGCAGAGCATAGAAGGAGCATTGTAGGGACTAAGAATATAAAAGCAAAGACTTAAGGCCTTTAGGGAGAGAGTTAGGAGGCTGATATGAAGAGCTGACTATTACTACAATCACTACTTTCTGGCTTCCTTTCCATGGGAGACCGTTTTTGGTCCCATAAAACAAAACTCTGAAGACTTGATGAAGTACCACCCATGCTCAGTCTCCAGCATATCCATGTTCTTACCCTTGAGCACCTCATTGATATACTGGTTGAAGTAGTCGACTCTCAGGGAATCATCGATGAGGTCTTCACTCTCCCCTATGGGCATGCCGTTCCCAGCTAGGTAGATTGGAACTTTGCCTTTTGTGTATTCCAAGGATACGAACTTCAACAGCCTCCTTATGCCCCAGGGCACCACGCGAATCCAAGAGGATGCGGTCTGGGGCCACGTGGGGTCTACATGCTGGGAGAAGCCTCCGATGGTATCATAGCTGGGGATGCAGGTATCGCCTTGGGCCGTGCTGACGAGGCGGGAAGTGTAATGGGACAGACCCAGAAAATCAGCAGAGCCTTTCAAGAGCTGTTTCTCTGCCTCGGTGAACTCAGGGAGCTGGGCCACAGGACTGGGGCACTGCTTGTTCATCTGTTGGATCTGGGCCCTCAGGGCAGCCGGGTAGTCCCCATCCACAAAGATGGGGTGTGCAAACCAGCCCAGCATGAAGTGCAGGAAGCGTTCGGCGGCTCTCACGTCCTCGGGCCTCTCTGGGGACAGCGGTTCTGCCCAGTCCGAGTTCAGCACGATGCCCACACGCCCCTGCTGCTGTGGGCGGTGGTGGCTGTTGTAGTGGTGCCAAGCCCTGGCATGCGCCTTGAGGACCATGTGAGCCACCTTGTGAGGAAGAAAGAAGGAAATACAAGACTTAGTGAGAGCTGCACCACCCACAAGTCAGCAACAAGTCAATGAGAACGATGGTAGCAAGGTACCACCGAGGTGAACGATGGTAGCAAGTTAATAAAAGCAGTAAGACTGATGATGTCAGCCTCAACATAATCAACACTGATGTCAACAATGTCATCATGTCATTGACAAGTTAACACCTACGTGACACTGCAAATCAACAAAACGTCACGTCAACAGCACCAAAAAGAAGACTGATGCTAACAGTGTAAAGGAGGCTAGAACATGGACAATGTCCACAACAGCACCAGTGCCAGCAACATCAGCAGCAGGGATGAGAGCCTCACAAGTCACCAGCAACAGGGTCCACGAGTGCTGACAACCAGTCAACACCGCCATCAGATCGTCAGCAATAGCGCCACAACCACACTAACAATAACGGGGTAAATGGCTTCTCTCGTGTGGTCCTCACTTATTTGACAAGTACAAATACTATTTCCACAAAACAGGTGAGGAGCACAGATCCAGAGAAGGGGTAAATGCCGGCCATCCAACCTCAGGCTTGTACTGTCACTCATAGTGCTATGCTGCCTCTGTGCTCAGTAAGTGCTTATGGACTAGCTAGCCAGCAACTAATTGGAAGGGGGGAATCATTTTAGTTAACACAAAGGAGGGGAAAATTCTTTCTAGCCTGCCTGATCTCCTTTCTACTTAATGAAACCTAGGAAGAGAAACCACCACCAGGATCTGTCTGTAGACTCAACTCATGTTCTCACAAAAGTCAGCATCGTTCCTTGGTGGAGCGCCGTAAGAAACTGGGCAAGGGTGGGGTTTGTGGAGCATAACAAGTCTACATTTAAATCGACTCTGTCACATGTTCAGTAAACTCAAACCATCTTCTCTCTCAACTTCAGGTTTGTCTGCAGGGAGTGAGCCATTCTGGATCCTCCCTGAAGGACTCAGTGCAGCTGTGTGAGCAGAGCATAGAGCAGAGACTGGGGGTGCAGGAAGGGGTTTGTTACCACTGAGCTCCTCTTCCTTTTCGTCATGTGATGAGGATGACACCTGTGTTTGAAGAATGTTATACCAAAACATTGCTCTATGAAGAGGAGCTCCTGACTGCTTCTAGTGTACCAAATATTAGTTCTTAACTGGGCCCTGACCTCCAGCAGCAAACTGGGCTCCTTTCTTAAAAGCAGGAATGCTTCCCTGCTAAGCTTGCTGGTCAGGGCAAAACATGGAAACAACCGAAATGTCCATTGACAGAGAAATGAATAAACAAGGTGTGGACATATGTACACACGGGGATACCACTCAGCCACAAAAAAGAATGAAATAATGCCATCTGCGGTAACATGGATGCAACCAAAAATTATCATACCGAGTGAAATACGTCAGAAAGAGAAAGACTAGTACCATATGATATTATATGTGGAATCTACATATGGCAGAAATGAACCTATGTACAAAACAGAAACAGACTCACAGACGTAGAGAATTGACTTGTGGTTGCCAAGGGGGAAACGGGGAGGGAGAGGGATGGAGTTTGGGGCTGGTAGACGCAAACTGTTATATATGGGATAGATAAATACCCATATATAATAGTATATATAGTATATACTATACTACTGTAGAGTACAGGGAATTATATCCAATCTCCTGGGGTAAATCATAATGAAAAAGAATATTTAAAAAGGTATATACATATATAACTGAGCTGCTTTGATATACAGCAGAGATTGGCACAACACTGTAAATTAACTATACTTCAATAAAAACAACAACAACAAAAAAACAGAGGTACTCAGCCGAGGGTACACTGTGACGACACTGAGTGCAAGGAAACTGTGATTGGAATGAAATACTGGTAAGATTATGAGAGAGGTCTTTTCTTTGAAATTTTTCCTTACTGGTATCATAATGTTTTATAAATAAAAGGAAGAATTGGGAGAGAAGAGTGAGGTGGACTTTCTCATCAAAGTCGCTATAGGAAAATCTCAGGAGACATAGCTGTAGGGATAAGAAGCCTAAGGAGAAAAGGTTGGGATGAGCTTCACAATAAAAACACAGAAAGGTCCAAACCTTCCCCTTTCAGTAGTGCTCTCTTTCTTCGTGGGTGTGGTGAACAAGTGTGCTGAGTGAGAACCAGCAAGAGTGCCGAACAAGAGCAGAATGGAAGCCTTGACTCCAGCGCTATGTTCTGGCATTATACTGAGTCGCTTACTCACAGAGCTCACTCTGTGCATATTTTGAATTGCTGTCTAATTTTCTAATGTGTGTTAGTATCATTTTTCCCCCGAGGGTTTTTAAGTCTTGATGACACTTATCTAGCGTGGGGGCCCAGTGAATACTCCTGTCTCAGAACAGTGTGTGTGTTAGTCACTCAGTCACGTCCGGCTCTTTGTGACCCCCCAGGCTCCTCTCCGTGGAATTCTCCAGGCAAGAGCACTGGAGTGGGTTGCCATGCCCTATTCCAGGTGATTGTCCCAACCCAGGGATTGAACTCGTGTCTCCCTTATTGCAGGCAGATTCTTTACCATATAAGCCACCAGGAAGCCCATTTCAGAACAGAACCCAAAGTGTGGCAGGGGAAAGCCAGACTAATGTGCTTATCCTGAAGAATGTTGCCAGTGAAGCTGGTAGATTTTCTGGGAGTTTTTTTTTTTTAAAAGGAAGACGATGCTTGGGACCCATATGAAGAATTTTAAATTTTGTCTCCAGGGACTTCCCTGGTTAAGACTCTGCACCTTTACTGCAGGGGGCGTCTGTCCAATTCCTGATTGGGGAACTAAGATCCCACATGCCACATGTGGCCAAAAAAGAAAAAAAAAATTTTGTTTTCAGGATATACATCCCCTTCTTGTTGAAGTGATACTCCGATTGCCCCCTGGAAAGATCACCTTCCTCCGTCCCCCCCTCCCCATCTCTCAGCCAGTATTGAGGGGTAGAGCTGGGATCTGCACTGAGCTTCACAGTCCCCTAGCCTAGACCCAGTGACTGGTTCAGGGATGAGCACGTGACCCACACGGAGACCATGAGCACAGGAGACCTTTGCCAGAACAGTGATGATAAGCAATCTTTCCTGTTTTCCACTGATGTTGAAATATGGGAGAAGGACTGCAGCCATCTGGCTACGGGAAGCCCAAGAATAAAGCCAACGAGGGGAACAAGAGAAAAGGAAAAACTGAGTCCTGGTAACGTCATCGGTGGTCCAAACAACTCTACTCTGATCAGCTAAAACTAGGACTTCCCAGTTTCCTGAACTCAGAAATTCCCTCCTTGCTTTAAAGTCAGTTTAGGTTGGGTTTTCTGTCACTTGCAGTTAAGCCCTGGCTGACATGGAACACTTGCTTTGGAGTCGAGTAGATCTGGGCTCAAAATGTTGGCTTCACACTGCTAACCCACTAGCAATGTCATCACAACCAAATTGCTTCTCCTCCTGAACCCCAATTCCCTCATCCATCGGAGCCGTTCTGAGGATACAGTAACAATTTTTAAAGCGCCAGAACAGTGTTTGGCACTTTTAACAATTTTAACAGTTCCTTCCCTCCCTCCAACTTCCTCTAAAGAAGAAAAAGGAAAGACTTGCTGACGGGAAGGTGAAAGAGTGTTTTTCCAACCAAATGCCCTTCCTCTTCCAACAAGTAGGCACTGCAAGGATGGAAAGTACCTTAAAAGAGGCCACCCCTGGGTCGGAGATGCCCGGTGCATGCTGGCCGGTGCCGTAGCCTGCGTAGCTCATCACCCACGGCTCGTGGAAGGTCACCCATAGCTTCACACGGTCCCCAAATGTGGAGAAGCAGAAGGCCGCGTAGTCCAGGAAGGCGTCCACCACATCCTCACTCTGCCACCCGCCGCGATCCTGCAGGGCCTGGGGCAGGTCCCAGTGGAACAGTGTGGCCATGGGCTCGATGTGGGAGTCCAGCAGGCTGTCAATCAGTTTGTTGTAGTAGGCAACGCCCCGGGGGTTGGGGTTATGCCCCTGCCCGGTGGGGAAGATGCAGGACCAGGAGATGGAGAACTTGTAGACCTGGGCCTGGAGGCCACGGAGCAGGGCGACGTCAGTGTCTACCTTGTGGTAGCTGTCGCTGGCCACCTCTGGAGTGGCTTGGCCCTTGGCGGTGTTCTGATGCCCAACTCTGTCCCAGATGCTCGGCCCTCTTCCACCCTCCGCCCAGCCTCCTTCCACGTTAAAAGCGCCCGTGGAGACACCCCAGAGGAAGCCTTCAGGAAAAACATCCTGCAGGAAAGCATCCCTTTCTGCCTTGGACTGGTTGGCAAACGCTTCCCATACTCTCTGATAGGCTGAGCGGGGCGGCCAGGCGTATGCTGCTGTGTCTGGGCCCAGCTGCAGGGCAGTCTGGAGGGTCAGGCTGTCACTCAGAGAACAAGACCAGCTGAGGGAGTGAAGTGACATAAAGGGACACAATAAGTAACGACTCTAACTTATAGGTGACCTGAGACTGATGAATGGTGACGATGTGTTTAGACAGTAAAGATTCCAATAACATTGACGCCAAGTGATGGGCAGGAAGTGACTGGGAGATGGGAAATTATTATTATTACCCCTTCTTAGGCAAGTTAGGATGAGATGTGGCATCACCGACTCAATGGGCATGAGTTTGAGTAAACTCTGGGAGTTGGTGATGGACAGGGAGGCCTGGCGTGCTGCAGTCCATGGGGTCACAAAGAGTTGGACATGCCTGAGCAACTGAACTGAACTGAACTTAGGCAAGTTATCACTGCTCCTGCATGACTGAAAATACTGTGCTAATGCTACTATCCTCTGTATTAGAATACCCTTGAATATCGTCTTCAGTTCTGATGAAATTTTTCTTCTTATAATGTAAAACACAACTAAAGATAATGACTTCAATTATTGAGTCTTTTGATTCTATATTGGCTACTGTGATAAAAATATATGTACATTAATTACCTCATTTAAATTTCAAAATAAGTGTATGAGATAGGCACTACATTATTTATCTTCTTCCTACAGAGAAGGAAACTGAGACGTAAAGAAGTGAGTTATTTCTGGGCATCGGGGGCCAGCAGCTCTTTACCAGCTGGTACAGAAATATTTCAGTAATTGAACTACCAGTACAGCTCTACTGATGTGTACCACTGAAATATCAACCCCAGCTACAACCTCCTTTCTTCTTCATGTTGCCTGGGTTATGGTCATAATGGCAGGAGCTCACGCATCCATCCAGCACCATGAGGTAGAAGTTTTGATAAGGGTGACAAAGCAACAAG
This sequence comes from Oryx dammah, assembly GCF_014754425.2. Taxonomy (NCBI): domain Eukaryota; kingdom Metazoa; phylum Chordata; class Mammalia; order Artiodactyla; family Bovidae; genus Oryx; species Oryx dammah. Next base: position 74,343,368 of record NW_024070211.1, read on the forward strand.
AGAGGAGCCTGGACTTCTGATGATTTTACCCACTCTAGACTGTCCATCTCTGGGCTTCATTTATGTCAATAAACTTTTATCTTTTTTAAAAATGAGAACTCCTTGATTATACAGCTTGCAAATGATAGAGCAGAGTCTGTGCTTTTAACCACATATCACTATGTATATGCATAGATGTGTGGACATTATATGCATATTTGTGTTATGTTTTATGAACATAAGTATTTATTCAAAAATAAATATATCTGAAATAAACATAGCTGAAATAAAACATAACATAGAAATGCTATTTGGGGGGCTTCCCCGGTGGCTCGGTGGTAAAGAATCCACCTGCTAATGCAGAAGACATGAGTTTGATCCCTGGTTCAAGGAGATCCCACATGCCTCAGAGCAACTAGGCCTGTGAACCACAGCTACTGAGTCTGTACCCTAGAGCCTGGGAGCCGCAGCTACTGAGCACTTGTGCAGCAACTGCTGAAGCCTGAGCACCATAGAGCTCATGTTCTGCAACAAAAGAAGCCTGCACACTGAGAAGCCTGCACACTGAGAAGCCTGCACA